>NW_026126447.1:18495000-18862500 GCF_943737965.1 Phodopus roborovskii
GACAGGAAATAAGAGTAGCTGCAATAAAATTCTAAGCCTCAGGCAGCATACTAACCACTGTACCTCTGATAATTACCTGGAGACTCAGAGACTTCCAGAGTGACCTGCCCAGGGTCAGCAAGTTGGTGACTGTGACAAGAAACTAAATCTGCTTTCCTTTTGGAAAGACTCAGATACTAATGCATGTGAATATTCCCCTCATAAGAGGGTTCTACCTCTTCTTGCTTCCAGCAGGCATACAGTAGGAAGGGGCTTAGCTTTGTCACATGCCACAATGCCATTTACAGTCCTGGAGTCAGAAACAACATTAGTTCCCAGGTGACTGCATAGAGGCCAGACTTCTTCATGTCAAATTCTAAGAGGATCAATTGTTTTGGTTGAGGTCTAATTGCTCTTTGTTAGAATAAGTGAGTTACTTTTATCTAAGCTGCTGTGATGAGGGCCTACTTGATTGAGAAAGGATTAACACTGAGATAAAAAATGAAGATGAGCCCCACTACACCCCTCTTTACTATTATTGTAGCGCCAGACTGTACTAAATTAAACCTACTGTGCATGCTAAATCCTTCCCTAAAACTCAAAATTCAGAACTTTCTAGGACCCAAATCCAATGCAATGTAACAGCTTCAGTTATTATCTATATCCACAAGAAAAGGGTCATCAAAATAATTTCTATATTCTCCACAGCGAAAACCAAAACACAAGCAACAGCTTAGTAACTACAAGAGACCTCAAGCTCTCCAGATAGCTGTGATATAATGCTGTTTCTTAGTAAAACAGCTCACAGCAGAGAAAGACATGGTATCTCACACACACACACACACACACACACACACACACACACACACACACCTGCTATATCTTAGTACCCTCAGATATCAGTGAGACAGGTAGGAAAGGGAGATATTTTCATCATACTTATTTAGAGCTGGGGAAAATCAAGGCCTGTTATACAAAAACACATGCAAGCTCACACAGAAAATATGAAGATCAAGGAGTCACATCTTCTAAATCTAAACTCTGAGTTGTTTCTACTCAGAACCATTAAGGAATGCAATCTGAATGGATCAACAGAAGTATGTAATTTAAATCCTATAAAATATACTTTATCTTTCCTAATTAATACTTAGATGGCTATGGTCCTTGATAGTCCTAATGAGGAAGAGGTTTCTCTGCCCCTCCTTTGGAACAATAAAATGCAACGCAAAGATAGAGACGCTGACTAAAGAATCTCTTTCGTCTTTTTCTGCCCCTGCCTACTGACCCATCTCAGTTAACAGGGGTACTTAAAAATCTATAATGCAAACATAAAGTCTATAGGATGAACCAAGTTCCAAAACTTACTTTGCTTTCCTTATAAAAAGATCAGTGTAATCTTCGGTGTCCCTAATACCTGTCTATTAGAACTTACTGTTATGTAACCCATGGGATAGTTTGGAGGCAGTCTTCCATGTATTGCTTCCTCCTATTCATTTAACTTAGCCTTTGGAGGGTGGAGTGGAAATACTGGTGGAAGAAAAGAGTAGCATTTACTCTGTCTTGGTCTTCAGCCTTAAAAAAAAACTAAAGGATCCTAATAATCTAGCCCTCATCTTAATAACCTTGCCTAGTAAGGGGCTTCAGAAGGAGTGGCCAACAGGTACTGTTTGCTTCCTGTGCAGGGCAATGCCTGAGTACGTGGAGCCAGAAATGCTTCTGAAGGCTAGGCATTAAAAAGCAATGCACATTCACAAGAAGGGCCTTGAGAGGCCAATCCAGTGTTTTTCAACCATTAGTGTTTTAATTAAATAGAAAAAAAACTTAATCACATGTTACTTAGAAAAATATTGTGGCAAAAACTATGTGCGCATGTGTGTGTGCACAGACACAGGCACTACAAAGAAGACAGCAATTCAAAGGAAAGACTACCATGAGCTTTCTTACCTATGAGTTCCATGGGAGTAAAAATGATAAAAAGTGAAACCAGAACTCTGATCTATCATACGAAGTCTGTCCAAAGTTTACAGGCTCAGGTTTCATCCCCTCAGTGTTGAAAGAACTCAACCTTGCACATGCTAGGCAAGCACTCTGCTGAACTACACCCCAAACCCTCAAAGAGCTTTAAAACATTTCCCCAGCAAACTAAACCTACCTGAAGGCTGCTTCAAGACTGACTCTTCTGGGATTCTGGCTTCAAAGGAAAGCATCAGTGTGTAATAGAACAGAGGCAGCAGACTGTCCTCAAGAAAGCAAGAAGACATTGTACTGCTCAGTATTCCTGGGGAACATGTTTGGAAGCCCCATCAAGATTTTCCACGATTACACCAGCCCAGGAGGGAAAAGAGCAGACCCAGGAGAGGGAAGCCAGGGGCCTAGAAGAGCAAGAATAAAGTATCTGTGGGCCTGATGATTTCTGGAATCTTGAGCTGCCCTAATTGATGGGTGCATCATTCAAACAGAAATCTACTTTACTGTACTCTAACAAGTACGTATGCCTCTTTTCTTTGGGGAGGCATGTAAATGAACTGTCCCTAAGAATTCCATCAGAAGCTGCTGGAAAGCTACAGCATGAAGGGCTGAGCCCATCATCTCTGCTGCCTCCAGAGTTCTGTTTAGCAGCTAAAGCAAAACAAGCAGGGCCCACCAGGGAAGTGCCCTTAACTAGGTTCCCACTCTGTTATCTAAATGGGCCACACACCCAGGACTAGAGTACACAGGGTACTCTTGTCTAGGGCTTCCTAGTAACACCTGTCTGGCAGACCAAACTCTCAGTAGTTGTGAGAGACGGAGGACTGCAGCTTGGTAGGGACAGCACTGTTTCTTCATCTTTCCAGCTGAAAGGAAAGCTCCATAAAACTAGGGACTGCTACCCACCACAGCCCCATTTGTCTATTTTCAAACACTTGGAATCTTCTGTGAGAATGCAAGGGCCTCAGCCTGAGAGCTGGTCTTGCATCAAACAGAAAGCAAGGCCAGCAGGCAGTTCCAGGCCCAGCTGTTTCCCAAGCTCGCAGTGCAGGTGTGAGATCACCCCCAGGAACCTCACCTGTCTGCAGTTTGTCACCTCAATGTCATTACCACAGACAGAGATGTGCTGGGGTTTTTGTTTTACTTCACACCAGGGGGAAGTCATTTTTGGAATTTTTCATCTTAAATAGTTTTTTCTTAAATGTATGTGACACATATTCCTCATAGGACTTAATAAAATAGATATTTCTCATGCCTGCAAAGTAAACTACAGCTGCATAGATTGAAACAAAATCTTTTTATTTAAAAAAATTATGCTTAGGATCATTCAATGTGCAGGTTTAACTAAAATTTCTGGAAACACAAAGAACAAAAATAGTCCAGGAATAGTTTCAATGTAATATTAATTTATAAAACATAAATAACCACAGCTAGCAAATACTGAGAAATATACCCTAATGTTTCTTTTTTTTTAATCAATAACAAAAATAATATAATTTCAACACAGAATTTTAAAAAAGCTTTTTCTTCTCCCGTGCTTACTATTAGAGAAGCAAGCTGGAAAATCATTACCTTCAGACTCCTGAAGTGCTTAACTTGCTAGGCATTGTACTAAAGACTGTAACTCCAGCACTCAGGAGACAATGGCAGTAATATTCCCAATTCCAAGCCAGCCTGCGAGTCCCTGTTTCAAAAGATCCAGGACAAACAAAAACCTTTCCTAATCTGACAGGTCTCTAAAGTGGGAAACAGGCTACAAAGCTCCTGACTATTGCTATAATGATCAATTGTAAACACAAATAAAGCCAGCCCATTTTCTTGTTAAGAGCTTTGGTTGACTAGTCAGGAAACACTATTCTATCTAGTATGTGGCCTCAAGCACATGAAAATAGATACAGGATCTTTCACTTGGTTATTTTGTTTAATGATTTGAGCTTTTGGTTTATTTTATATAGAAAAAAATGTCTAATATATGTAATTATATATATGTGTATACATATATGTAAATGCACACACATGTATGTATGTATTTATATAAAATCAAGCATAATCCCTATCCATTAAGTGTTGAGAAGAAAAAATAGTAATAAGAATGTGGTTTTCATGACATCCTCAGATGACTTCCAAGATCTCCTTGTCACAAGCGAGACTGTTATGATGACGAGAAGAAACAAACCTCTGGGACTTGGTAACCTCCCCAGACATGGTGTTCTAAAAGGATTTGGCTTGTCTTGCCTCCCCTGATTATGCAATATATCCTAGAAGCAAAGAATGGTGACACGGACCACTGGGCTGTGGACAATGTTTCCTAGTCCCAATAGTTTCAACTTCTCATTTACTATTTTGTGTGTTGTTCTGACACAGTAAGATGAAGGTGGGCATAACTCCAGGCAAAAGCAATGAAAAACTGTTTTTTCCTTTTTTAAAAAATTAGGTTAAGAATACAGAAAAGTACATATTTACAACATATTTAATGGTCCGCTATATAAGTGCACACATGCATATACTTGCTGTCTGTATCTCTCTCAATTCCAGGCACCTGACACATCTTCATTGGCATAAACATGTTGAGCTTTCCATAAAAGACATTTTCCTTCATGTCGTAATTAATATTTCACAATTCAAATATCTAAAAACTTAGACAAGTCTTACTATTAAACATTACTATGACATCTATAGTAAAGTAGTATTAGCTAACATAGTTATTCTTGAACTGTTCAAGTTTGAAATATATATATGTATGTATATATGTATGTATATGCAACAA
This sequence comes from Phodopus roborovskii, assembly GCF_943737965.1. NCBI lineage: Eukaryota > Metazoa > Chordata > Mammalia > Rodentia > Cricetidae > Phodopus > Phodopus roborovskii. The sequence goes on from NW_026126447.1 coordinate 18,499,715, forward strand.
AAATAGAGTTCATATTTAAACTGCCTCTCATATGTCCTTTTGTAGATTTCACAACATGGATATGGTATTTTGAACGTAACATGTCCCCATAAGCTCATAGGGAGGGGCATTATTAGGAAGTGTGGCCTTGTTGAAGGAAGTGTGTCACTAGGAAGGCAGGCTTTAAGATCTCCTTTACTCAAGCTATGTTCAATATGGCCACAGACTCATTCTTCTGCCTATGGATCAAGATTTAGAATTCCCTGCTTCTTCTCTACCACCATGTGTACCTGCATGCTGCCATATCCTGCCATGATGATTAGCCTCTGAAACCCTAAATCATCCCAAATTAAATGTTTTCCTTCATAAGAGTTGCCATGGTCATATAATCTTTTCACTGTGATAGAAACCCTAACCAAGACAACAGATGACACTACAAAGCAGCATTACATGATTCTTCTGTTTCAAAACTTACCAAGATAAATAAACCACATGTCTCCACTAAGACTGGCAAGTTCTCTTGCCAACCTTTCTGGTTCTCTATTAATTCTAAGGTACTCAGATAAGGCTATTCAGTGTATCTTATGTTCTCAAAGGAAACCAACACTCTATTCCCATCCATCAAGTCTAAAAACTCAGCCTAAGGAACAAGCTGTCACAAGAAGCAATCACGGAGAAGACCTCAAAAAATCAATAAGCACATACACACCAACACACACTGTTGTCTAGTCAGCCTCCAAATCATAGGATACCTAAACCAAACTCTGAAATTACCCTAGGTATGGCAGTCTGGTTAATGAGACAATGGAGGCAAAGATAGCAGTCTAGTCAGTACCAAAACCATCAAAGTCACCCTAAGGCCCAACTTGCATGTTAAACAAACTTCCATCATACAATTAGCTTTTAGGAATCTATCTCAGATGACTGATAGCTGAGACAACCTGAGAATATGCCAATCATATTCAGCACAGCCCTGGTGTATAGCAATAGAAATTGTCACAGCTAACCAACATAAGTCAAATGTTTAACGTTGTCCCACGCTCCTTTTTAAAGCTATTATCTTTTAATTAACTTCCTTAATGGAAAACTAAGGATCTTCTGAGTTAAGAGATCTTTGTAATCTATATTTTTGATGGGGAATATTTTGAACAAGCTTTCATTTTCATTATTATAAATGGATATCTAACTTTGATTGCTGGAGTATGTCCTTTTGTATATGTTTCTCTTATTGTTTGATGAATAAAACACTGGCTAATAGAGGCAGGAAGATAGGTGGGACTGGGAGATGAGAAGAATTCTGGGAAACATAGGCAGAAACAGTCGCCACATAGGACACCAAGGAGTAACAGACTAGACTCTTCTCCAGTAACGTAAGACCATATGGGAATACTTAGGAGTCAGAGACAGGTATATCTCTGAGTTCAAGGCTAGCCTGGTCCAACCTGCTCTACAGCTTGAGTTCCAGGTTAGTCAGAGCTACACAGAGAAACTCTGTCTCAAAAAACAAACAAACAAAAAATTCCTGGGAACATATTTCTTAAAAAGATATTCCAGCTGAAGATATGGCTAAGTGGGTAAAAACCATTTGCCACACAGCATCAGAATATGAGTTTGAAGCCTCAGAACCCAGGTAAAATCTAAAAACATAGTGTCAATGTCTGTAACTCCTGCATTCCTATGGGGATATAGGAGGCAAAGAAAGGAAAATTTCAGAAGCCCATGGGTCGGCAAGTCTGGCATTCATAGGGGAAAAGCAACAGAGACCAAATAAGGCAAAAGATTAAAAATTAACAACCAAGTTACACTCTGACCTCAACATGTGCACTCTAACATCTGGCCACCTATATTTATATGTATCAGTTGCATGCACACACATATACATATGCATAACACACATATAACATACCCATAAAAATTTAAAAGGGCAATATTTTAATACACTTTAACTTATTATAGCCAAAAGTTTATTCCCACATGAAACCATTATAAAATTAGATTTTTGATATTATTTTTTAACATCACATCTCTGAGCTATACTTCATTAACACCTCAAAAGCACCTCAGCTTGAGCCAGCCATATTTCACTGCCGAAGAGCCCCATGTGACCAGCAGTTCCTGAGTTGCATAGTGTAGCCTTAGTCTGCTGGGTGACAGTCTAAATGCTTTAGATGTACTGATACAATTAATCTTCACAATAATCCAAGGGAGATATTACTAATATTGTTAATTTACAGATGATAAACAAAAACAGAGATCTGTAATTACAAGGTGGTAGATACCACAGCCAAAAGTCAAAGCTTGGCCATCTGGCTACAACTAGTGTGATATTATTTTTCTTAAAGATTTACTGTGTGTGAGGCAGAGATGGAGTCACATGATGAATTTATTTTCCCACTTAATAAACACACTGAAGTGAAGATATCATGCCCTTAGAAAGTAATCACAGATTCTACATGAAAGGAAAATACAGGCTAGAAAAAGAAAGACAACTATTACTAACTGACTAGATTACCAGACATACTGAACCAAAACAAAATGCAAAAAAAAGTACAGTGATTTTAAAAAAAATCTCAATCCATTAGAACTAAGGATGCTTTGTGAAAGAGATGACATTTCAAATAGACTTGTAAAGCTAGAAGTACAGCTAAGAAGTAGAGTCCTGCTCAACAAGCATGTGTACCTGGGTTACAGTTCTCTAGCATAACAATAAAGAAAAATGATAGAATCCTAGGATAGATTTCCCAAGAGCATGGGTGAGGATGCCGAAGAGGAGAATCAGTGCATTGTGCTGAAGGAATGGCTCAAACAGAAATACCATGGCTAGAGTCGCAGACAGGAGGCTGAGCTCAAAATAGGTGCAGCAGTAAAGTTACCCAAGGACCACAGTATGCAAAACTCATATTCTACACAATGACTGAGGAAAACAGCAGCATTAACAAAACAGAGCTTTATATAAAATATGTTTAGCAGCAATGGGCAGGATGAACAACAGCAGTAAATAGCTTACACAGTGAAGGCTGGAACTGGTACTGCCACAAGAGTCCAAGCTAGGTAGATTCAAAACTCACAATTTAAATGAAGATGCAAAAATCTGTATTCTACAGCTATGTCAAGGATAAGCATTTCAACTCTTGGTGGTGAGCAGTGACAGGATCATTAGAAGAAACTGTATAACACAATACTCTGGTTAGCTCTTTTAACTTGAACTTGCGTCTATCTCTGTGCTTCCAACATCAAGATTTGCACTATCAGCTTGGTATCCGGATTTCACTTTGAAGGATTCCTTTCTATCAACTGAATAGTCATTAGTTTACAGAGAATGACTGGGGGACATTATCTTTTAAATAAGACAAAATTCTGCTATATCTCATATATCAACCCAAAGACAGATGTAGAACCTCAAGTTCTAATTTCTAATGTGGATGAGTAATGCTCTCTAAAAATTAATGGGGATATCTAAAATGTACTAAAGGAAAAGGTTAAAATTTCCCTATTTCCTCCTTACTTCTTAGCTTTGTTGTTTTTCGTGATTGTTTAAAATATTCTTCAACTTTAAGCAAATATTTTCTCTTTCCACTCTTTTAATTACCTTAATGGTTAATAAAGCTGCATAAATTTTGCCCAGGGTTAAAGCTGGAGTGGAGCCTACTCCCTGGGTTGAGACAATGTTCAGGGCAAGTAAAGCAGAACACAGTTGTCCCTCATTTGAACAATACTCAAATGCCTCGAGTAAGACATCCCTGAACCCAGTGTTGATTCTGATTAACACTCAGCTCTGGTTTATCTGAGTTTTCCATGTTACCTCCTTGAGATTAAGGAAATGAACCTCAGTGAAAGGAACTCAGTCAGGTGTCCAATCCAGTCTTCAGGGAAGAAGACTGTTGCTACCCAGTACATTTAATGGTGACTTGCACAGCCTTCCTTTGAATCATCTGCACTAAAGAAACTTCCATGTCTTTCCATATAGAAAGTACACATCTACCACAAGCATGTAGAAAACTGAAGGGCAAATAAACATGCAAAATGACACAACTACTCAGTGATTGTTAAGAATAAACTAAAACTGCTTGGAAATTAATAGAACCTAAAACATAAAACAAATGAATATCAAGGCCAAATGCAGAATGGGATACATGACATTCAGCCCCAGGTAACATGATTGTGCAGCCTCTTTTTCCTTAAGTGTTTCTACTCTAAACGCCTAGATTCAAGTATGTAGCTTCACATGTGTGGTCTAAAGATGCTCATAGCACTTTCCTTATCCTATAATTAAATCTCGTAATAAAAGCATAGTGCTCTGAAGAGTGAATTCGGGGCAGCTGGTAAGTTTCACTGGAAATGATCTCATCTGTTAACCATCCAGGACTCCCCAAAGTTTGGAAGCGTTCTTGTGTCACTTGCCACTAACAAGGAAATGAGAGGGTAGGGAGGCACCTTCCCGTTTAGGGAAATTTTACTGCATTCTAGGTCAGTATTTCACCTTAGATACAAAATACACATAGGCATAACACTCTGATCCCAAGCTGAAAATTATAACCACTGCCACCTACTTAGGTAACCATTTGTATAAACACCAAATAAACTGGTGTGTGTTGGTGTTGCAAGTACTAAAAGAACAAGACTCCACTACCTGAGACACATTCATACCTTCTTCTCTACACAAAATAATGTCTAGCCACCTCTTAAGGCAACTGGCTATCATATGAACTGAACTTCTAAAACCCTAGAGGAAATAATAGAGGTAATAATGACAACAATTTTAAATATGCCAGAAAAGAAATCCACCTCAATAATTTCACAAACTATTTCTTGTTGTGATACAAATATCTGAAAAGCTCAAGGGCCTAATGAGAAAGCTCTCAACTTCAAATACCTAGCACAGCCTATTTAAATTCTGAATTCTCACTTCCTAAAAGCTCCTCAGATGAGTGAAAGGCAGTCTCAAAGAACTGACACAAAGATAAACTGAGTCATGTTGATGGAAATATCAGGCATGATAAAGTGTTTAGAAACGATCCATGATATTCTCCTCTCAGCTATCAGATCACTGTGTTTCAGACAAACCAGAAAGAACTGGCTAAAAACTGGGTTTAGGCCCTGGATTTGTAAATTCTGTTCCTATATGGGCAAGGTAATTTGCTCAATAGGCATCTGACTTCTCACTGGATGCCAAACATTGTTTGCAGCATCTGGCATATATTGTCTTCAATTTCTATCATTACAAAATTCCATTTATTTCTTTTTTTTTTTTTTTAAAGTCAGGAACCTAAAGGAAAATCACCTCAAATAAGAAAACAATGGTGACTTAAAAAACCCACTTTTAGGACCCCAATGACAATTTACTTGCCTTACTGTTTCGATCTAAGCATGATTCATATTCAGTGTTTGTGCTGTTAGTCTGATGCCAACCTAAAATAAATGTCAAAGAAAATGGAAGATTGGGTAGGAGGCTGGAGAAGGTCCAACAGTAATACAATGTGCAATCACCAAATTGGCAACTCTTTTTTAAAAAGTTAAAACCCAGAAAGGAGGGGAGAAAGAAGACACACTATGGAAGTCTAGCGAGAGCACCCCAGTAGGAAGGTCAGAGTGCTGTGTGAGCTTGGGTGACACTTCAATGATGGAAGGGAGTGTTTGGCTCCGAACAGTGCTAGCCATCATTACTATCAGTTCCTTCACTGGGCCCACATTCAAAGAAGTTCAGACTTGATGAGCTAGGTTTTCTTTTTGTTTTTTTTGTTTTTTTTTTTTTTTTTTAAACCAATCCTTCCTCCCCACTCCCTTCCTTCTGTCCGTTCTTTCGCCCTTCCTGCCTTTCCCTTTCTTCCTTTCTTGTTTACACATTATGTATGTGCATATATGATTGTCTACATTTGAGGTCAAAAGACAACTTGCTGGAGTCAAGTTCTTACCTCCCACCATGTGAGTTTCAGGAATCAAACTAAGGTCATCAAGCTTGGTAGCAGGAGCATTATTCACTGAGCCATCTTGGTGGTCCTAGATACTGCTTGTTGAATTTCAAATGACTACGATTCATGCTCTAGTAGTTAATGTCTAAGCCACTTACCCAAGATCGAATGTGGTAAAGCAAGTTAAAAGCAGAAGATACATGAGTTTAGCAAACACCATTAAGACCAAAAAGAATCCAGGATCCCAAGGCAAAGTGTGTACAGTATTATCAGCCCTGCAATTGGTTTTGGAATAAAACAGCCTGTCTTTTAACCTATGCCTCTACCACTACATTACATAAGATATGATTTGGCAGTCTAAAGTGAATATATACCAAATCCAACAAGTGAAATGGCCTATACACTATTTTTGTGTTTGTAAAAATGACATTTGCAATTTCATATTTTAAAAGTATTCGATATGTATTTCTGTAACTTATTGATCATTTATGTTCTTAAAATTTCACCTAGAGGTAAAATTATTGAAAAAATTATATATATGAATCTGTCCTACATGAAAACGTTTAGCAGTTTTTCAAAATTAACTGCATACTGATAACTGTCTTGCCAAAGTAACTAAGACAACTCTCTAATCATAGATTACCATCAATGATCTGTGAATAGTTCATGCCCAAAACCAAGGAAGAGGTATGCTGAATCTTATTAGGAGAGTTCATGAACATGCATGAAGATACAGATACAGTGAAGTTTGCCTCTACAAGAGGAATCTTAGAAACAGGGGACGTACGGGCACTACAAGCAAGCATTTCATTCAGCTCAAACCATAATGATGTCTACTATCTTCATGGAGCCTAAAGTAAACTTAAAAAGGAAGGGGTGCTGGCAATTTATAGTTCAGAGGCATTAAGGATATAATTTCCAAACGCCAAATTCTAGAAAAGTATGTGGTAATCAGTATCTGACCATTCCTTAAATAGTCACAGTCCTTTTTCACATTTCACACTTTCTATTACAATGATACCGGTAATAATCATCAAGTATTACAACTTCCTCTACTATAGTATGACAGCCTCTATACCAAGTTCTACAATTAATATTGGCTTATTTTATCATGAAAACCATAGAATAAGCCTATTTTTCACTGGAAGATGATGACACTAAGGGACTTGTCCACTTTCATATAGACCAATAAATCTAAGTACAGTGATGTTTAAAGTTGGGCCAGTTCAGGAATTCTAAGACAAGTGGGTGGATTTTGTGGGTTTTTTTTTTTTTTTTTTTTTTTTTTTGAGTCAGGGTTTCTCTGTGGAGTTTTATAGACCAAGCTGGTCTCAAACTCACAGAGATCCACCTGTCTCTGCCTACTAGTGGTGGTACAGCACCACTGCCCATCTACAGAAAACCTTTTTAAAAAGAGATAGGCAGAAGGATGGCAACCTTGAAACTTCCTGAAGTTTATCTGAATACTGATTCTCAAATCAAGAAACATTCTGAAAATAACAACACTGTCATTTATCCAAACATGTCAGACTCAATAAAGCAAATCTATGCCAAAAATTAAAAAAGCAAAAACAAAAAACCCTACAAGGTGGCAGATAGAAAATGAAAGTATTTAAATGGTGTTTTGTAAACAGAAACATCTTGACTAAAATTGTTCCAATTCAGAAATAGGCTCATGACTGTATGTATATTATAAACTGAGCATTCTAATGTCATTACTATTCTGCAAATGTAAACATACATAGTTTTTCTGTTTCTTTCTGATGCTGGGAATCCAAGCCAGGACCTTATAAATGCTAAATGCACACTATACTTGCATATATTTACTTCAAGCCATGAAAAATTATGTATACTCCAAAGTGTATTATGAATTTAACTTAGTACTTATGACATGCCCCTAGATAATTAGTGTAACTGGTCATACAGTTCAAGGAATTTTAAAAATGATTTTGTGCTATCAATCTGTGTCTCCTTCCAACACAATCACTGAAACCTCATCAGCCCTCTAGTCAGTTACTAGAGGGATTTTCCCCATAGTGGGAAGTTTTCTTAGAACCAACCAAGTGTTTCTTTTATTTACAAGAGGCATGCTAGTTTACAAAGAAGCAAGCTCTCAGTACTCATTAACTCCTTCTCAGTAATTTGCCTAACAAACTCCTTTTCTATAACAACAAGAAGTTTGTATGCCAAACATTGTATATAAAACAGTCTATGGTGTCATATAACAATTACATATCACACCAAGCACAGTGACAGGAGACTAAGACAGGACAACCTCTTAAATCTGGGTATTCACAACTGGCCTGGGCAACCTACCAAGACCCTGACTCAAAAATAAACAAAAGAAAACAAAACTTATTCATGAAAAATTCCACTTGTGGCAAGCAAACAACTTACACTTAGGAATCAATCTGGCTCTCTTGGTTTCAAATGCTACTGTTCCATCTCATGCACAGAAAGCTCACTGAGGAAGAGAAAGAACATTCAGGAAGAATCAGTAAGAATGCTCACAGTCTTCTTCTAAAGGTATTTTTCCTTCTCCTAGGAAGTTATATTAAAATCTCATTCAAGTCTCTAACAAGTCCTACCAAATTAAATTAGAATGTGACCTTATAAGAGAGCCACAGATGACTCAAATTAATCTTAGTCTGTAGAATAGATTAATGAATTATTTTACAGCTCTTTGTATAGATTATACATATGTCCGTTAGTCAGCAGTTAAAAGCCTAAGAATTCCTGGAACTTATAATAAAACCTAATGATTGAGTGTAATAATAAAAAAAAAGCTACTGAGAGTTCCTGTCAATCAATACCAAATACATGCTCTGACTACTACTATTGAAGAGATATAGACCAAGTGACAATGAAGGAGACTGTACTAGCTACTGCTCCTCTGGATTGTCAAGTGAAGGTTTTTATGTTTTTTTTTAAAAAACAAATATATATATATATATATAAACATTTTGTCAGTTTGACACTTGCACAAGTATTAAATCTATTACAAAAACTTAACAACTTGACCTGTGATTTTCAAAGATCCCATCTTCTGTGGGCCCTGATATCACTGCTTGCCTGCATTCTAACACTGGGAAGGCCACACCTATGATCCTTTCCAGCATGAACTACTACAAGAGATTAAAGAGGTGCAAACACACTTGCCTGTCCTCAGTCCCCTCAGAGCCACATTCTTCCTAACTGTTATCTCTAGATGAGCAACGGTGCTCTGAGACACTTTCATATTCTCAATGCTCAGGCAAGAGTGCTGACTGAGAGGCCCTGAGGCACCTCAAACCCACGCTGTCACTTCTAGTCACCACTCAGCCCAGCTAATGCCATGCCTGTCGTGACAAGCATCAGCCACCTTAAGGCACCACACCTTTGCCTCGACAAAACATATTTCTGAAAAGGTATGAACAGAAGGAACCTGTTTCAAGGGTTGCCAAGGAAAGCCTGCCTTGTCTATAAACAGCAGAGGCAGTGAAAGAGCATCCAAAACCAAAATTGCAAGTCGACTGTTAGCACAAGGGTGCTAGTAACTGACTTCCTGTGCATGGGCAGGATGGGGAAGGGGGCTGTGACATATTCAGACACAGTCTGACCAAGCTAACATGGGTTCAGTTGTCAGCCTAAACTTGCCATCTGGTGTTACGATATAGCAGATCACACCCCAGATGTGTTTCTTCAAACAAATCACTTCTTTTTTCTTATCCCTCTTTTTCCCCCTTAAAGAAAGAATGCCTGCCAAAGACACAAATCGGTTGAAGTTTACTTCAAGCTAAAAACTCTTGTTAACTTAGGCAGATAAGTAGGTGTATCATTTCACACACCCATACCCTCAAACAACCACTTTTCTAAAGTGGCACCTAGAAATGCTGAGCAGAAAAGCATTTGTTTACTCCTTGTCGACCCTAACAGTTGGGGTTATCCTTGGTCATCTGAAAGCCTTTTCATCTGAACAGGATGGAGCAAGCTTGGTGCAGCACAGGGGAGCTCTGAGATCCCTGTCCTCTGCATTTCTGCTCTCTGCATCCCATTCCACAATTGGGGTGGGGAAGGCTATGCAGTGCTGTCATTTGCACCTCATTACACAGGGCTGGAGCTTTGAGAAAGCTGATATTCCCTCTAAATTTTTACAGATGCTTCTACTTTACCAGTTCATGACTGCACTACTAGGAAAGACTTCCTGCCTCTAAACTGCTTGCTGGCATGAATGCTGAATTTCAAAATCCCTGAAAAAAGCAAACCTTTGTGGTGTTCTCTTAACTTTCTTCCAGGGGGAGGGGAGGGTCACCGAAACCAACCCAAGCGAAGATTTTTTTCCTCCTATGTAGTGAGACTGAATCTCTCAGGAACATTCCCCGCTAACTGTTCGTTTTGGTTTGGAACCCGTTTCACAAAAAAATGTTCATTAGCAGAACATTATTTGTAAAAGCTGTTTTTTTTTTTTTTTAATCGTAAATCATGACCATGACATACATGTTCGGCAAGTTGTGGAAATAAGTCAACCACAATACAGCCTTTCACCTGAGCATACATATGTGTTTCCTTTTATTTCATTTATGTCATTTGGAAAACACTCTGGGACACAGAAAAGGGACACTTTCTAAACCACCACCACACTTTATTTAATGGCTCCAGGGTTTTTGGTTTTTTGTTTTTTTCCCAAAGTTCAGGGCAGGTGACATTGGCCTGTTCTTAATCTTTACTACTTTAGCAATGTTAAGGCAGATGACGAGGGACACAAATCCCCTGATGGGACTGAATGCATTCCAAGCTCCCCGACCCACTCAAAGCAGTAATCCCCTGCAGCTGGATCTTACTTACCACCATACACAGCTAATACATTTTTTAAAAGCTAGTCACTGGTGACAAATGTAAACTGGACAGAACAGTTCCCCCTTCTCCCTGTCTCACTCCCTCACCCCTCAATCTACCCCATAACCCAAGCTTTGCTGTCCTGTGATGGATAGGACCTGCCTTTTAGAACCACCAAGCCTGTGCAGCAAAGCTTTGCTCTAAGTGACTAGAAGGTTTTAAAAGCATCTTCAGCTGTCAGACTGTAACAGAAACAACAAAAATGTCATCCTTAACACAAACATTTCACAACTGAGAAAATCCTGGAAGTTGAAATTATCACTGCCATACTGAATCCACTATTTATTTAGCTATCACACGTAGGCAAACTCTTCTGGCACACTGGCTGCTTGACTGAAATAAGCTGGTTGCCACATTCAAGGGCATCAAAGAATAAATGCAAAAGAAAGTTTAAAACTTGAGGATCTTTAAAAACTATATGGAGGGTTTTTTTTAATCCCTTTGCTTTTAAATTTTGGCAGAAATGACTGAAATAAGAGTAAAAGTATCCTTTTTGGTAGGCATGGATATTTCACCATGATGAATCAAGTAACCCCCGAGGGAGGGAACAATAGCTCTGTACTGAATCAAGTCTTAAAAAAAAAAAAAAAAAAAAAAATAGAAAAAGAAACCAGACCAACGAACTAGGTAAAGCACACTGCAAAGATGGCTATAAGGAAGGTCAGGGGGATGCATACATTGAGCTACCTAAATTGTGAAATCAACTAGAATCATATGTATACAATACAGATGTCACCGTGATGTATACAGACAGGCTAGCTTCCTCACCTGATGCAAAGAAACCAAGAGTTCGTATAAGTGACTTATTTTAGTTTCCAGATAACTGGCACTAAGTGCTATGATCTTAGGAACAGCAATAATTAAACTTAAGAGATAGCTACCACAACACTGACTACAATACTTAAACTGATTCACATTCAGTTGCTGCAAAGTTTATAACTGCTCTGAGGATTCTTACTTAAGTTCAGTTCTGACTGATACCTTTATAATTGAGGCCCTGAAAGGTACCACAGTTAATAAGGTGTGACTAGCACAAACACACAAAGAGACAAATAGGTCTCTGTGAATTAAATTCACATCTAATTATGTGACCTTTAGTGTGCTCCTACCCTTCCCGAGAGCAGCCTAGTGACCAGCCTCAGGTGGACCCAGGTAACAGGAATTTGATAGAGGTACAAGAAAGGGGAGCTAAACAGATGAATTAAGAGCGAAGAATCCAAAAAATAAAATAGTAAAGAATCCCTAAAGAGTCCAGCTCTAATTTTCTTGATTCCCATCACTATATTTTCAGAATTCAGAGAACTCAGTTACCACACATGCATTTCAACCATAAGGAAATTATAAGTGCTATTGCTCACATGACTCCAGTGCCTGGGGACTAACCTAAAATGGGGTGTATATAAGAAAGTCAGTAATGTCAGTAAGGAACAAGAAAATCAAGAGGTAACAGCAGGCTTCAGTGTACAGAGAACAACTCTGGTAATCAGAAGTGCAAAATGCAGGTAATGGGCTGTATTTCCAAAGATTCTATTAAGAGTACAGGAATACTAAGCAAAAAGAAGAACATGACTTGATAAATAGGAGTGTAACCAGCAGCAATATGAATTCGGTCTGACTGTACAATCTTGTTTGTTTGTGGTGTGTGTGTGTGTGTGTGTGTGTGTGTGTGTGTGTGTGTGTGTGTGTGTGCTGTGTAGCATATGGGTCTTAGTGCAAAGGCCTGTATGTGCTCAAGTAGAGGCCAAAAGTCAATGTGGGCTGGTTCAACTGTATCACTCGACACCTTTCTCTTCTCGTTTTTGAAACATGGTCTCCTCAACTGACTCTTTGAACAAGTCCTCAGGATCCATCTGTCCATCTGCCTCTTCCTCCTGCAGATTCAAACCCAGACCCTCAGGTATGTGTATCAAGCACCTTTCTCTCCAAGCCATCTTCCCAACCACTGAATCCATATTCTAAAGCTACTTAACCAAAAATATTTATTGAGGCATCTTTATTCTCTTCATATAACAACCACATATGTCAGTGTTTTGTACCACTGTATATCCATCATAAACTTCAAGCAGTTTATTTCTACTTCATAATACAAACGATCTCAAGTCTAAATTCTAATGTCTACAATGATGTGTTTATGCTACAAAGTTGTCAGAAAACTATAAGAAATGTAAAACGTTAAGCCTCGGAGGAAAAAAACTGAATTAGAGCCAGAAGTCTGTGTGTTACTTAAAATGTGATAAGAACTGGAGTTACTTAACCAAACCTTTTAATAATACATTCTATAACTGTTGTCAACAAAAATAGCTGAAACAAATGAATCTGTATCTAATCCAGTGAGAAATATTGATCACATTTTATAGGAAACCCACAATAAACAGCATATCCTATGTATCTGAACCTCCAGGAACCAATTCATATTGGGTAGAAACCCTTAACTGAGAAGACTTAAATCTTGAGCAAGGCAAATCCACCCTTTCTGGTGGCAGGCACAGAAAAAGAACACTGTCTCTTTAAGTGGAAGGACCTGCTATAGTTAGGTAGTACTAAGCCAAGAAAAAGTTCTGAAGTTTAACTCTCAGGAGCAAACATTTTCTACTTGTGAAGAAAACTCTGTTGAAAGACAGAAGACTACATCCCACCAGTAAAAACAGAACAGTTTTCAGTCAGTGACAGCTTTGCCTACAGGGAGAGAGAAAAAAAAAAGTGTCACAGACTCACTTTATTAAACCATATGCTCATTGCCCTGTGAAGAAAGCAGGGTCACTAATTAGTTCATTCTGTGAAAGAAGCCCTTCCTGATCCCGTTGACTTTTGTCCCCCTGGTTAGCTCCAGCTATTTCTGTCATGCAACTTGAAAATCACTGGAGGGAGGAAGATCGCCATAACAACCGCTGAAATGATCTTGTGGAATGTGTCTAGTGGCACTGGAGTAACCTGAATATGTGCTCCAGATGTGTCGGCTGTCAGGGAGAAAGTAAACACATCTGATGGACAGCGTATGACTAGATGGCCCCGAAGCGACTCCAGAGGCTGGGGGAGGGGCTGCGGTTCCAGGGCAGGCAGCAGAGGCAGTGGGTCCCCAGCTGCAGAGGACTCAGGACCCACCCTGCCTGAGGGACTGAGTGAAACGGGTTCCTGAGCACCTCCTGAGTGGCCTCTGTGAATTTCCGTCTGGCGTGGACTTGTGAGCGTTTGGGAGCAAACTAAAACATGAATGCAGAGAGGAAGGGGGAGAGGAGAGGAGACAGACCGGCTCAGAACGCGTTCTGTCTTAAATATTAATGGCAACATGTTTCTGAAGCATTCTGTCTTGGGGGGTGGGGAGCTGTCTCCTGGCCACCGCCCTTCCTCGATCAAGTGAATAGTTTTGTTTCTTTGCCCTGATTGTGTAGCTAAGCACCCTTTTATTAGGTGACTGAGTGGCCACATTCCTGATCTCAAATGTTCTTTTTTTTTTTTTTTTTTTTTTTTTGATGGTGGTGTGTGGTTCCATAGACTTTCACAAATTGGACAAGCGGGTTGAATCCTTAACTCAAAACACTTTTTAAAAATATTTTTTTAATAGAATACATAGAAATGGCTAGAAAACTACATGGGCCAAAAATCCATTTCCACCTTAGTTCCTGTTCTCTGTTATAACTGCAGAAAGAACAACTAGGATCTGTGCCCACTGTTAAAAGTTTTCAAGCAAAACAGAAATTCGCACACATCTAGCACATAGTAGGTATTACTAAACACTCACTGAATCAAATTAATTTTTAATGTACAAAATTCAACAAAATGTACTTAGGTTCTACATATAAACAGTAGCAGGGATTATTTATTTTTTAAAAAATAAGTAACCAAGTTTAAAAATACTGAAGAAAAATAAATGGGCAGCTTATTTCCCCAGAGGAACAAGAAAACACCTCACTAAAGAAAATAGGAAACAACCATATCCTCCCTCTGGCTCACAAATCACCTACCTGTGCCTAAATGTGTATAAAATACCTACTGTCACCCCACGAAGGCTTGCAGCTGTGACACAACTACAGAAGTCTGTGTGGGAATTTGGACTATTTCAAAGGCCTTGCAGTCACTGTAGTTCAGATTTCCTTTCAGATCCTGCACAGTTTTATTTCAATGAAAACTCTAATGGTTTAGACAAAGAACATAACTGCTCTAGAATATAATTATCTCTATAATACACACAGTTATGATATACAACTGTTTGTTTAGTGTTTAAAGTTTAAATTGCTTAAGCTTAACATTCATGAGGGCCAGTAAAGTATCACCTCAGCCAAAGGCAGCCAGCATTCACCTGGTCCTCTCTCTCATTCAAGGTAACTGCCAACTTACAAATCTCCTTTCCAAGTTTAAACATCTAAGTACAAGTTTCTTCTCTGATAAAACCCACTTGGTGGTCCAGATCTGAAAGTCCATCTCAGGGGGGCGGGCAGAAATTATTATTTAATGAGACAAATCTTCAACTCACTCCTCACTATGGCATTCACAATTGTCACCTGGCAGAGCAGGATGCTGAGGATGTTCGGGGGCTGACAAACTTTACCTGAAGACGTAGGTAAAAGAAGAGTAAAAATCAATGGCATTGCTTCTGCCTTCAAGAAACTGGCCACACTGGCAGCTGGCAACATGAAGCCAGTAAGAGACTCACAGTCATGGAAAATGATTCCCCCTCTAAAGGAGAATGTTGCAGGTCCTCATAAAAGGAACTGACAACCTAAAAAAAAAAAAATGATTGCCAACGTCCAGTTTATAACCACTTGTTGGCAACCCCTAAAAATCAGAAATCATATGGATATTTGCAATCTACAGAGTATACTTTATTATTATTATTATAGTCTAATCTACCCACCTATCTACACCAAATTTAAAAACTTCATAAAGGGCTATCAAACTTTTCAAATAAAAAAGGCAAATATTTAAAAGCCTTTATATGCCAAAGTTACAAATGGAAACATTTGTAAAATAAATGCCTAAAAGATGGATGCACTTCCATGACCATTTTCTTTTCCCTTCATCTTATTATTTAACCAGCAAGGAATAAGCTTGTGTATGTTCAAAGGGCTGGAAGGTGTTCACACTCCTGTAGCGTTTCTTATCTTTCTTAAGATTCTTAAATTGAACTTAAAACTTTTTCTTTTAAGAAAATGGTGGTATGATTTGAATGTGAAATGTCCCCCATGGCTTATGTATTTTAACACTTGGTCCCTGCTGGTCTTGCTGTTTGGGGGGGGGGCTAACAGGTAAAGTGGGTCACTGGTGTTAGGGTGATGAGGATAACAATACAAATCAAAAACCAGTTTCCAATCATGCTTTCTGTTTTTGCAAAAGTTATGAACAAGCTCCAATCATGAGCTATTGTGGTCATGGGTGAAACTATTCTATTCTAGTCCCACCATGATGGGGTAGTAAACCATGGGCCAAAATAAACATTCCTTTTATATTGTTTCCATCATGTTTGATGCCACGACAATGAAAAAGAGATGGTCAGTAAATCACTGGACCTTTCTGCTTACTTATTTTCTTTATTTTTAATAATACGCAGGTTTGTATGTCTGCAGGTGATTATGTGCATAATACTGCATGTGGATATGTGCATAATATTACTAGAGGAAGCCAGACGCATGGGATTCCCTGGAGCTGGAGTTACAGATAGGTGCAAGCCACTTGATGTGTGTGTGTGGGGGGGGAGTGTCAGTTGGCTCACAACTGCCCATAACTCTAGCTGCAGGGATCCAATGCCCTCTTCACACATATGTGCACATTCTCAAACACAGATGCACATATAAACATAATTAAAAATGAAATAAATCTGGTTTTTAAAGATCTAAGAAACTAAGACTGTGTAGCAGCAATTCTTTTACTAGTGTCTATGGCATTACAGACTAGCAAATAACTATTATTAAGTTAAGAAAGGCATTAAAAACTTAATCTAACCTACCTTCCCTTCCTTCCCCTCCTCTTCCCTTCTCTTCTTTTTACTCCCCTCCTCTCTCTTCCCACTCCCAGGATCTTACTATGAAGGCCTGGCCTGGAACTCACTAATTAAACCCTACCGGCCTGGTTCGGTGAGGGCATCACCATGCGTCATGCTATCAAGGGAAAAGAAACCATGAAGACAGTAAAAATTCCAGAGAAAAGCAGACATTTGTAAAACAGAACATGGAGAACACAGCAAATTTCACAGACTGAAAGAACCCCTTGCCTAGAACATAGCTTTGGGCTGGGGAATGACAGAGGTCAGTAATGACAAGTGGCACTTCTTAGCATGAATGATCCCTTAAATTTCCAGCTCCATAATAA
Source organism: Phodopus roborovskii (assembly GCF_943737965.1). Lineage (NCBI taxonomy): Eukaryota > Metazoa > Chordata > Mammalia > Rodentia > Cricetidae > Phodopus > Phodopus roborovskii. The sequence continues at coordinate 18,516,781 of NW_026126447.1, forward strand.
GTAAATAAATAGCTTTAATATTGGGTCTGACTTGTCATCAGTTTACATAAAAATCCATGAAGCTCTCCATCCCATTCACAGACTTGACTTTAAAACAAGTGAGTCAACGAATCCTATCCCAAACTTTTCACCAAACAAACGACTTTCTCAAGGGACCTTTGGAAGTCTTAAGACAAAGCATAGATACTAATTTTGAAAGAATTTTCAATAATTCCTAAATTTTAAGCACTTTCCATATAGCATTTAAATGGATTAAATAAGTAGAAACAGAGAAACAGTTGAACAAAATTTGAGACCTTTAGTCCAAATTGTTTCTGCACATATACAAGGTATCAGGCTTGTGGAACGGTTGGTCATTAGTCACTGATTTGCCCAACACTGCCCCACTCTGTATCTGGAGATGACAAATCTACAACTCCGCCATTCCTTTGCTTTGCTGCCAACTTCTTGCTCTATCTTCAAGTGACAATTGGTGATCACTCATGCAATGACCCCTTCTCTCAGATGCCCTCTGCCTAAGAGTGAATGTCAAGATTTACAACAAAATCCAAGCACCTTGTGGACAATTTCAACCTTCTGTTCCTATGAGCATTTTACCAAGACTATTAAAATACAAGTCAGTCACTTACTTGGAGTTTGAACTCTTTTCCCTCATTTCCAGGAGCATGTGCTTTTGCCAATGCCAAGAGGAATGGGGGAGGGCTATACTGAGAAGCTGACTACATTGGACTCGTTGGCTTCAGAGCAGTAAGGGTTGATAACATCCTTTTATTGTTCATTTATCCTTAATTCAGCATGTACAAAGAACATTTTTCTCCTCTGGGTTTTCAATGTCATTGTCTTTGCAGGGCCATCACAGATCCCTGACATGCTAGAAAATACTGGATGCTTAGCTTCCTGCACATGAAACAAGTGATGCCTCCTGGGTCCAGGAGGACCACTTCACATGATCTGACACATGGCCACGTTCTTTAAAACAAAGAAGAAACAGTCCAAATTCTGCTTAAAAACCTCTACCTGACTCTGGTCTCTAACAAGGACTCCCCATCCAGGGCCAGACCTCAGCTTACTCAGCACTCATTCCTAGAGCTACTCTCTGCATTGCCTGTAATAGCCCATGTCCATACAAGTGCAACATGCTCTTCTCATAAAATGACTTCATTTCTCTTTATCCTTCTGACCTCAGCTAAAATGACCTCCAAAGATGTCATCCCTGATCATTTGGTGGTCCCTTCCTAGTACTGAGGGATTCTGAGAAATCCCAAAGCAGAAATAATAGCAACAACAATAATAATTCTGATGCTGTTAGTATTTAATTTTAGCTCTTAGACTATGCTGACGAAGAATTAAATGTTACAAATTTGGAGATGTCACTTCTACTTGTTAGAGCTCATTTATTTCAAACATTCCAAATAAGATCAATACTTTTGAAAACTAGGGTCTCTTTGTTCCTTTCCCCATGCTTGTTTACAAAGTGTGGCTGCTACAGAAAACAAAGAGAAAAATACGCAAGTCTTTTGGTCAAACTAAGCCAGACTCTATAATGTACCAGCTGCCTAACCTCAGGCAATCCCACTACCTTCTCAGGTCCACTCACTCTTCTTAGGAAAACAATGATGTCCTCAGAGAATTCAGAAGACTTATACCTGGAAGCCAATGTGTGCATTTCTAAGTACCCCAATGACCATTTTACAATTGTGTCTGATCATCTAATAACACTGATCTCTGCATCCCTATGTAAACTCCTTACATAAAGGAGCTTTAGGAGTATTCCCTTCTCAGTAACCCCTACGTATTAGTACAGAATCTACTATATAAAACAAGCATTCAAGACATCTTTCTAAGATAAATGGACTAAAATGGAGATGGGGAGATGATCCAATTGATAAAGTGTCTTCTCCGAAATCCTAAGATGAAAATTCTTACTCCCAACACCCATGTAAAAAGTTGGACGCAATGAACATACAACCATAATGTTAGCCCTGGGCAATGCAGATAGGCTAATCCCCAGAGCTTACTGGCCAGTCTAGCCCATCAGTGATTTCTAGGCTCAGCGAAACTCTACCTCATAAAATAAGGTAGACAGCTAAAGAAGACACCAGACAATGACCTCTGGCTTCCACAGACACATGTGTATGATGCACAATGATATGCACTCACACATACATTACACACACACACACACACACACACACACACACTTCTTCAAGATAGAGTGCAATATGGAATGGACTCTTTACATGTCCTTCGTCAGTTATGCTATCAGCAGATTTTCTGCAATGAGCAGTGCATTTCTGCCCATCACATTTGTATTGGTTTACTATTCTTAAGTGAAATTCAATATTCTTTGGGAGGACGTTACATCACAGAACTCATAGGGACTTTAAAAAAAATTCTAGTCAGTATGTTTTATTTATATTGACTTCATACTACTTCTACCACAAATTTCATGATACTGAAAGAACTGAGTGTATGCAATGATCAACACTGTCCTACACAAATGGAGAAACAATTGATATGGGCGATAAGTCAGTAAGAACACCTTTATAAACAGCAAACATTGCTTGCTTTTTCTATGTTATTAATAAAAATTGTTTGGTACTTCAGTCTCATTCGGATTCTACTACAATTTAATTTTTCTGCTAAACATGGTTATAATTGCTTTACATGTAGTAAATGAATCAACTTACCCAAGAAACCTACAAATTGGGCACTATTATTATTCATAATTCACAGGAGAAGAAACAGGCTGAACTCTGTTTATATTATTATTATTATTTTCTTAACATCTATTTAGCAGAAATAAGCATGTGCAAGGTACAGCTACAGTATCACATTTTAACTATAAGACTTAGAACTCTTGCCAAGAAACACAGATTTAGATTAGTAGACAGTTTAGAAGAATTGGTGTCTGAAGTTGTATTGTTCTTTCTTCAGCTTTACCAGTTTTGAGACTTACTCTAATAGGATAAAGCTTTCAACCCAGGAAGTCTTCAGGAAAATGCAGCACCCACCCCACCTAGTTAAGAATCTTGGCACTAGAAATCTATTTCACCCCACTCAGCAGGCGGCAAGACATAATCACTTTCATCTGGTTATAACACAAGGTGGAGAGTTTAATCTCTAAACTCTACAGGGATTGGTCTCAGCAGCTTTAGAAATTGCCTCTCACACTGTGAACACACCTCACAGCAAGATGACCCTGCTAATGGTTCCCAGATTAGGATTTGGGGGGACCAAAGGCACAGACCCCTCCACTCCTTAATGTCTTTTCCTTTGTAGGCCAAGTGTGTGGTCATTCAAGATATCCTTATGACCCTGCTTTCAGAAACAATTTGTTCTGATTTGAACAAAGAAATCCAGGTTGTATTTTAAAGTTGGAGATAAATGTGTATAGGATGTGGATAATCGGTAACATAAAGGTGTATGCGCAGATTCAATAGAGGCCCAATCAATAGTATGTTCATGAATGTAAAATAATCTCGAATTTAACCTTGATTCTTCAGAAACTTAGGCTAAGCTATTTCTTCCAGGAAAAAAAAATCAAGGAAAACCAATTTGAGAATGTAATTTAACGTTTCATTTCTTATGAAGTTTAATTCTGTTCATTCAATTTCTCCCAGGTTCTAAATGAACTCTCACCAAAGTCGTCAGGAATGAAAATTAAACACTCAAACACTCAGAGCCATGTTTGATGGCTCACACCTATAATTCCAACACCGGGGAGGCTGACAAAGAGGACTACTGCAAGGCTCAGGCCAATCAGGGCTATACAAAACAAGACTGTCTCAGAAAGGGATGAGGCAAGACACAGTTAGAAATTGAGATTTGTTAATCAACTGCTAAAATGAAATAAATATCAAAATTGAGATCAGAAAATCCAATAAGTCTAATTGGTTATGTTCTTTCCAGTTTTAAACAGAGAAGGCAACCTCAAAGGCAAGGGAAAAAAAGGACAAAAGATGCAAACACAAACACATTTTTCTGGGCTTCTTCAGAAAAGGCCCTTTGGCTGTCCAGAGAATTCTGAGTGAGCACAAGCCACCTGAATTAAAAACTACAACTGTTCAGCTTAGATGCACCTTGTTCTACACCTGTTTATAGTATTTTGGGGTTACCAAAAAATTTCATCATACTACAATTTGCCTTCCCAGTTAACCATGTTCATAGAAAATACCAGGGTTACATTCTAAAATGTTCAGAAGCTTAAAGAATCAACAAACTGTTTACAAAACTTTGATCTTTTTCATATTACTGGATCTAAAGATTAACCCACAGATAATTTCTCAGTCATAGTAAACTAAAACACAGTAAAATATAGTCTTAGAAAACCACAATTTCACAAGACTGGAAGTTCCTTGGGGCACTGCTGAGTGTTTCCTATTGATAGGCTAAGACAAAACCTGGTAATGGGGTCCTAAAATGCCAGCTGTAGATGACATGTAGAAGACTTCAGAAATGTAGTGTCTGATGCATTTTAAAACACATTACTTCGTGTCCTTGTGCTACAGCATCCACTAGAGTTTTCTTACACCACTGCAAATACAGACAGCCAAAACATCGGAGTCCCAGCTAAGGTGATTCCAGGACTCCTGAGATCCTTGCCTCCTGTAACAGTCACCTCTGCAGCCACACTGTGAGTGTGGAGTCTCCATTTACTCACCTTTGCTCTGTTCTGTACTTTATGACCTACATCCATAAAAGTACCAAAAGCAGAGGGGCACCAGCTCATGCAGATGCCAAGCCTTACAAATTCCATCATATCATCTGTTGCTATTAAGTCTAACGGACCAGGCCACAAGATATTTTGTGCATTTAAATAAGGTCCACAGGATAAAAAATTTATACTGTACACAAGTCTCAGACTACCACATATTTTCAATCGTAACTGTTTCTTTGAATTATTTTTTCAAGCTCAGATCTCTACTGATAAATTTATTCAAGACATCCTTTAATAGGGAAACAATGCAACGTAGTGCAACTTGCCACTTACTAGCAGGGCATGATGGTGCACATATACAGTCTCAACATTCTAAGGCAGAGGCAGGATGGCTCCACATCCATGGACAGACTGGCCTACACACTGAGTTTGCCAGCTGGGGCTCCAAGGTAAGTAAGACTCTCCCTCCAAAACAAAAAGAAAAATGATTTATACATAAAAGCCAATCACCAAAAAATATACTAAGTAAGGTAAAGAGCTGGGCTGGTGTATTTACAGAGTCTACAATTTATGCTTCAGAATGGATATTATCTTCACCAGCAGATAGTTCATGGCTGCTCTCAGGCAAAATGGTATTTTAGTTATTAAATAAACACTTATGGGATAGTTGTCACATGCCAGGTTTATGCTAGGTTTGGTGATTCATATATAAATAAAACATGACTCTTACCCCAGGGGACAATCTTGATGGCTGAGACAGATACAAAGAAATACAAAAAGGCTATTGTACTGGACTATGAGTAGCACAGATGTGGCTGCCACATATAATTTCTTACGGAACACACATGAAGAAAAAGTAGTAATTTTGCTAGTCTGTGAAGGTGAGCTAACACAACTTAGCTCTTATATAAGTCCCTCCTTGTACAATGAATTAATGCAAAAAAAAAGCCATTAAAACATACAGTTTCTTATACACTCGATAATGTTCTTGTATAAAAGATGCCAGAATCTCAGGGATTCTTTCCCTTGAAGTCAAACAATAATTCCCCAACAGTTTATATATGGAATATATACCTGATGGCAACCTTATTTGTTTTCAGTATTTCTGATCCAATCAGAACTGGTACCAGTCAAATCTTCCAATGACAAGTTTGGTTTATGCTAAATATTAGTATAGTAAAATCGACACTTCATCCCCCCCTTTCTTACCAACCTTCCTTCTATGATACTAAAACACCACCTAAAATACAACTTGATTTGCCCATTACCCTATATTAGAAATAAATCCCCTACATCAAATATTAAGCAACGATGTTTAACTAACTATTCATTAAATGACAACCTTACTGAAGGGATCAGTTTTGATTAGTTCTTATCTGCAGGTTGTAAAAGTATCCCAGGTGAACATATTTTAAGTATGCATGTACCTTTTCTTTCTGTAAACAGCCACTTCATTTCTTCTTACAAGCCATTGTCTCTTAACATCCAGCCTGTATTTCTCTCAATGATAAGTACAAAGAAGATCCCCCCCCCAACTCCACATCCAAGGAAAATAGTATCTGTGGTATGCATTTTGAACTGAAAAGGATTTGCAAGTTGCTTAGTCAACAAATGTGGTGCATATACCTACACCCATGCATGCCTGAAATCACAGACCCATCACCAGTCATCAAAAAGTGTCGAATATTTCCCAGACCTCTTTCCCAATGTCTGTAGCCACAGTCTCGAAATTCTTGTCGCCAACACCATTGCCAATCCATCAATATCAAGGAAGATCTGGCCTGTTTTCCATCTTTAATTTAGTCTTCCCTCAGATAAGGAGCACGAAGGAAGTTCCAAAGAAGTCACAAGATCAAAAAGCTAGCTGGTGACAGTCTTGGTTGGAAAAAACCCAGACCTGTGCCTTCTGGTCCATACCACAGTGTCTGTTTGGAATGCTCTCTTATCCTAGCCCTTAGTGTTCCTTCATCTTTCCATGTCTCATCCTTTAACCTCTTACTTATTTCATTGTGATAGATACCTATGCTCTTAATTGTCTTGATTTTAGAGAATGTCAGTGTCCCTGACAGTAAAAGGGAAGAATCTACTGTTATTTCAAATCTATGCAGTTAATGACTGCCCACTTAACTAGCATTATGCCCCTAAGCCATTAGCTGCCATTCAGAAGTGTTCATTCATACTACTTATCCTATTTTAAAAACAAAAACAGAAAAAAAAAAAAAGGTTTTCTTACATTCAGAAGACTGAGGCAGGAGGATCAAGAGTTCTTGGCTAAACTGTGACACATAGATCCTGTCTCAAAGAGCAAGAGAGGGAGAGAGTGCTTAATATCATGATGACCAATAACTACTGTGTCTTTATCTTTCCGAATGGTACATCTGTGACAAACATTATACACAATGAGTAGAGTAGTACTCATCACGTTCTAAACTCAGAAGAAAATTGAAAATGCCTAAACAACTAAATTAGAAAATATGTCCAAAAGGACAAAATTCTTCAAAATTAAAAAAAAAAAATCAATGCTTACACTTGATAAGTATCCATTGCAAGAGATGTATTTCCCATATTTGCTTATGTAAAGTATTACTTAATGTACATATTTTTGGAAAAATTTAAAGTTGTTTCACTTCATGTTGAGTATTTCAACATATGCTGTGTTTTTGTTTTTGTTTTTGTTTGTTTGTTTTTTAAGTATCCCCTACATTGTGGGTCTGCCAAAATAGTTTAAGAATTCTCACATAAAACAAGCTGGCATTACATCCCTTGGAATAATTCCTGTAAGTTTAAGCATGATATTTTGTACCTATAAAGACAAGAAACCAATGGATCCTTATCTATTAAATTAGACAGCATGAGATGCATTTTCATGCATACTATCTCAAAATTCTCAAGTATAAGTACTACAATACCTGTGTTATAGAAGGAAGAAAAATTGCTCAGAAAGCAAAAGATGCCAAGATCTGAGCAGGAGCTAAGGGATGTACATAACTAGGGTTGGTAAAGAAAGTTACTAGGACTAAATAGCACTGATGATTCTTCAGTCTTGTGAATAAACCAAAAACCACTACTGACTCTGTACTTTGATGACCCAAATTTATGGCATGTAACTCCATCCTGATGCAAATTAATTGGATATGTAATCCAGGCAAAAGACATTTAGGAAATCCCTGTACCATTCTTCTAACCTTCCCATAACCCTGAACTTATTTACAAATAAGTTTTTTTCTGTTTGTTTGTTTTGTTTTGTTGTTTGTTTTTTAAAGGAACAATAATGGAGATGTATAGTCTTAAAGTTAAGGAATTGTATACTTTAAAATTTTAGGGTAAATTCTGTATTTCATGTTTTTTTTTAACCGCATGTAAAAACGATAAAGCAATGTCCTCAAGACTATACCTTTCTCAGTAGAATCAATACTTAAATTTGGATCTTTGTTAGCTTCCAAGTTATCATTCCCTTTATTATAAAACTAAAAAGCAAGATATCCATGTATCCTCTAACAGTACTGAGATGTCTCTTAAAAAATCATTGTAAAGCTCTTCACAAATATACATATTTAAGTTCCTTTTTCATAAACAACTCTTATCAACTAAATGTGTTTTATTAAACACTCTAGTGTTGTATTAAATTCACTACATAAGACTACAGCTGTGTGTAAGGCAGTGGTTCTCAACTCCATAAAAGTCCATCTGAAAACAGATTTACATTTCAATTCCAAACAGCAGCAAGATTACAATTATGAAACAGCAACAAAAAAAGTACAACATGAGGTGCTGTAGTAAAGAGTCCCAGTGTTAGGAAGTTTGAGAGCCACCAGTGTAAGGGGGGGGACACTAAGCAGTTAGTTATTTCTGAATTAATGATTTATACACAAATGGCCTTGTCTGAGCAGCAGGGAACATGTGAAGACTCTAAAGTGATGGTGATAGTTTTTATTTGGGAAGTTATTTTACTAGTTCAAATATGTATATACTTACAGGTTAGCAATTTCTCCCAATATTTTAAAATTATTATTAAAGGCATGAGCTTTAGTGCACTTATAACATGCTAATTTACCAAGCATTGACATATAATATGATAGGCATTTGCATAAATCAGTATATCTGGGTTTGATTTGTTGGCTTATGACTAAATGTTTTTAGTGTGCCAAGTATATAAACTATCCATATGCCTTTACAAATCAGATTTACTCAAGAATGTTGGGAAGAGGAATTCTGAGTTCTACTTGTGAAGAAGCTTAAAGAAACAGAAACATTTCTTTTTAAGGGAAGGACATTGGTAGGTAGAATTCGTGGAAAATCTTTAACTGTAACCAGTAACTATCACATTTTCTTAACCAGTTAACCCTCCAATGAGCCCAAATAGTGGGTCTTACTGAATTCTTCACTGTGTACGAAGCCTCTGTACAAGCCAGTGTCATTAGTCTAAGCATCCCCAGGTATCCCTAACTCAGTCATCTGTGACAAACAAAACTTCTCTTAAGATTTCCAACTCCCAGTGGATGAGGGAACATCCCAGTTCAGCACCCAACAAGTCTTAGCAACCCCAGCCCCTGGGATTTCACAGTCCATTGACAAGGCTGCTCCTATTAGCCAAGCTGACATCCAGCTGTCTACTGGGCTGCTGGAATCCCACAATTTGAAACTACCCTTCCTTTCATGTAGTCTACCAGCTGTGAATTCTGATTTCCTCACTAAACTTGAAATCAAACATAACTGTGTTGATGCTTCAAAAAATAGCTAACAGAAACAGACCGGAAAGACATGATTTTGTCTTTGTTAGTTTGGCCATCTAACTTTTCCTTAGTATGGATTATTATATTGTATCAGAAAGAAATCCCTGGGAGTTCAGTTTTCAAAACTGAAAAATTAAACTAGGAGTTCAAACCTTGCATGGCAGGACACAGCATTCAAGTCTAATGCCTCTGTATTACTGGTTACTTCATGGCAAAAACAAGACAAGATTTTTAAGTGTGGGTCTGAAACTTAAAAGACAGTTATGGCCGAGACAATAATTTCAGACTTTTACTTAGGGGTTTGGGGGGTAGCTCAGCTGGTAACCCACTTGTGGGGAACACATGGCAGGTATGATGACATGGGCTGTTTCTCCCAATGTTGGGAACACAGACAGGCCTGACTGGCCAGCCATCCTTGCCTAATTGTTGTCTTCTAGCCTCCACACATATGCACACACACATATTTGTGCATAACACACACACATACACACACAGTATTTTATTTTTAACTACAGCAAAAGAATGAAAGGATATAAACACCACTAAAAGAAAACAGCATTAAATTTTAAGCAATTATCAGTAACAGAATCACACAATCTTTTTCTCTATGCAAAGCCTGAATGGCCCGTTTATTAACAAGGAAAGTCATTGAATCTTTCACTAGGAAATTATTTCATTCTCACAGATTCTGTGTTACACTGTTAACCAGGTTCTGCTTGGAATCTCTTAAGGTCACAGAGTGCAATCATGGCACAGCACAGTGCAATGCTAACCACCACAAACTATTAGCAGCATTAAACTGCTCCAATAATAAGACTTTCATTTCCAGAAGACTGCAGCTCCAGGAAGAAGAACTGGTCAAGTTCTCTTTCAGCAGGCATGGACAAGGATCACATATTTTCATACATGCTGGTGCACATAACAAATCGTTTACTGCTCTAGTCATAAGCATGTCCAAGGCAGAATTTCCAAATTAGTCTGTGAAAACTCTCCTTGGAGCATTTTCATAGAATAAGTGTCAAATTATTGTCGTGAAGATTAAGTGACCAGCATGCCAGTCAGTCTTTTCTATAAGTCAATCTTTTGAAAAACTTCAAGGGGAAATACATTCTGCAAAATTTCACTCTCATACTGAGCTATAAATTTCCATTTCAGAGGTAAAACACCAAAGTAAGCTGATACAGTGTATAGCCATCAGTAAAAGCAGATGCACTTTCCAGTTCAACTAAAATCTCTTCACTGCTTAAACTTTATCTCCAGACCCAGAAAGACACGTGGCATGTATGCCCTTCCATGTGATATTAGCTGTTAAGTCAACGATAACCAAGCTACAATTTGTAGAGCCACAGAGGATCAGTGCCTTCTTCAGCCATCATCTGAGAAGCTTCCTTCTGTATCAGATGGGAACAAATACAGAGACCCACAGACAGACATTACACACAATGAGAGACCTTGGAATACTTAGCCCTAAATGGGACATCTCAGTCAAGTCCCTCCCCTCAGGGCTCAGGGGCTAGGGATCTTGGGGAAGAGAAGGTGAAAAGTGTAAGAGCCCCAGGGAGGGGTCGTGGACACCAGCAGAACAAAGCCCCCACCCCCATCCCCCCAGCCCCAGAAACAGTGGAGCAAACTCACAGGAACTCACGGAGACTGAAGCAGCAAGTTCAGGGCCTCACCATGTCCTCTGCGAATATATTATGGATTCCAGTTTAGTGTTCTTATGGGACTCCTGAGTGTGTGGACAAGTGCATCTCTGATTTTTATGCCTTCTCTAGGACATTTTCCCTCTTTTGGTTTGTCTCATCTAACTTCAATGTGATAGTTTTAGTTTGTCTAATTATATTTTATTTTATTATTATGAAAAGGGAGTGGATCCAGATGGGAGGGGATATGAGGAGGACCTAAGAAGAGTACAAAGAGGGGAAACCATATTCAGAGTGTGAGTGTGCGTGTGTGTGTGCGCGTATTTAGTGAGAAAATAATCAGTTGTCAATAAAAGGAAAAAACAAAAACTTTTTCCCCTGGAAGTACACTGTTTCTGCAAAACATGAAGTATATAGTATGTTTTTAAACTCAAGTATCTGTGTATAGTGTTAAGTTGCTATGTGGTTGAAAACGTAATTTCTAGAGCAGGTCCTCCAGATAAAAATAAAAGCTAAAACATGCTGTGGTAGGTCGACTTCCAATTACTAGAAGTAAGCATGTAAGAGATATAATTAGTTACGACACCAGGGCAGGCATGCATGTTTCAACACACACACAGCTCAGAACAACGCTTTGGTATTATATGACAGAGGACTTAAACCAAAGACTCAAAGAAAGGCTATAGAGTGTGTATATACTTTATTATATTATTATTATTACTTAAAACTTGCCACACCAAATTATTTCTTTTAAGTTATAAGCATATTTGATTTGTATAAACATTTCTTTAAAGATTTCCCAGGAGGAATGAGAAAGAAAAGCCCTACCAACTCCCCCCTTTCTATAAGCCTTACAAATTCAAAAGTTTACTTAATAAAATTCATCTAGTGAAAAAAAAAATCCAGAACTGCTGAGATTGTTCAGTGAGTAGAGGTGCCACCAAGGCTGACAACCTACCTGCATATAATGCCTGAGACCTGTGTGACTGGAGGAAAGAAGTCAACTCTCATACATCCACACTCTTACACACAATAAATAACTAAACAAATAAGGAAAAACATTCATCTTCCAAAGAAGATGCACAATGACGAAATACATTTAAAAAATTCTGATAATCTATTTATAGGTTTCTCAATCATGAATAAAACAAAATCTTGAAAATAAAATACATGAGGAAATATGATTTCATTTTGACAATGTCTGAGATAATACAAAGCTAGCACTCAAACAAAGTACTATGCAAAAATATTCAAATAAAACATAAGTGTCAAAAAACTTAGTAGTAAACCATGACAAGTTAGATTTTTATCTCTTGATAAATTCATAAAAGATGGTAAAAAACTCAAAATGTATCTGAGCTGAGGTATAATCCCAACACTCAGGATGACGGTAGATGTTATGACCACCACAAGTTCAAGGTCAGCCTGGTCTACACTGTGATTATACACCAGCCATAGCTACATTGTGAGACCCTCCATCTAAAAAAAATATTTCAGCTCTTCCTGTAAGCAACCTGAGATGACCTGTGAAGATGGTTTGCTACTCTCTCAATCCAGAAAACCCTACAAAATCATTCAAGAGATTCAAATCTTCAGGTTCACGTTAGGAACACCTGTGAAACTGCCTAGGCCATCAAGGGTATGCCTATCAGAAAAGCCACAAAATACCTGAAAGATGTCACTTTGAAGAAGCAGTGTGTGCCACTCCAGCGGTACAATGGTGGAGTCTGCAGATGGGCCCAGGCCAAACAGTAGGGCTGAAAACAGGGTCAGTGACCAAAAAAAGAGAGCTGAATTTTTGCTGCATATGCTTAAAAATGCAGAGAGTATGCCGAACTTGAGGTCTGGATTTAGGTTGTCAGGTCACTGAACACATCCAGGTGAACAAAGCACCTAAGATGAGCCAATGAACCTACAGAGCTCACAGCTGGATTAACTCCTGCATGAGCTCCCCCTTCCACATCAAGATGATCCTCACAGAAAAGGAACAGATTGTTCCAAAGCCAGAAGAGGAGGTTGCACAGAATAAAAAAATATCCCAGAAGAAACTGAAGAAACACAAACTTAAGGCATGGGAGTAAACTCAGCATAAAATAAATGCAGAGAAAAGTTAAAAAAAAAATTTCAAAGCACCCCTTTTCCCCTTTTGTAAGTCTCCTGATTCAAGGACTGTGAGGCTGGGGAGACAGTTCAGCTGTTGGAGGGCCTGTTGTGCCTGTTGTGCAAGCAGGAAGGCTTAAGTTCAGACCCCCAGTATTCATGTAAGAGACAGACATGGACAGAGGTGCAGATCTGTAATGTCACTTCTGTGAGGTGGATGCAAACAGATCCCAGGCAATCTAAACTCAAAAGTTCAGTGAGCTCCAGGTTCAGCGAGAGACCTTGTCTCAACAAGTAAAGTGGAAAGCAATGGATGAAGATCTCAACATGGACCTCTAGCTTCCACACTTACATAGGCAAGTGCATCATACAAACTCTTGCTGGAACATTCTGAGATTACCCACCGTTGATAAGTGATGCACCTTTCCTGAGAATTTTATCAAATATAAGTTTGTTTTTCTGAAAAAGTTAGTATGAATAAATTTTACACAGAAAAATCTAAAATGTCAACGTGAACACACACACTCACAAAATCATGAAGTAGATTTCAAATCTGACAGCTCGAGACTTCCCAAAACCATACAATATTCAACCTGCAAATGAAATTCCATAGATGAAGTCAGGTGCAGTGAAGAGGAGGTATGTCGAATGGATGTTAGAAACATAAAGCTTGTAATTAAGTGTATAATAACCCAACCTGGAACAAGATAAAACATTCAGAACTTACTCAATGTAAAGCAGCTAGACCTTAGACTCCCACAGGAGTACAGCACATGACAATGAATTATGAACTAAATCCCATCTTGTAGGCCAAATGGCCCATGAAGTCAGCACACATGGTCCCTCCAAAGACACTGTTAATTATGCCCTCAGGTTTTGGTTCAGCAGAGCCTACCACCTTAAAATAGGGACTGCAGAGAGCCCTCACCTCCATCACAGAACAACATAAGAAGCCTACAACATCAGTTTTTCAAAAGTTCGTGAGATCTGGCTAAAAGAAAAAATAAAAGTACAGTACACTTCAGCTAACAAGAAAACAAAACAAAACAAAACAAAAAACAATGAGTCCATCATGTGTGTCTTAGCATTTTATAGATTTGAAAGTTCCAACTTTTCAGACAAGGCTGGAAAAAGTGAATGTAAAGTTACGTTTCCTAGAGTTAAATTTATTTTATTTATTTTTATTTCTTGAGCTTCCAGTCCCCCCAAAATATCTATTCATTTTCTAAAAAAGAAAAAAAGTGAATTTTGAATTTTTTTATTTTGTAATAATAAAATGATTCCAAGATCTGTAGATTTCATGCAAAATTAGTATTTTATACTATTAAAAGAGGCAGTTGGATTAACTGAAAGTTTAACAGCATAATTTCATCGAAATGGCCCTAATAATAATATTTTTCACTTTGAGACCAGGTTTCACACTGGTCCCAATCTAGCCTGTAACTCAATCTGTAGGCCAGACTGACTTCAAAATGTTGGTGATCCTCCTGCCTCAGCCTCACAACGGTCAAATTACAAAAACAAACCATCATGCCCATTAATAATGCTTTCAACTGATACCCAGGAAATTATAAAAAAGAAAATGGATGTGTTCCATCAAACCATAATCTACAGGCACTAAAAAGGGGAAAAAAAAAAAAACAAATAAAAGGCTGACTGGGCAAAGTGCTTATTATGCAAGCATGAGACCCAAACTCAGGTCCACAGTATGGTAATGCACATCTGTAATCCAAAGGCTGAGAGCTGGAGGCAGATGAAGCCCTGGTGTTTGCTGGCTAGCTCATCTGGCCAACTGGGGAGTTCCAGCTCAGTAAGAGACCCTATTTCCAAAAGAAAAGCAACTGAGGAAGATGGGATGTGGATCTCTGGACTTCACATGTACATAACAGGCATGGCTATCTGCATGCATAGACATGTGCACAAACACACATACATACACTCTACACATATTAAAAGCAAAACAATAAAAACTGTCTTGCTCTTCAATAACTGCCTTTTATTTTGTCTTGAGTCAAGTATCAGTATGGAAAAACTCAGCCTCAAAAATATTTGAACAAACTTGTACTTCCCTAGCTCTTACCTTTGTAATGTCACCAGTATTTGTTTATGCACAACACACAGATTTGCTCAACTAAGAGAAAATATACAGTGTAGGTTTATGCGTCAGCTTTTACTTTGAACCTAAAAGCTCTATAGAAAGCTATTAAATGTCACAGGGCATCCTTATCATCTCACATTCTGCTTAAGACTATTCTTAGTTAGGTGTGGTAGCACATGTCCATATTCCAGCACCTGGGAAGGTGAAGTCAGGGAAGCAAGCCTCAACTACTCAGTAAGAATCTCTCCCTGTATTAACTACAGAAGCTTTCACAGGCCACGAAGTCTAATATTTCCATTCTGTATTCATAAAATCTACCCTAAAACATAACTATCAACTGTTTGGCACGTGGAGTTGGATATACATGTCTATAAAATGACAATTCAGTCAATGGAAAGATATTATAAGCATGAATGTACATGTATGTGAATCTGTAGCTGCATAAAATCTCACATTGTTTCTTACAAAGCTAAGTGTTTTTTTCCTTTTGGATTTAAAGTTCTAAATGCTATAGAGGAAAGGAACCAATATGAAAGTTATAACCTCAAGATCCTACAATTCTTCCAAAATTACCATTGCTCAAATGTCTCATTCACCATTGTGACTACTTTCTAAGTCAACTTACTAAGTGAATTTGAATAATTTTGCCTTTTCTTGTAAAAAATGGAATTATATTACTTTATCACCAACCAAATTCATCATGTTAATGAATGATTCAGAGCCAGTAGGTTATAGAAATCTTGATAGCATAAAAGACTGAAAAGAATTAGACATGAAGTGTCTAAAACCAATTTCAATTTGAATAGCTTAAAGGCAAGAATTTATAGCTATGGTATCATTACTATATGATTTTCCAGGATAACTAATTTATCAAGAATAGTATATGTATTTGCTTATTTGTGGTTTTTAATTTTTCCAAACTACTCATTAGTACATTAATTACTTCAATATTTCATTCAAGTTTATGGATCTTATCAAATACCTCATTAAATTCTTCAAAGGTAATGATTTTTTTTTCTTTTTGAGACAGGATCTCATGTAGCCTTGAACTTACAATGTATCCCTGGATGACCTTGTACTCCTGATCCTCCTTCCTCTACCTCTTGAATGCTGGAATTATAGATTTGAACTATCCAAGCCTCTATTATACAATTTTATCTCACTTAAGTGGATATTTAATAGTGTACAAATATACTTCCCTGAAAATATTACACAAATCATTGATTTATTTTCCTGTTAGTACCTTCAAAACTGCAACTGTAATTGCAAGATGGTAGTAAAAGTCACAGCAGTAAGCTGCATGGTGCGTGCATTATATCTCAATGAAGTTGTTTCTAGAAATTTAACCATGGAAACACAAAGAAACCAACAATGTTTCATTTAAAAGTCAAAGCTCCTCAAACTTATGGGGAACACAATTAAAAGATTAATACAAAGCCCAGATCACCCGAAAGCAGACCAACCAGCTAACATGTGCAGCCACTAAAACAGCGCAGTTATCTTGTCCTATGTTAGCACAATATCAAGGGTCTCACACATGAACAGTCTAACTGGAGAGATTTGGGGATCCCACTAGGGATAAGGGGATGCATCTTCCATAATGGAATTCTTAAATGTAGCATTCAGCAAACAGGAGGCTGCTGCACTACAGATGACATGTTCAGTCTCAGGGCAGGATGGTGGCAGTCAAAGCTGTAAATGAAGAAAGTGAGTGGTGACAAGTGGGCAGGGCTACCTAAAAGGACTTGCCCAGAACAGAATCAGAAGACACAGAAGGGGAAGATGGGAGGAGGGGCCTGAGAAAAAAGTGCTGGAGAAGATCATAATAATATGAAGTGGCACTTATTTCAACTGCTCTTAGTTTCCCTGGCTTTTGTTTGCTGTTTGTTTTATGTTTTTTAATGACTGACTCATTCCTATACTTACTGCATGCAAAGCACCGGGGTCTACCAGCAGGCTACATCTCAGCTCTTCGACATATCTAATTACATTTGCATAAGTGTCCCATATTACCTATGCAATTTCTTCACTGCCTCTCTAACTACCCCCATGTAATCTTGTACTTGGACCCCTTTTTAAAAGTACATTATTGCTATTATCTTATTTATTTAATAGGATTTCTCTGTGTATCCCTGGATGTCCTCAAACTCACAGAGATCTACCTGCCTCTGCCTCCTAAGTGTAGGGCTTCAAGGTGTGTGCCACCACCTAGCTCAAAGATAAAATTTTAAATTTTAGGTGCAAAAAAAAAAAGTCTCACTCCTACTATGAGTGCTCTGAAATGTCCACACAAACCTAAAACTAAGACTGTTTCTAGGGAACCACGATACCTGAGGGCTCCACCAACTTCTGTCTTGCTGGCTGCTATCAAGCAGATGTTCAGTCTTATCTTTCCCCCTTCACTTCTCATAACACATCTGTCTCCACAGAGTGTTCATAAAGGAACAAGGGTCTGAAGGTCAAAACTAAGAAACGCTGATGAAGTGCTGATATCTAATAACAAAGTAACGCTTTCAGTTTTGGATCTTCTGTTAACCATAAAACAATACATTGGAAGTCAAGACATCACACAGTATGTAACACTATTAAGAATCTTTACTATCTAATACCAACCCATCCCTTTTGTAAGAGAAAAGAGAAGCAGGAAACAAAAGTGGAACACACCTCACACCAACACCAAAAGCATTTTAGTCTACAGAAATGGAAGATCGGTGTCAGATCATGACATTTCCCTAGAAGGTTGGGGGACAGAATGGCTTTCTTCAGTATTTAGTAACTATACCCAAGCTTTTTAAGAAAAGATATGTCTTTCTTCCCCAAGACCTCAATCTTTGCCTACGGCCTGTCTCCATGCTCACCTACCATTTGCTAATACTATGCTACATAAATATTCTCCAAGAAAGTTAAATGAGCAGATGATTGTTATCCACATCAAAACATTAACAGCTGCAATCACTTTAACAAGCAGATGCCAGCTAGGTAGCGGTGGCACACACCTTTATCCAGGCTCTCCCAAGGCAGAGGCAGGTGGATCTCTGTGAGTTCTGAGTTCCAGGAGAGCCAAACCAGAGCTGGTGCAGCTGTTGTGACATAGAGAAACTCTATCTTGAAAAACCAGACCCCCACCCCCAACCCCCCCCCCCAAAAAAAAAATTCAAGTAGATTCTGGGACAACTGACTAACACATGCTTAAGAATATTAATATATCTAAAGATAAAGGATCTGTTCATCAGTGAGACAATGGAAAGCAGAAAACTAAAATGCAAGATGGGAAAATGCTGCTGAACATTTTTACCTTAGGCATTAAGTCTAGGAGAGGAGCCAGAGTATGCAGTAAAGTTCTTCCTATATGAAAGGAAGAACTGGACTCCTGGGCCCATTTTTAATGTCCCCCCATGAAACTGCAAACTAACAAGATGATAGGCAAAATTCAGATTACAATTTGACACCTACTTAGATCTGTTTCTAGGTGTAGCAATGAAGACCAAAGACCAACTTCACTCAGTGGTTATTCTTTAAAGGTATTTATCCTGAAATGTATTTTGTGTTGCTTAATGTTAGGGTTCCAACTTTGACTTGACTTTCATGCATAAAACCTACAATGCCACAGTATCATATGTATCACAAAAATTGGTTAAAATTTTTACCTTCTAACATAACTGAAATGTAGCAATAGAGCTAGTATATTTCTTGTAATACCAACACTCAGGAGGCAAAAAACAAAAGCCAGCCTAGGCTACAACACAACTTTTGTAGCCAGCATGAAACCTAGTCTCAAAAAACAAAACAAAACTTAAAAAAAAAAACCCTCCAAATTTTAAGTTACATTTTGTAAAACAAAGCAACTAGAACTCACACACCTGGGCAGGATGTAAAACTTGAACATAAAAACACCAACAGTTTAAGAGCTTTTCTTATTTAAATCAGTCAGCCCACAACTGCCTAAGGCAGTGGTTCTCAACCTCCTAAAGCTACAACTCTTTTAATACAGTACTCATACTGTGGTGACCCCCACCCAGATTATTTTCACTGCTACTTTATAACTGTAATTTTGCTATGAACCACAGTAAATATCTGTTATGCAGGATATCTGATATGCAACTCCTGGAAATAAAAGGCCTTTGATCCCCCCAAAGGGGTGATGGCCCATAGGTTGAGAAACTCGGCCTAAGGCCTCATGTAATACCTTCAGTGAGTTATTTTACATATAGTAAGTAGACATCCACAGGCTGGCTCTTAAGATTTATAATGCTGGACTAGACACACATCTGAGTAATGGAACACTTGCCTCCCATGCCTTCCATTCTGGGTTTGGTACCAAGTATGAAAAAAAAATGATTTCTAATATTACCATATCAGTACTTCAGATATACATTTTGCTAATAATACTAAAACACTTGGTGACCCACTCATTATTGATCTATGTCATTCAAAAATGCACCTAACCATCAATGCAATTACGTACGGTCTCTTTCTCTCTTTCTCTAATCATCCCACCTCTGACTTCGGGTAGCTGGGACTACAGGCACATCTCTGCTTCCAGCTTCTCATGGACACTCCTGCCACACATTTACACAAGCTTGCACAGACATACAAACTGTCACTGTGTCAATGACTGGTTGCTCTTTATGATCACAAGTGCCAAGTGCCTCTGCAATGACCAATGAACAGTTCCAAGTCCATGCAATAATTTTTTTTTTTTTTTTTAGTAAAGGACGTTTAATATGAAAAAAATCTGGGTAGTTCCCATCTTGCTTCAGTCTTAGCACACAGGCTAGCAAGACCATGAGAAAAGGAGACCTGGTTGATGCAGTTAAGTCATTGGTTCTGTGCTCTCTGTTTCTCTCACAGTGACTCAAGCAGGATCATGCTGGGCCAGAGCATCAGGCCAGTTATAGCCTCTATGGTCCATCAAAGCTGCTAGGAGGACCCCCACCCCAAAACAAGTGGCAGTGACCGGCTACAGTGATTGGGTACTCTGGGTATGGATTCACTGTACCTTTCTTTATGGTGAGGCACCAACTACCTAAGAAATAAGGATGTGTAAGTCATCCCTTTAAAGACACAAAGAATGTTTTAGAGGCACAATCTCTGAGGAATGAATTTAACTCTTGCACTAGATACGACTGTAAATGAACTAATGACATTTAAATTTGGTTTGAGACCCAGCAGAACTTCTGAGATAAAAAACAAGGTCTCTGCTCTAAACTGTATGTAGAGTTAAAATTCTTCATTTATCAATAATAGTCCAAAGAAATGTGATGTTTTACTCCAATCACCATTTTGAATGAGAGACAATTCTCAACTATCATACTGTGTTTCAGGATGCAGACTCACAGGGCACGCTGGCAGAGTGAACCCCTCTAATCTGCTAATTACAGAACTGCATTACAGAGAGATCAGAAGTCTTGGGACAGAACTAAGTAGCCTATCTCTGAATAATTTTGCCATTGTAGTTAATGGCATTCTTTATGTCCTCAAACCATACATGATATCAATCAACAATTACACGACTTTCTTAATCCATGTACATATTACATAAATAAGGACATGTATGCCATGTATGCCAAGACACTAAGAACAGAAAAGTAACCATGTCCAATGTGAACAAATAATAAAACTGGATGGGTCAGTGGAACAATGCTCAGCTCTTACATGTGAGGCCTCAGTCCAATCAACAGTAAAAGGAAAAAAAAAAAAAAAAGAAATACACACACACACACAAATCATGTATCTAATAAATAAGAAATTTTATGTCATACCAATTTTATAATTTTAAATCCCCCCTCTACAGTATATCCACAGGGAAGAAAGTTAATTCTCAAATTATTTCATAAGGTATCACTTTAAATTGGCTAATTACTGTTTTCATATGTAAACATTTGTGAGGGAAGAAACTCCCATATTCTCTCCAAATATAAATGTGACCACTTGGCCACCTAATTAATAGTTGATGCCAAATAATAATGAAGTTTTTTCTAAAATAGCTGGCACAAAGCCAAAAACAGACAAAGCAATTAAATAAGAATGGCTCATCAGAATACTGAAAAAAGCCATTTAAGTAGAAATGAATATAGATCTTATTAGCATGAATGAAAAGAAAGTTACACCATTTCTTTTAAACAGTCCATTTAACTCAGCAATGATTCAACACTGCTACCCTTAAATTAAGTTACCTTTCACTTGCTCTGGGATTCCTCTAACTCAGTAATGGGAGGTTTTAAAAATACACCAGGTATACTGGAGAGCAAGCTATTTGCCAACATGTCATGCCAGACTTAAACATAGTATTTACTTAAAACTTAACTGAGCCAGTTATTTTAGGTCTGGGTATCATAAAACAATTTTCAGTTTTATCTCTGTTGGTGATTTTTGTTGTTGTTGTTGTTGCCGTTCATGGTGGGCTGTCTAGAAGACAAATTTTCTCAATAATGTTTTTTCCTCCTTTCCTTTTGAGGTATTTATAAAACCAAAAACAATTATTTCTAGGTACTTAATTCCGCCCTCCAGGGCATGAAGTGTGTCTGTTATCATACAGAACACCTAGAATGCTTTTAAACTCAATGATAATTAAGAGACATCAAAGGAAACCCAGACTGTTTCACAAGGAACCAGCACCTATCATCTTCTGGCTACCGAATGACATATTTCTTGTCCTCTGGAGAACCACCAAGGTTTTTTTTTTTTTTCTTCCCCAAACAATACAATGTACTTTCTTAACGTGGCCTTTACTCTTTTGGAGATAATGTAGCCTTTACTCTTTTGGGGATCAGACAAATCTGAGCTTTAAACGTAAACAGCTAAAGGCAATGAAAGCAGGAGAGACACATGGAGGTACATCAGACTTAAAAGCTCCCACACAGCCAAGTCAAAAGAAACAATGTGCAGAAGGAAAGATAACCCACAGAATGGGAGGAAAAAATTCGGGAAGTAAGTTACTGATGTGACAGTAATATCCAAAATATATAAAGAACCCCTGAAACTCAAAACCAGAGAAAGACAAGGAAGGAAGGAAGGAAGGAAGGAAGGAAGGAAGGAAGGAAGGAAGATTATGTGTCCTTATGGCACTACCACAAGAACTGTGAAGCTAAAGGATAACCAGAAGCCAAGGCTGATGACTTCAGTCTGTACTAACAGCTACTAGAGAGACTGAGGCAGAAGGGTGGTAAATCCATGAGTTCAAGGACAGCCTGAGCAACTTAGTAAGACTTTGTCTTAAAACAACACAAGAGGCTGACTGACAGCTCAGTGATAGTGTTTATCTAACATGGGTGAGGCCCTGGGTTCAATTCTCAGTCCTAATAGGGTAGAGGTTGAAAAAGATCATGACTCCATCCCTGGATATCAAGAACAACAGAGGCAACAAAACCACACAGGGCTGTGTCATTTCACAGTTGTTACAGTCATAAAATAACAAGTTATTGGTAACAATGTGGAGAAATTGAACCGCTTACACACTATTGGCAAGAACATTTAAAAAAAAAAAAAGTATGGTGATTTCTCAAACTACAGAAGGCGGTTACTGTTTGGTATGACCTAGCAACTTACATTCGAGTGTTATCCAAAGCAACTGAAAAAAAAGCAGAGAAACACTGGTATAAATCCCCATGACCTTCAGCGAGACAATGGTTTGGGGTTTTTTTGTTTGTTTGTTTATTTGGTTGGTTGGTTTTATTTTTGACAACATACCAAAAGTGACAACAAGGAAAATATTATGTAAGTTGGACTTCATCAAAATTTAAGACTCCTCATCTTACATGGATGGATAGTGCTAGGCATTTTGCTCTTGTATTGAATGATTACCATTTAGTAGGCAATAAAACCTTATCTGGAAAGAAATTTTAACCTTCTTTCAAAATTGCTTAAACTTGTTTCAAAAGACATCAAAAAAAAAAAAAAAAGTCAAAAGACAGCTCACTGAATGGGAGAAAGCATCTGCAAATCTTTAATCAGATAAAGGATAGAAACCTAACTGAATGCAGAGCATTCATAATTCAAATATTAGAAGGCAACACAGGACCAGGGAATGGTTCAGCAGGTAAAGGTGCTTGCCGCCAAGCTTGACAACTTGAGTTCAACCCCAGTAATCCCATGGTGGAAGAGGGAGCTGACATGCACTGTGGCACAAATACCTCCAAACTCCTACCACACATGTGCAATAGATATTTTTTTTAAGACCACAAGAATTTCTTTTAAAAGACAACCCAAATGGAAAACAGGCAAAGGAGGGTACATGATCCAGCAATTCGTCTCATAGGTATACATCCAAGAGAAATAAAAACATGTTTGACAAAAAAAAAAAAAAAAAAAAAAAAAAAAAAAAAAGGGGGGGGGAGAGAAAAAAAGCTTATGACAAATGTTCTCAGTAGCGTTACTCATAATATTAAAAGATGTTCATAAATTAATGATGGAAAAAGAAACAGTGCATCTATATAATGTACATTTTTATTATTGTTCATTTTAAATGGTGATTACATGGTATGCAAATTATTCTCAATAAAGTATTTAAAATACTAAAGTAAACCGCTATGATTTATATTGCCCTATCATATAAAACAAGCAATTAGAAAACAAACAAACAACAAGAAAACACAAAAAACAAAAACAAAAACACAGAAGACCTAACTGGTTGTTTGGCCAATAGGGATGAGCAGGTAATGAAATAGCTGCCTTATATAAAGAAGTGTGTGTATGAAAATGAAAATGCCATAACAAAATTCATTACACTGTGTGTTCACTTCAAAAATCTGCTTTTCAAGACAGCCCCAGATACTGAGTGGGTGAAGATTAGACACTAGAACCAATGGCCTTTGTTCCCATTCTCTGCTGTCTTCTCACTGGCCTGGGACTCACCAATGAGGCTAGGCTAGCTGGCAATGAAACTAACCCTAACTCTGCCTGGCCTTTTGTGTGTGCTGGGGAGCAAAGCAAATTCGGTTCTTCATGTGTGAGTAATAGGCCCCCTATCACCTGAATTACAATCTCAGCCATTTAGAAAAGAGTACTTTCATTATGAAATTTCAAATGAAATACTTTTCAATTCTAAGTCTGCAAGTATTTGTCTCTTTTATTACTTGAAAATGACCTGTACCCATTCCTTTTCCCATCCACATCACAGCAACTACACAAACCCATCTACAAAAACCAGGTGACAGTTACAACATGGAGATCCACAGCAAACTGGAGTGCAGGGAGATTCATAGGTTACGTTATTTTTATAGACTTGAAAGACATACATGTCTCTGTAAACTACCTTTCATCCATTTTGCAGTGTAAAATTAAGAGGAATAACTAACATAATCATCCATGTATCTTATTTAGTACAAAAAGTAGTTATAATATACCATAGTAGTCACCAGAAATAACACTTTTGTCCTCTGGGATTAAAGGAGAAAATAAGACCTTTCATTCCTGTCAGAGGTATTCAATTTTCCCCTCAAATGAAGTTTAGATGAAAACAATGTGACTGACAAGCTCCACACGGGCAGATCTTGGCAACTCTCAACTCTGTCTATCTCCTTGGCTGGTTAAGCAAAATTCCTTCACTAACTGTTAGTCTTCGTAATAACTCCTACAAAGCTCATTACTGCCTCTGTCAGCCTATCCCCCATGTTGCGCATTTATCCCTGGGATGCATATCAACATGTGGCACATGTCCTTGACATGCACAGAAGAGCTGCACCCCAGGAAAGCAGTATGCACGACAATAGTCTCCACTCTTACTGCTTTGTGGTTGCCGGGTTGTAACCGAGAAATCTAATAACTGTGACAGTGGGCCTTTCGGGTTTTCCTTGCCTTTCCAGACAGTGAAGCTGCACAGACACTAATGAAAGGTTAAATGAATAGGAATAGCTGACAAGACACACAATAAAGAAGGGGCTTGGTAATCCACAGACACTGAGCAGAGATCCTTGGCTCAAGCAGAGAAAGGACAGCACATCGTCGAGTCACAATATTTAAAACAGCTTGCTATACACAGAGGCTTTGTGTCTGGGTACACGTCTGGCTTTGGACTAAGTGGGGAAAGAGATACTAAAAAGGAATTTCAGTATGGGACACTTGGGCAAATGTAAGATCATAATAAGAGGAAAATGTTTTGTGTGGGTTGTTACATCTTTGTACTAATTACAAAAAAAAAAAAAAAAAAAAGGAGAGTAAACTCATAAACCCCCAGTTCCAATACAATACTGTACATTTCGACAAGTGTTAAACAGTGTATATAGAAGGCAGGCTTCATGTGATTCCCACTGGTTCGAGACACATGCAGTGACTCAGTTAGCAGTGCCACATCCTACCTTCCCTGTAGAAGCATCTCTGATACTGTAGTTCTGGTCCTTAGCCTGTGTAATAGATTACAATTCAACTGAAATTTGCAAGCACCTTGGACTCTGTAAAACTGCCTAGCAATTGCTATAAAGAAGATGACTTTATCATGCTGGCAATTTGTAAGTACAAAACAAGCCTCTCACAATTTCAAGGAGCCACAACTGTGCAAGGGCCTTAACCAGAATTCTTAATTGTAAAACTTACTTTTCGCCTGTCTCACTACAACTTCAGGGTTGTATTCCTTGAAGAACAACCCTGAAATCAGTCGAGCAAAACAATCTGAATTACTATTAAAAGAAGCTAATATGTTCCAGAATGTTGAGGAAATTGCAATAAAAAGAACAAAATTTACATTGTTATATTCATAAGTTTTTGAAAGAAAATGTTATGGCAAAAACTTTTAAAATGACAAGTCTGTGCTACTGCTCTTATGCATATTCATGAGGTAAAACATAGGCTCACAACAAATGGTAAAGGAAACGGAGAACGTGTTTTAAAACAAGGGAGGCTCTTTGAACAGCCAAATTAAATTATAGTTGAACTTTTGAGTGTACTGAGGGTTCTAATAAGCAACAAATAAAGACTTTTATTGGCTAGAAACATAATGAGAGCTACTGTGCAAGACGACTAATCTAGGCAGTTTATCTCCCTGGATATTAGATTTACTTAAATGGTAAATAAATGTCCAAAGTAATGTCCCTAAAAACTAGTATATACATAATGAAAAGCAATCATGATCACTGGTTATTTAATATAAGCATATCACAAATTTTACTGGTAGGACTGATAACAAATGTGGAATTAAACGCCAAATTGTAAATATGAAAACATTGAAGTCCTTCCATTTGAATGTAGTTTATTTACTGATTAATTCTATACCAAATTTACAAGTTATTTGCTGTGTATTTTTACAACATGAAGTCCTTCTTTAGAAGGAATTTTTTCTCCAAAATATGTTGTTGTATGCAGAACTATTTCAAAGCATCATCTATGGAAAGCAGTACCTTTCTTCTGTGAACTACAATAAGGTAGTATGTGCCTCAGTGACTGGGCAGGATGTTGCTTTTAGCAAGAGTTTGAAGGTGGGCCTACCAACATGAGAATAACTCCTTCACTTGACAAAGTGACACTGTTGTTAAGCAAACTAAAACACTTAAAATATGTTTGGTTGACTTTTTCCCAATTCAAATCATCTGAAAGGTAGAAAGGTAGAGTCCTAGAAAGCTTAGCTTAACTGATTCCTTAAATGTCTGCAAAGGAAATTCTGCTTCTGTCCTCTCTCTCTCTCTCTCTCTCTCTCTCTCTCTCTCTCTCTCCTCTCTCTCTCTCTCTCTCTCTCTCTCTCTCTCTCTCTCTCTCTCTCTCTCTCACACACACACACACACACACACACACACACACCTCCAAGTCTAAACTCTAAGCCAGTCTTGTGCAACATTCTGACTGCAGAGCACTTTTTTTTCTTGGACCTTAAGTGTATCTAATAAAATCAGGAGGCTCCCTCTAGCTCTTTAGAGAGCTTACTAACCCAACTATACTATGTAACTCCTGACCAACCAGAGATGTTGCAGGAGAACTGCTGTTTTCAACTCTGTTTCTTGTCAGAGTGCAGATGTTAAATGAGACCATCTGCAGAGGAATTCAGAAAGCACCATTCCTTTATAGATTCATTAGTTAAGACGATTAATTACTCTCAACCCACACTTTATGTACAAACACATTATAGTGAAACTATCCTGTCTGAACTATGCCTGCATTCTCAGTTTAGATTTACTCACCTTGTATAAAATAAATTTTAATCTAAAAAAAAATTTCAAAAA
This sequence comes from Phodopus roborovskii, assembly GCF_943737965.1. Lineage (NCBI taxonomy): Eukaryota > Metazoa > Chordata > Mammalia > Rodentia > Cricetidae > Phodopus > Phodopus roborovskii. The sequence continues at coordinate 18,544,161 of NW_026126447.1, forward strand.
CATTCAATTTATAATCTGGTCTCAATTTTAAAAGCCTACCTTTATATTAAAAAAAAAATTTCAGAGGACAGAATAACACTCTCTATTAACAGTGTATCTGTGGAATTTATGTAAAACAAAGATACTGATGGTAATTTGTAAAAAAAAAAAATCATGTACCATAGTATTTATATACAATGCTGGTAATGACTTTTTTATTGTTTAATCTTTTCAGCAATTCAGTATTGAATATTTGGAGGTTGTAGTTATTTAGAAGACTATAAATAATATAGTTGAAGTATGCCATTGATGTTTTGTTCATCCTATAATAGCCATAAAAGCCACTATTCCACTGGCACATCACTCCAAACAAGTGAGTATGAACACTGCTAAATCAAACTCTTTATGCTTGCTAAGCCATCTTTCGAACATTTGCAGAATATTTAACATAGCACTGAAGCTTAACTCTAAATTTAAAGGAAGGGAAACGGCTAGCTCCAAGTCATCACCTACTTTGGACTCCCTTAATACAGGAAATATTCCCAGGAACAACAAAAAGAATAGCTCCCTCTCCTCTCTCACCCCCACCCCACCCCCTTTTTTGTGCCAGTGTCCAATTTCTTCTTTTCTGAACAGCTGTATTATCCAACTTAAGTTGCTCTGCTAATTTCAGTCCCTCAAGGACTAACTTGGAAGGCAAAAAAATACAAGAAAAGATCAATTTGCTGGGAAAGATCAAATGAGAAAACTGTGGGGACAGCACCAGGTCAGCGTGTGGAGAACTAAGCAGACCTGTTCTTCATTAACTGTGGCTCTCTGGGGATGTCACACACTACCTGTCCGTGGGCTTTATTGAACCGCCTAACCCGCCTCTCTGTTCCATTCTTCTGGGCCCAAGTGACTCATATCCTGCTGCTGACAAGTTAGCAGGGGACTGCGGCTGCAACATGAAAGTACTTTTCTTTCTTGTCTAAATCAGGCAGATTTTTGAAAAGACGACACAGCATTGACTCGTGACATGGCAAGATGAAACGAGAGGTCTGGGCCGGTCTTGGAGCTTCACAGATAAAAGTAATCAAATGACACCCCTGGAATGCAAATTGGCATTCTTGACTGCAGCAATTGCACAACCATGAAACATCCCTGACAGCAAGCAAGATTAGGACAAAATGTTATGTAAAGCACTGAACTCAAAAACTCTCACTTGAAAATTCAAACTGTAACACTTACATTTTAATACAGCAACAGTCCTTTCTGCTTTTGTCTTTTTGTAATCACACAGCCCTGCCTGACAGATAACTTACATCTCAGGTAGAGGGAAGAAAAGAAATCAGGTATTAGCAATGCACTACTGATAGTAATATTTACACAATATTTATTTTAAAAATCCCATAAGGTTGATTTTTACCCAAAGTTTTACATGCAAACACAATCCAACAATATAGTCACTGGATGGGGGGGCATTTTAGACATGCCAGAGAAGATCCTCTCTCTAGACAAAGTTCAGACTCAGGTTTCTTAGTTCTTTCCTCAGATGAAGCTAGCCCTGCATTTTGGTAAAGTGATCGGCAATCTGGAATTTAAATACACTGCTCTCCGGGAACTGAAAGAGTGCCTACAACACAGAACTTCATTAAGACGGAATAAGCTTAAATGAAACGGCTGCACATATGATCTAAGACACAACCTTAAAGGTTCACAAGGGATCCTCACGTGCCTGATTCCAAAGGGTCAAAGGAAGTCCCATCAAACTTGTGCAAGCCTCAGTACTAGAGGGCATCTTCAGAGCAGAAGCACTTAGTTGCCAGAAATACATTCTTCCACTTAGGGCATGCGTGTCTGTACACAAAAACATGGAAAAGTGCAGAATACAAAACAGTGGGAGACAAATGGACTCAGCCACCGCTGAAAGTGGCAGAGATAGGGGAATAGATGTGTAGACAAACAGTACTACTGGCCAGAGGAGGACAAAGATGCACAGCTGACTTTTTTACTATCCTTGTGTAAAATGACCTAACAAGAAATTCTCCAGCCCTAAATAGGTAGATTTCTCATTTTGTTTTGATGCCTCACTTAAAACACAGGCTCCAACAACTACAACTGTCCACAAAGTACATAAAAATAATAAAACAGGCCACTTTCTGCCACTTTAATCCTGTGTACACTGGATTACTTTATGATGGCTTTTGTACATCAGTTTTACAACAGCTTGACTCTAGGGTAAATGGGAAGCATCATAAATCGCACGCTGCTTTCAAAACCTCTTTAATTTCTGTCAGCATTACTGTAACCGCAGTCATGGGTGCATTTTGTATGTGTGTGTGTGTGTCTGCATTTGACAGTGCCTTCTCCTACATTTTCAGTTGTGACTTTGATCTCCGAAACAAGAGATGTCACATCAGGGGGAAAGGAAGGGAGGAAAATGTCAACCTGCTATCACCCCCGTTTCTTAGACATCCCATCTACACAGGGCCCCCTGCATATCAGAGCCCCCAAGTGGGGGTAACAACAGCGACACTGGCTGGTAGGGAACTCCAAGGAAAGGAGTGGGCAAGCCCCATTTCTAACAAATGACTTCCCCGAAAGCGGACATCACGGACATCGCGGCTCATCACCCACCCGGTGAACTAATTGCCTGCTTCCTCGCTGCAGAGAAGTGGTCCCTTTCGAGGGGCTGTGCTGGAGTCCCAGTGCGCCATCTCTTTTTCCTCTACTATTTGCACCTATAAGTTTTTTTTTTTTTTTTTTTTTTTTTTTAAATCTGCGCCTCACCCCACAGGAGATTTCGTCTAGTTTTGTCTTGAGCTCCCCTCCCACATTTGAAAAGAAAACCGTGCCCCCCCTTTCACGCCTCAGATCCCACGGTCCAGTCGGTGCGGAAGCGCAGTGGGCCGGCTGCTTCAGAACCGCACTTTGGGAAAGCACACACGTGTCTGTCTAGCGGGATTTGACTGGTGGCGTCCGCGTCCTCCGCAGCCGCGCCGGCGGACATCGCTGCGGTCCCCACGCGGGCCGCGCCCGGGGCACCCACGGCCAGCCGCTTGCTCGGGCTCTGCCCACGCCGGCCAAGTTGGGAAAGTTGTCGCGGCGGCCCGCCGCTCCGTGCGTCCCGTGTCCCCGCGTCCCGCGCCCTCCCCCGAGGGCTCCGGGTCCCCAGAGCCCGCGACAGCCGGCCGCTCACCTAGGGCGCGGGGAGCCCTGGCTCGGCCGCCCGCCCTCCCTCCCGCAGCCGCCTCGCGAACTTGGGGCCAAGTTGGGGTGTGGGGGTGGCTTTGGGGAGCGTCGCCCGGCTGCCCGCCTCCTCACGCCGCGGCGCTGGAGGAGAACGCGGCGGCGCCGCGGCCCCGGGGGCGTCCCGCCCGGGTCTGTCCCTACCAAGTGCGGACGCAAGCGGGCGGAGAGGAGGTGGAAACTTCTTACCATCTCGGCATGCTGGTTGTCAAGTGCAGCCCCCGCCTCTTGGTCTCCTCTTAGCGGCCGCGCCTGGACCAGCCCCTCGGCCGCCTCAGCTCGCCGCTCGCACGGCCTGCTCCCTCCCCCGCCCGGCCGCTCCGGGCCGCGCTCGCCGCCCGCGCCACTCCCCGCCCGCCCGCCCGCCCGCCGGCGCGCGCCCTCGCCGCGGCCCCTCGGCGCTCAGGTGACTGATTTACACCCGCGCCCAGGGTCGCGCTCGCTCCCCCGAGCCGGCGCTCCGACTTGCCCCGCTCCTCCCCGGGCCGGAGGAGAAAAAAAAAGGGAACGGACAGTCCGGGAGGGGGACTGCCGCGGGCGAGCCGGGGTGGGGTGGGTGGTGGAGGGGGGGTGCGCGCGGCGGTGGGGGGGGAGCGGTGGGGCCACCGAGCGGCGACCGCGCCAGCACAAGTTTGTGCCGTCCGCACAACTGTCCAGACTATGGTGTTTGCCGCCCGTTTTGTTGTCGTCCTCGCGCTTTCCAGGGGCTTCGTGGAAGATGTCTAGCCCTCACCCCCACCCCCACCTCGCCACCACCCCCCCTCCCGTGGATGGAAAAACAACTTTGGCGCCCCCCGGGGGGTGCGGGCGTGGAAGTGGAGGTGGCCGCCAGCGCCCAGCTGTCAACAAGGAAAAAAAGAAAAAAAAAAAAAAAAATGCGAGTAGCGGGGAGGGGAGGGAGAGAGGGAAGAAGGCTGAGAGACGCCGAGCCCAGGGCGCGAACTTTATTCCGATTGCGCCGCTGCGCCTCGGCTCCGGGCTGTTCGGGTTCTCGGTGCGCTCGGCCCAGCTCCGTCAGCCCCGCACGGCGCCGGGACTGAAGCGCGGGGAAGCCCGGGGACCGAGACCGGGGACCGCGACGCGCGGGGACTCCTGGCACAAAGTTGCGCACAGCCGGGGGCGAAAAGTTTCTGAGAGCTGCGTGTTTGGTGCCGGCCCAGACGGCGGCTTGTGGCCAGGGCTTCCTTCCCCTTTCCAAGGTCTGGGCCTGGAGCTGCAGCGGGGCGGGGGACAGGAAGGAGACTGCCACTCTAGCGGGCGCCCGCGGCGGACACCAGTCACACGTGTGGGTGACACTCAGCCGACCCCAGGTCACCCTGCCCGGAGACAGGGACACCGGCAGCAGCAGGCTCGGTGCGCACCCGCCAGCCCCTGAAGGGTATCTCTTAAATGGAAGCAAGACCGAGATCGGGGTGGGGGGAGGCCTTACTCATCTTTCTAATGTACACAGGGTGCCCAAACCATCTCTGCCTCGTGCAGATTTATCATCGCTAGAGCAAACTTTTTGCCCATGTGTCTCAGGAGGAAGGCACAGGTTGCTAGCACACTCTCTGAGCTCTAAGAGATCAGAGAATCCGCGAAGATTTGGTTGGCTGAACAACAGGCTTGATGACTGTGACTTCCTGAAAAGAGAAAAACCCAAGTCTCAGTACTTTCTCTCTTCCCCAAGTAGAGAGACAGACTGCATAATTTCATTCAGGGGTCAGAATTAAATTCCTTCGAAAATATGTAGCCTTGGAATTAAGGAGTTTTTTTTTCTTTTTTCTCCCTGCACAGTCATAAGTTTAATGTACATTTTCACAATAGTTAAGCTTAATTTTTTTTTCAGGATCCATGCCTGACTAGATCCCAAGTAGCAACAGCTGGCCCGAGAATGTATGTTAGCTTATTCACATAGTGAATCCAACTCCCTTTCTTCTTTCCTTCCTTCCTTCCTTCCTTCCTTCCTTCCTTCCTTCCTCTCTTTCTCTCTTCCTTCATTCCTTCCTTTCTTCCTTCCTCTTTCTTTTTCCCTTCCTTCCTTCCTTCCTCTTTTTCTCTCTTCCTTCCTTCCTTTCTTTTTTTCTACAGCAAGACCACCAGTACCTGAAGTTCTGTGTACTGGTTGGGTCCAATTCCTGACCCCTTCTAGGCCCCTCAAAGTAGAGTTCTATACTCATCATAATTTGTGGATTCTATGTGTCATTTTTATGGTAGGGAACAATTTGTGTGGTAAATATTTCTTATGTTATAGAAAATAGTGTTTTGGGCACATGGTTTATCTCTAATTTCCCAACAAGTGACAGTTACTTTTCTCACTGGTATAAATTACAGGTTCAGTATCCACATCTGTTTAAATACATGTTATCAAGGAGGCTCATCTCTAAATGACTTGATTAAGGTGTGGAGCTTATTCCCTAAACGTAACTGTAACATCATTGTGTAGTTTGCAGAAACTGATTACACAAAGGATAATGATGACCAAATGTTCATTCTGAGCAACTGAGGAGGAACCCAGGAATTTCCCAGAAACAGGCCAAGTTCTGGTGTGTTTTTCTACATCGTGAAAAGATGAGAAAAACTAGCTGCTAATTTCAGAGTGATTACCCACACAAACCCATTCACACACTTACTGCTTTGGAGAAGTGACAGTCCAGCCATTGCCAAGCGATTGTACTCACACAGTGTGTTTCTGGCTGCACACCTGCTTTGCAGTGTGCTGTGCGGACTCCTTTTCTACATCAAGCAACATGTAATTTACATTCTTCTGCTTGGTTCCAGAATTGTCTGTTCTTGACGTTAGCTTCTAGTCAATTTATCTAAGATAAGATGTGTCTATTGAACTCCCCTCCCCTGCTTCATGGGGCAGATATTACGAAGATGGAGAATTGGTTGGGCCGGAGAGCAGCCTTTAAGAAGGTGGCAGAACTGATGGAAAGGTGCCCTAGTCTCCCCCAGTGAGTTTGTGTGGCCGTTAGTACAAGACCTTAGGACCCTGTATCCTGCAAGACCTCAACCTCCCTGACTCAGCTGCTTCATTGCAGTTGGCCATTCTTCTGCTGGGCAGACTAAAGTCTTGGTGCCTTTGTCCCTCCTTGCCCCTCTACCTTGCCAACCTGCTTTCTGGGCTTGGGCCTTGGTCGCTCTCTTTGCTTGGAGTCTTACTCTGTCCAGTGTCTCTTCTCACACTGGCACTTCACCTCCAGTTTCACTTCTAAAGGGTCAAAGTTCTTTATCCACTCTCCAAAATACCCCTCACCTTTTCTACCTCCGATTTTTCCTTGTGTGCCTATAATCCTATGTGTTGTGTTGTTCTGTCTGTATGCTTACTGCTTTTCTTTGTGTGCCTATAATCCTCTAAGTCTTGTTGTTCGGTCCATATGCTTACTACTTTTCTTCAACAGAAGTAAAAGCTTATTCAGGACAGAGGAGGATCAAGGCATGTCAGAATTACTGTACTACATTGCACTTATCACCATTTTTGCCAAACAAGTTTCCTATAGGAATATGGGAAAAGGGTCCATTCTTCCAGAGGGGATAGGAAACACTATTTCACCCTTCACCAGGAATCCTGGGCACACTCGACAGTTCCCAAGGTCCTCCTAAAAGGGCCATGAGATCAAAACTATTTTAATTTCAGTAATAAGAAGTTGTTTACCTTCCCCATTCCTCCTGTGCATTTTTGAAAGCCAGTGTGATATGCAATATCACAACAGTCTGATGAGGCAGGCAGAAGAATCCACCTATCTGTCAGTCCATTGGCTGTTACAGGAGTCATGCCACAGGAGTGTAAATGGGCACCTTTCATCTCTCTCACTAAATTGTGGGATTGATGGGATTGTTCTAGACTCGTTTTTTTTTTTTTTTTTTTTTTTTTTGCTGCTATGAAAATTACAAAAACATCAAGCCACACATTTACTATAATTCTGGGTGTCTGATTGAAAGCGTAACAAAAGTAAATGTTTCAGAAGCTAAAATCAAAGTACTTGTGTTCCCTTCTGGAGCCTTTGGGAAAATCTGTTCTTTCCTTTTACACTTTTGAGAGGTGTTTCCTTGCCTCAGATCCTCTTTTCCCATTGAGGCCGCACTGATAATATGCTCTTCCGTACTCTGCTGTCAGCTGATTATAACTACCCTTGTGATTACTTTGGGTCTACTGAGATAATCCAGGATAATCTATCCATGTCATGATCCCTAAATTAAGCATATAGACCATAAATATTAGGAGCTATTCATTCTTCCCACTATAGAATAATAACAGCAAAAGATGTTAGTATTGCCCTAAACATATTGATAACCTTTTAAAATGTCAGAACTTAAATTTCTAGTAAGTACTGACAGCTGTTGTGCACATCAATAAAAGCATTTTTCAGTCTCCCACAAATTGAAGAACTTTAAAAAAAATAAGTGTAGGGGTCATAAAACTGAACAGTTGGACAATACCTGGTCGACACCATTATGATTCAGATTAGATTTATCCTGGTTATAACAGCTCTTTCCCTCTGCTGTGATGGCTTTGAAGTTGAACATCTTACTTGGTTAGCATGAAGAAAGGTCACTGAAGATGTCATGTAAAGATTACTTGGTGAGGATTACGGTACTCATTATAATGTCAAAGTGGTAGATAAGAAATAAACCATCATTTTTATGATCTGGATGTTAGTTTGAGAGACTGTGCTACCATAAGCAATCCACGTGTACCTGTGGCTAGGGGGAACCTGTGTTCCAAGGATGATGAGTGGAGTGGAAATGTGAAACAAGTCGAGCAAGCTTTCCTTAGTGTGCTGGGGATTGAACTCAGGGCAGCACATGTGCCTGCATGTGTCCACCACCCAGCTCCATCGGTCTGCAGCGCTACACCTGAGTACAAACTGCTGCTGACTTCCAAGTCAAACTACCGGGATTTCTCAGATCTGTTTTTGTGGACTAGAATCAGTCCTGCCATGTTTTGCTACTTGCTGCTTAAAGTATCCTAATTACAGGGAAATATGACATGTTAGGATCTTCACTTAGAAATTCTCTTACACTGTTCCCATTAAATTTAGTTTCCCTAAATTCTGAGATATTAGTAATCGAGGGAAAGTTATAATTCTCCTGTGATAATGGAAACTGTCAATAAAGAGATAAAGTTTGAATGAACCTAAAGAAGGACTTTAACACAGGGATTTGAAAGCTAAAGGTGACATTTACAAGAATGACAGTTGTCTGGTCAGTTTTGTCTGTATTTGTTGTCACATTGTAAGTTTATGTTCCTAGCAATGTCTGTAGCCACTAATGAGTCATCGTTGAAAATTAATAGAAGGTTATCTGCACAATATGTTATCTTCATTATAAATTGTATTCAAAGAAATAACATGTTTTAGGGGAAAAAGAAAATCTTTAAATTGCCAATTTCAACGTGTGAGTTTTGTCTAATTCTGATGACCTTGTAAGAGGCCTTTTATGCATCCATAAGGGACTACAGTTTTTTTGCAAGTACAAGTTGTTTACAAATTTTTAAGTTTAGCGAAAGCAATTTGATGTCATATCTAAATTCAGAGCAGACAAAATATTTGCATCCTTAAAAAAGATTGATTTGTATGCAGCTATGTCACAGTAGGGTTGGTTGAACTATTTGCCTTCAGAGTCACTCTTAATAATGTGGCCAGTGTCACATTATTAATTTTCACAAAAGTGAAATTTTTATGTTAAAAAGAGAAGTGAAAAATGTCAAGTCAGTTCATATTGTACTGTCTACATTTAATCTTTTCATTTTAATAATTATGACTTGGATATTAAATATTGAAAATTTTATTTTAATTCAATTATTTTTGGCTTTCTGGATTTGGGTTTTTAAATTTCTGTTTTGGTGGTGATTGTAATTGTAAGTTTTTTTTCTGGGGAAAAGGAGTCTTTTATTGGGAGTGAGAAAATACAGCAAGGAACACAAAGAGAAAGACCCACTTTAAAGCAGAGGGGGGCGGCCCGGGATGTGGAAACCGGGTCTTTCATTGAGGGCTACAGAGTTTCAGGACCTCTGCGGGGTAACGAGGAAGCCAGTCATCTTTGGGTTTCTTCATCCATCTTTATAATCTAGGCATGACCCCTCATCCCCCTGTGTCTGCCTATCGGGTAATTTGTCTAACCCCCCTGTCACCCATTCCTTATTCTCAGAGGAACCCCTAACTGTTGTTGGGGGCTTGGGGGGACATAGACTATTCTAACTGCTTCTGAGGGAGCAAAAGGGATGATGTAAAAGTGGTAGAAGTTAGACTGCCTCAGAGAAGGGTTCATCTAAGAGTCCATGATAACACTCAACAGATGGCAAAGATTCCCCCCCCCCCAAAAAAAAGGTAGTCCTGTGATGACACCATGCATCTTTGGAGCATGCTCTGTGAAGGAGGTAGTGTCTGCAACATACTCAACACACGAAAAGTGAGACTGTCAAGACTGTCAATACTACTGCAACTCCTCCTGGAGTGGCCTTCCCTTACTAGAGTAGGGACAAGAAAAACAATCCAGAGAGACCGATGACTTCACTGCCACCACTGTCCACTACAAAATTGACAACAGGGCATCAGGCAACCGCCTTCAATCAAGGAACATGGGTGGGTAGGTTGCAGAAGGCCACATTACAGCTCTGAGAAGTACTCTTCCCCTCCAAAAGAATGCTAAGAGTTGATTTTTTTTTTATAAAGAACTTTAGTTCTTTAGATTTTTGTCTTAACCATTTAAGAGAATACAAGTCCAGGCTAGCCTGAAACTTAATTGTGTAATCCAAGCTTTCCCTTAATAAATGGTGATATTCCCTCAACCTCCTTCATGTTAGAATTCTTGGTTTGAGCTACCATGCCAGCTAGTTGTTTTGTGTTGTTGTTATTGTTTGTTTCAGCAAACTTGAGATTTTTTATGTATCCCTGTGGTATGATGTGGTTATACTTTGTCCCCACCAAAGCTCACACTGAAACTTAATTTTTCAATGTAGCTATGTTAAGAGGCGGTGGCAATTTATGAGTTAATTAGGTCACGTGGACTCCACCATCATGAAGGAATTAATATTTTTTAGGAGAGTGGGCTTCCTTCATCCCTGTACACATCTCTTTTGCATACGCCCACTTGCTTTCCTCATACAGTTATTCACTGTACTGTGTTACAGAATGAGGCCCTCTCGTGATTCCTCCAATGGTCATGCTCTTCCTACCCTTCCCAACTATGAACCCAAGATGAGAACATCAATTATCCAGTCTCAGGTAATCTATTATAGCAACTGTAAACAAACTAAGAAGCTTTCTGAGTCATCACTCACTATTATAATCAAACATTGTTTTTTAAAACGTGAGTAAAGCATCACAAAATAAAAAATAATCTATGATTTGGGGGAATACTCAAGACTTTTCATTGTTCACTTGAAATCCAAAGATTAATGTCTGCCAGATTTTGAAGACATTAAATCTGTGTTTTTCCATATTAAAATGATTTAATATTTTCCTACTGTAGCTTTCTTTTCAGTGCCAGCAATGGAACTCGGGGCTTCACACTGCTGAGCTTCACTTCGAGTCTCCTGCTCTAAAGGAATGAGTTGCTGTGATTCAGCGTTATCTATGAATCACCTTGTAGTTAAATGCAGTAGTATTTGCCACAGCCCTATTCACACTGGGGAGTGATGTCTTTGATACTGCTCTTTCCCTCTGCTGGCTCTTTTCTGCTTCCCAGGCCAGCCCCTCCCTTCCCTTCACCTCATCCTTTCCTTTCCCCATTCACATGTGAGAGCAGGGCATGGTGAGGCTATCAGTTGTTTCTTTTCATTTGGTCTTCACTGGGGCTGAGCCACTCTAACTGCAACCTGAGTCCCCATTTCCCCCCCCCCCCCACAATCTAATTCTTTAGCTAATGTAGTCAACATGTATCATGCTAATTGACTATTCAATAAACAGCTCATCTTATCTCAGTTGTGTCCAAACACTGAGAGTATCCACTATTCTCCCACATATGTCTCTTTTACTTCCCCTTCACTATCTCTAATGTTCTTCCATTTGCACAAAGGCACATGTGCTCAACTGTGACACCTCTTACTAATGAATTTCATGAAATCGTGCTTCTCCCTCACAGCCACCTGCTCACCCTTCACTGTGACCACTGCTCTCGCAGCGTAATTGTTCATGTGCCTACCATGCTTCTTCCACAGACCTTCCATCCACATTCTAACTTACTTGTTGCAAGATTTTTAGCTTCTTCGGTTCTAGTTTTAACGTGTAGTTAAATGTCTAGCTTGCCATGTCTTCTACCATGTCAAGAGAAATTGTAATGCCTTTAGCTCCCCTATCAAGATGTCTGGTGCCTAGTAGTGGTTAACTAAATTTGCTTTGAAAAAGTGACTGGCCCTCTTTATAGTGCTTTCCCCCACTCCTGCACAAACCTACTGCTCTTGTTGTATTGGCCTTCTTGGAGACGTGCAATCACTTCTGCACTTTCTTCTTGGCTCTCTTAACTCCATTCACAGCTTCTTCTGTCACTTTATGTCTGTTCTAACTTGCCAAAACTTACTTCCAGAAGTGAGTTGAAGTCACAAAAGAAAACAAAACAAAATAAAGAGGCATAGCTACTGAGTACCTATTCATTTTATTTACATATCATCTCTTTATTGAGTCTTTATAACACATTTATAGAATTAGATGTCACAGTATTTGTTGTATGGATAAGGAAGGTTCTAAAAATTCAAACTATTTTCTTTCAGGACATTTTAGCATGTATGTGTTGAAACAAATATTCCCAAGTCCACCCTCCAGCCTGGGAATCTACTTGCTTTCAGGCATTTTCACCAGATTCTCAATCTTTCCTGAGCCTTCCCTTATTCCTAGACTCTTTCTCTATCCCCTGAGCCCTTCAGTTCTTAAAACTCCAAGTCAATAATTTGTCACTTAAAGATTTGTGGTCATTTTATGTTCAAAAGTAAGCTTTTGAAGGCAGATCTCCCATCAGTGCATATTTTCTCTGTTCACACAAGCTTTGTATATATGGTAGCAGACACAGAAACATAAAAGGGGTTCAGCAAAATACTCAATAAACACGAAGCTTAGTTCTTATGCATAAAATAATTTTGCATAGCAAACATATGTCTGCAGAAATTTAAATTCCCTCCTTGCAGATTCTAAGAACATGTGATCATGGTAACTTTGACTAATTAGACATGGTCATGTGGATTAGCTTTTTTTTTTTTTTTCAGCTAGTTTTTACTTAAAATTGCTTGTTCTGATGCATTAACTTATAATCTAGGCCACAGTATGTCTAGTGTTCAAGCAAACAGCAACTGTTTAAAAGCTCCATTTCTTCAGATTACAATATAATTGCATCAAACAGAGATCCCTAAAGTATTTGTTTTCTGATGGGAGATGTCATTCTGTAAATATGTTTCTCATACTGGTTAATGAATAAAGCACTGTTGGCCAATAGGAAAGCAAGATAGGTGGGACTAGGAGACAAGGAGGATTCGAGGAAGTAGTAGGGAGGAGTCAACATGGAGAGAGAGACTGGGGAGACGAGACACTGGCCCCACTCCCCGGTAAGATGAGACGACATGGGTCTCTTAAGACAGAGCTAGCCGATAAGAAACTAGTAACTGGCCAACAGCATTTATATCAAATACAGAGTCTTGGTGTGTCAATTGGGGCTGGCGCCGCTGTGGGTCCAGGCCGGCAGGGGAAAAACCTTACTCCTTACAGTTTTCAATCTCCTTGTTGTCTCAGGACAAGTTACCTCTCTTTTACCAAATTAGAGTCTAACTTACCAAGTAAATTTTTGAACTCCTTACTTTGAAAATGTACTAGGTAAGTTAGATTCTAAAGGTCTCACCTTTAGGCTTAAGTAACGAATGAGATGCTGTATATAGAATTATGATATTCTTGCATAAACAAAGGCACTCAGTATTTTGTTGGCTTTTACTATTCAACAGAACCTTGATGCAATTTAAGTGATCTAAAAGACTGCAGAATAGAGGGAACTGGAGAAGATGACTCAATAGTTGTAAGAGCACCTGCTCTTCCCAGGACCCCAGTTTCCAGTTTCTGGGATGGACTCTGCTGCCCCCTTCTGTTCTCTGGGTGTACCTGCACTCACATGTGCACACACATGCAGAGATGTGTTAATAAATAAAAAAGAAAACATCTTTAACACATTAAGGACTGAAAGTATCTTTACTGAGTTTGCATTTGGAGGGGGAAAAGCACTTCACAGGAAGTAATCTTCACAAGCTCATCATCAACAAGGTAGAAACTGATAGAGTCAGGATGCTCTTGGACATTGGGTGTAACACAGCTAAGGGCTAGGTTTATGTCAGGATGCTGCAAGGCACTGAGTTTATGATACAGTCCTGGGGATAATTCCATTTAATTCAGATTGAGCTACTGGATCATGTGGTGGCAAAAACAAAACAAAACAATAAAACTAATATGAACCAAATACCTACAAAGTGCCTTGTTCAAATGACCTCACTATATTCTCAACAACCTCATAAAATAATTTATATTTCCATTTGCAGGGCGAAACTAGGTCACAGAGAACATAAGCAACTTTGCAAAGGCCACCAAGCACAAACAAATAAGCTAAAGTTGTATCACAAGCTACCAATCTCTTTATAAATGCTTTGTCTGCCGTGGGCAGACAAACATTAGACATATGGTCTCACACTGTCTGACTCATGTCACTTAGGGCTTTGGGGAAGCTCAGATCACTTAGTTATGGGCATGAACGTATGCCCCCAGCCAGCTAATAGCAGTTGCTTGGCTCTTTATCTGCTCTCCACATATTAAGTACACTGTGTGGTTTCCTAAATGTATTTCAATATAATGATATCCTTTTTTTTTTGCTTTTAATTCCTAGATTTATAACACACAGATAAAACTTGTATTTATCTGCATCTAAGAAGCAGGATATAAAATGTTTCCCTTCCATCAACATTGACAGTTTTATTTTAGATACTTTTTTTTTTTTTTTTTTTTTGAAAAGTGCTTTTTGGCATAGTGGGCAAAAGCAATCTGGAGGCTTGTGTGATTGCTGTTCACACTTGGTAATGAATAAATTCTGTTGGCTTTCAGTGGAGTCAGAAGGGAGTCATTGGTTTACTAGAGATGTGGCCTGACAACACCACGCCAGCTCATCAGCGTTCCTGATCTCGTGCCCTTCCTCTGGCAAACCATGTGTCCGATGTGGTAGGGAAAAGAATCTCCTTTTCAGCAGCAGAATGTGTGCAAGCTACACCCTGTATTATCCCATGATGACCTTGCAAATGCAACACTTGCCCTTGTGACCACAAGGCCCAACAACTGTAATTTCCTCTGCTTTTCGTCAGAGTCCTACAGCAGCTAGCTATAGCTGCTCCCTGACACCCAAGACACCTGCCCTCCCTCCTCTAATGCATATGTATAAAAAAAATAACTCAGTAGGACACTAACCCCACTGGTTATGCAAACTCTTGAGTTCAGCCTCCCGAATGAACAGCGAGGGAGGCCTGACTAATGTGGTCTGAGAAGTTAGTGAACATTTTGGAGGCATTATCTAATGCACTTGCTGAAGTCATTCCAAAGCTCATGATTAAGCAATTTCTTAGGGCAATGCATGTGTTGAAGAGGATTTCCCCCAGTGATGTCACCAATGGCTGTTTCATTTGAGCACACACATTTCTTGCTAGGTTCCAGATACTGCTTTAAGTGCTGGTGATAAAACTCTGATTAAGGCATGCTTTCTCCTGGCTTCACATTTAGTGGAGAAAACAGACAACAAAGACATTAACAGATTAAGAGTTTAGCTGGAGATAAATGATTTAATGAAATAAAATAAGAATCTGCGAACTCTGGTGACCAGAGCTGTTGGTGTCATATAACCCCAGGGTGAACCATTCTAGTCATGTGTTTAATGAGTGATGTGGTCTGAGAAATATGCAGGGACAGCTTCTCCAGCTACAGCCCTCTATTGGATTGGAGTTACACTGGAACCTTGTATATGTACTTCCTCTAAGCCTAAGCTGTATCTGGAGGCCAGATTTCCAGTCACTGAAGATTCTCAGTTCTAATCTCATCGTTGCCACTCTTCAATGTCTCTTTAAAAACTTTACAGTGGCTTATAATCCTCTCTCGGTCTCTCTGTCTCAGTCTGTCTGTCTTTCTCTCTCTAAAGAGTATACTAAGAGCAAGAATCAAACACTAGATACTGCTATAAAGGCAAAGTGGCTCCACATTTAAAATAAATATCCTCAAACTCAGTTAAGTGTTAGCTAGCCACATGTTTTCCAAACTGTATTCAAAATGTTCACTCAGCCCTCCAGGAAGTCATTGGCCTTTACTCTACCTCTCTGGTCCTCTGATGCCTCCTCATGTGCCTTCATCCTCCTGGAGCTAATGGGCATCCTTTCCAAGGAACACTGTGTGGCCTCAGCAGCCAAAAAGCAACATACCTGTGGTTTGGTACAGAGTGAACTGGGCCAGGAATCTGGGGAGCCAGCCTTTATTCCCATCATTGCCAGTCACTCTGGGATCCTGAGCTAATCAAATCCTCTCTGTGCTTTAATTTATACCCATGCAAAATGGAAAACATAATACTGTAATAGTGCTCTGAACATGCACAGCCAAATAAGATGGGAACAGAATGTTTGGCGTATTTGATTTGCTTCAAACTCAAAGACATGACCTGGAAATATCTGGCCACAGACACTAGGAACTCCTAAGAGAATCTAATATAAAACAGGATAAGGAAAATTTGAATTCTAAACTATTTTGGATATTAGCATTTAGATGTGGCCATTACTCCTGTTTGGGGGAAGGTGTGACGAATATTGAAAAGATTAATGAAAGGCTATGTTTCATAAATATCCATACAGGAAAGGTTACTACTCACTTATTTAAGTCCATAATCTCATATTAAAATTTAACAATCTGTTGTCGCTTACACTCTCTTCTAACTAACCTAGCCCCACAGTGAAAGGTTCCATTTTAATGAATTTTGATTTTTGAGCCAGGCCTGGTAGTACATACATGTAATCTCACAAGTCTGGGAGGTGGAGGAAGGAGGACCCCAAATCCAAGGCTAGTGTGGGCTACATAATGAGATTCAAAGGAATCAAACACAAAAACCAGACCATTTCTGTCCTCACTAAGGAACAATTATTGGGATATAATATGGCTGTTTATAATGTATAAGGAACAGGAAATGTGCCATCAAAAGACCCAAGTAAGGATTCATAGTTAAGTCCAGGGAAATGAGACATTCTTTTGCTTGGGGAATAAAGAAAAACAGGATGGTAAAGTTAGAGCGACTATATCCATCACCATTTTTAAGAATCAGACTAATTAAAATATCAGTAGCTTCTAAAATTATTGATTGTATTATTGATAATTGTATTATTGATAATTAAAATTGATGGTTTTCTTCATTAGGTTGGAAAATATTCCAAGTTGAACAGGCCATTGTTACAATTAGTACACAGGCTATGATTTACCTTGTTGATGCTAGAGGGAGAATAAGAAATAATACCTAGTGATGCACTATAAGACAATCTAAAATGTAGCTTTTAGTCAAGGGTAATTATTTCATTATGGATAGTGCCTTAGTCTATCTAACTTGCCACCACAAAATACCAGACACTAATTTGTAAAGAATACATATTTATTTCTGACAGTTCTGGAGGCTGGAAGCTCACGGTCACAGCCTTGAAATAAGGGCTTTCTTGATGAGTCTCCACATAGTAGAAGGGACAGAAGGCCAGAGAAAAAGAGAAGTACTATCCTTACATGGTACTAATCCTATTCATAAGGACTCTGTCTTCATTGCTTACTAACTTCTTAATGGCCCCATAACTTATTACTATCCCTTGGCCACTGAGTTTTGTTTATGTTCCTTGTTTCTTAGATGGAGACTTAGACTCTTTTTATGTCACCCTGGCTGGTCTCAAACTTCTAGGCTCAAGTGTTCCTTCTACTTCAGCCTCTCTACAAGCTGAGATTTTGTGTGTGTGTGTGTGTGTGTGTGTGTGTGTGAGAGAGAGAGAGAGAGAGAGAGAGAGAGAGAGAGTGAGAGAGAGAGAGTACATGCACACACACTACTATTAGACACAGCAAATATTAACACATAAACTCCAGCAGTCACATTCAGACCATCCATCAAGGCAACAAAGAGATGTAAGTGAATAGTTTTCTGGAGACAGGCAATATACAAATGGGTGATGAGCACATGCATGTCATTGACCATCAGAGAGGTGTGAATGAAAACAAAATCCCACAGAATGTATTGGAGCACATTGAAGACACTATGCTGAATGAATAAAAAAAAAATGAACATTGTGTGGTTTGTTCACATGAGGAACCTGGACTTACTAAACACTCATAGTGAATCCACCTCAGAAAACCATCTCGTCTAGTCTTCAAAAGTTAAATACAGAGAATTTTAATTCAAAAGAGAATTAAAAACCTATGTCCCAAAAAACATACATGTGAGTATGTGTTAGCATTTTTTCACAATTAAAAATGTCAAAACAACTCAATATTCTTACACTAATAAATGCATAAAAAGTAGTCTTTTTATGCGATGGAGTAGTCGTGAAAATGAATAGCAGGAGCATGCTACCGTATGCATGAACCTTGTTATGATACTGACTGAAAACAACTACATGCAAAAGATGATACATGATTATGTTTATATGAACCATCCAAAATAAGAGAGCCCAGCAAGTCAGAAAGGAGTCCAGGAGCTAGGAGAAGGAAGAAGGAAAACAGTTTCTTATCTGGATGATGAAAATGTTCTGGAATTAGACAGTGTTGTTATTTGTACAACTATGTATAGTATATACTAAAAGATTCTGAGGGCTGGAGAGGTGGCACAAACTACTCTTACAAAGGACCCCAGTTCAGTTCACAGCACCCATATCAGGCAGGCAGAACTGCTGGTAACTCCAGCTGTAGGGGATTTGATGCCCTCTTCTGGGCTCCCTGGGAACTGCACTCATCCTTGCATACCCTCCCTCCCCATAATAACGCGCTCAAGCGCGTGCACACACATATACACATAATTTAATGTTTTTCATTTGCTTTTTTTGAGTTTTGTTTTATTTTTGAGACAGATCCACTATGTAGTTTTGGTTGACCTGGAACTTCTTATGGAGACCAAACTAGCTTAAACTCAGATATAGCTGACTGCCTCTGCCTTACAAGTGATGAAGACTAAAATTCGGTGCCACCACACCTGATTAAAGCAAATCTTAAAAGACTCTGGGTTGTACAGAATGGACTTGGAGGAGGTGAGTTTTATATATGTGAATTATAGCTCATTTTAAACTGGAACAAAGTTTACCCTCAGTTTCAAAAAACAAAAGAGGACAATATGGGAATTGGTACTTGCTGATTCAGAGTATAAGCCTGGGAACAGACTTGTCAGGTTCAGAGCCTTGCCTAATGACTTAGGGAAGTATGAAGCACTTGCTACAGGTATTTAGCTTCTGTGTGTTATAGTTTATCTGAAACAGAGTAATACCTAACCACCTCATACAGCCCTTATGAGAGGCAGTGAATAAGTCAAAGAGAACAGCTTACTGCCCCACATAGTAGGACCTCAGTAAACCATAGCTAATGTTAAAACTTTTTAGAATTATCTCAGAATGGATATGACATCTGCATCAGGATCAGGAAGGCAAAGGCTGAAAGGTAGACGACAGAAAATGTTTAAACCCCTTGTTAATGAAGGAGTGGGCTGTAGGAGGGGACCAAGCTCTTAAGGGAGCATCCCTCCCCACTCTACCTGCTCCCTTCCTTCTGTTAGCATCTGTCACCACTGGCATCAATTTTTATATATTGTCTCTGCATGAGGCTGAAAACTTTTTCAGTGTAGAATTGGATGCTGTCACTTGCTCTTCCTGGCTTCTTGATAACAGAGGCTGCCACATACAGAGTAAGATAATAGAAGAAAACCACCTATTAGGCTCCACCTGGCGTACATTTAAATCCATGTTCAAATCCAGTATGTATCACTGTGTTATCAATGACATATCTGTGGGTTCAGGATAAGTAATTAGAATGATGTTAGACAGTGTACTGTTTCAGGGAAATGGCAGAAATAGGTTCTTCTCCAGGTTTAATGACCCCTCCAGCTATGGGTAGCTGGGTATGTTTATAGTATCAGGCATAAATTCCCCAGTATTGAAGGGGCCTTAAGTCCAATTGGATGGCATTGGGTTAATCCATAGATGTAAGTACCACATTGCACTTTAGGATATCTGGAGCTCAGTAATCTTAAAACATAGAGCCATGTTGGAGCATCCATGTATTCACAGCTACTGGGGCTGCTGAGTCAAGAAGTCATTTTAAGTCCAGGAATTTGAGACAAGCCTACGCTGTCCTTCACTCTCAAGAAATTTCATATCTGTCAAGTGTTACAGCTGCTTTATTTGACTACCAGAAACTCTGATTCAGAGCCGGGGCTTGAACTCCAGACCCAATGTTCTTTTTTGATACATGACATGACATTGGACAGATAGCACACGTGAGCTTTCAGGTCATAACCAAAGAGAGTGGGATGGCAAAACATGACCCATTGTTGTTTGGACTCAGAGTATGACAACATATGCTTTCTCCTCAAGGCGTTACAGAAAAGCAACTTGCCATAATTACTACAGTCAATAACTACCATTTCCATAATTCCTGCACAAAGGTGTGGAGAACAGATGTACTGACACACTGCTGTGGAAAGTATAAGCTGGGTCATCTGGGTGATGGTTCATGAGAAGCACCCTCCAGCTACAGTGGGCGGTGCTGTTTGAGGAGACTGAGCACATCCCTGGGGCCGGCTTTGTGTTTCTGTAGCCCCCTCCTCTCTCTCTGCTTCCTATGTTCTCTCTCTCTCTCTCTCTCTCTCTCTCTCTCTCTCTCTCTCTCTCTCTCTCTCTCTCTCTCTGCTTCCTATGTAAGGAAAAACTATGACCAGTCAGCTTCCTGGTCCCCTTGCCATGCTTTTCCTGCCACAATGGACAGGAATTTTAAGCCAAAAGGAATCATTTCTCTCATTTATTTATTTGTTTTTTCAACAACAGAAAAGTAACTAATACACTCTGCTAGGGAAAATTATTTGACATGCATCCCAATTACAAATGTATATACCCTTTGAATTTCTAGAAAATTCTAGGTATATCTCTATTGGAGGAAAGCAGCAGCGTCATTCACCACAGCTTGGTTTGGGATGGCAAGAGATAGGAAACAATGTGAGTTCCATAGTGTTTAAAGACGTTAGGCAACACCGGAAATCATAAAATACTTTTGAGCTGTGTAAAGAACCGGCGCGTTTTTGAACACTGAAATTGAAGAAGACACAGAAAGAGGGAAAACAGAGTGAAGAACTCAATGGGCAGCATGCTGCTTTTAATGCAGTAGCATGCATGGGTAAACTGAGGCAAACTAGCTCTAAAAGAACACAGGGAAGTGAGAATATAATCACAGACAGAGAGAGCTGAGGGATAGTGAGGTTTTGACTGGATGCAACCTTTTGTATCTTTTGACTTTTCAAGTAGGAGAATGAAAAACTGATTCAGAAAATGGTTTAAATCCCAAATAAATCCACCGTCAATAAAACTCTGCAAAGATCTCTTTCTACAAGACCCTTAAGTGAAACCTCAGGATTTTAATGTGGGAACAGTGTTCAACAACAGAAGGTAGCATACTCTCGTCACAGAGCACATCCTAAGTGCCATACAATTAATAACATGTTTTCTAGAGTGCTGCAATATTTTAGAACCCATTATTTTTTATTAGAAGATTTTCTTAAAAGTTTAAATAATACAGTGCCTCCAGGCTCAGAAAATTAAAAGCAACTGAAGATAAACTGACTTTAACACTGGGGACACAAACTTAATTGGTTTCTCTTTGTTTCCAGGGTTCTACAGTTATTCTCCCCCCCCCCACTAGAAAATTTCAAAGTGTAAATGGAAGTCCACTGTTATTAGACTAAATGTCAACAATAGTCCAATAGAATGCCTCTGGTTTCAGAACACTCAACCAAACAATTTGACAAGACAAATCATGTATCAAAGCCCTTCTATACTTAAAGAACTTGAGGTAACTTAGGCAAAGGAATCTATAGAGGAAGGAATCTATATGAACTTCAGGTATAAGAAAAGCCTGGTTTTGCTAGAACAGGAATTTTGAAGTATAACAATAACTCTTATAAAGGGTTCACTTTTCATATGGCTGTATAGATCATAAAACATGATCTGTATCCCACTAAGCTGGCTAGTTCTACGTCAGCTCCACACAAGCTGGAGTTATTTGGGAAGGGAAGCTTGATTGAGAAAATGCCCCCACTAGACTGGCCTGTGGGCAAACTTGCGGTGCATTTTATTTTCTGTGTTGATGACTGATATTGGAGGGCCCAGCCCACCGCAAGTGGTGTCACACCTGGGCTGGTGGTCTAGGTGCTATGAGAAAAGCAGACTGAGTAAGCCAAACTAAAAATCAGTGTTTCTCCATGTTCTCTGCTACAGGTCCTGATCCCAGACATGAACTCCTCCCCTGGTTTCCATACATTCCAGCCATAAGGTAAAATAAACCCTTTCTTCCCCGTGTTGTGTTTGGTTCCATCATAGCAACAGAAACACTAAGGCACCACCCTCTTGATATGTGTACAGATGCACATGCCTAGGCCACACAACCTTGCTGCTTGAATCATATGTAGGGCCATCTGAACTGGACAGCGGTGGTGCACACCTTTAATCCCAGCACGTGGGAGGCAGAGACAAGCAGATCTCTGTGAGTTCGAGGCCAGCCTGGTCTACAGAGCAAGTTCCAGGACAGGCTCCAAAGCAATACAGAGAAACTGTGTCTCAAACAACAACAATAAAAAAGAAGGGACATTTGTTTATCAACAGTGTGAGTCTTCTCCTTATTGGTAGAATATGACAGACCTGAGATGGTGCATTTTCCATGGTTAGACCTCAGTAAGCCTTACAGCTTCCTCTTTCCCTTGGAACATGAGCCAGAAGACACACCAGGAAGCTGTCCCAGCTTCCCTGAGGATGAGAGGACCCCTAGAAAGGAAGAGAGGGCCTAGCTCACAGATATCACCAATGACTTTCCTTCCTTCCTTCCTTCCTTCCTTCCTTCCTTCCTTCCTTCCTTCCTTCCTTCCTTTTTTTCAAGGCAGGGTTTCTCTGTAGCTTTGGAGACTATCCTGGAACTCGCTCTTTAGATCAGGCTGGCCTTGAACTCACAGAGTTCTACCTGCCTCTGCCTTCCAAGTGCTAGGATTAAAGGCATTTGCCGCCACTGCCCAGCCCCAGTGACTCTTTAGACAGATGCTCATCTGGCATAACTGAGGCCAGGTACAACCAGCAAAGAATAGCCAGACAACCCACAGGACAGTGGAAGGTAGTAAATTATTGCCGCATGCCACTGTTTCAGGATACTTGGTTGCTAGAAAAAGCAAACAGGATTAGTAAGGAACATTCATTTCTCTCTCTAGCACAAACTACAACCTGTGCCAGAGTGGATTCCGTGTTTGTTCTTTGCTGTCGCTGGTATTCCCTACCACTGTGTCTATTAAAGTCCACCACACACTATGTAGACACTCAATAAATACTCTTTAACTAGTCCCAACACACGTATTAGCCTTTGGGTATATTTATATTTCTAAATGTACTAATTTACTAATTTGCAAACTGCTGAAAATCAACATAATTATCATCAGCAATTTGTATCGCTCTCATATCACAAGTGAAACAATGGAACATATAATTGGGATATGGCTCCCCGGCTGCGGTGGATTATAACAACTGTCATAATAAAGCTGGTAAGATCAGTGAGCTAGTCTTCAAATGGGGGTTAATGAATGAACAGTGGACTTCCATAGGTGAAACCCTAAGCCAATTTTTTTTTTTAAATTGTCACTAAAATTGAGCTTTGTAGGGTCATAATAAACAGATCAATGAATCCTGGCAATGGACCAGACATACTTTTGATAAACCAATAATTCCTTACATCTTGTTTACATAGCTGTCTCACTTAATAGGAAGATTACAAAAACTGATCCAAAATAACAACTAAAAATAGGTTGTCCAGGAAGGAAGCAAAAGCAAACGTGGAAACTGAAAATATGGATATAAAATCAGTTAACTCCATGATGAGAGGCTTGATGAATGCCAGTTGGCTGTCATTCCCTCATTGATGTCAAAGTGGCCACCAACTCCTATGCTAATAATGGGACACTAATGTGCTTGACCAACAGAATGTTCACAGATACTCACAACACACTAATCTGAACTGCAAACTATATGTACATATGTTTATTCTTGGAAGCAGATAGAGATATTACTTATCTGTTTTCATCCCAGAATCTCAGGCAACCGAGGCACATGATTTCAGACAGTTCTGTGCAAACCACGGGGGCCGTACTGGAACAAAATCTCAAAGGCAGCACCCACATCCTAATTATGGCCTGTGTGGCGGGATGCTGCCAGGCAGAGGATTTGTGTAGAGCCCAGCTGGGGGTAAAGAAAGGGCAACTCCCCAGGTGGTTTTCCTGCAGTTCATGGATGTGACCTTAGTCAAGCATCCCGGGGCGGGGGGGGGGGGTGGGATGGAGGGGGGACACTTAGTTTGCTGATGTGGTCTCACCAGCAAGTGGAGAACAGAGAATGTTAAAAACTGGGTACTGGAAGGCTACAAAGCTTTCTGCTCATCTGGTAGGTAAAGTGTGTCTTCAGAAAGCTCACAGCCAGTCATCCCTCACCACCAGCTTTAAGGTCAAGACTGGGATGAATTAACTGAAGCACTTCATGCCTCCCGGTGGAGATAAATGGGATGCAGGGAAGACTCTCAGTTCCTGCCTTTCAGAGGTACACACCCATGCTGCCATCATTGCCTCCTAGCTTCCTTTCCCCAGCCAATTCTAATTCCTGGTTAAGATCATCACAGTGGTTTGACTGAGCATGGATGCCATAGGCTCATGTATTTGAATGCTTGGTACTTAGTTAATGGACCTGTTTGGGGGAAGGATTAGGAGGTCTGGCATTGGTGGAGAAGGTGTATCACTGTAGGTGGACTTTGAGGTATCAAAAGCCCACAATAGGCCCAGTCATGTCTCCCTGCCCACCCCTCACCCCTCACCCCTACCTCAAACTTGCAGATAATATATATGATTTCAATTACTAATTCAGCACTGTGCCTACTTGCCTGCCACCATGCTTCTTGCCATAATGGTCATGGATTCACCTTCTGAAACTGTAAGCAAGCACCCAATTAAATGCTTCCTTTTATAGGTTGCCTTGGTCATGGTATCACGTCACAGCAACAGAAAAGTAACTAAGACAATCCTACAATCCTGTACACACACACACACACACACACACACACAGAGAGAGAGAGAGAGAGAGAGAGAGAGAGAGAGAGAGAGAGAGAGAGAACTCCTTTCGTCTCCTCGAGAGAGCCACAGGACACACGCTACAGAATAAATTGGTGAGAAAGAGCCAATTGAGCCTTTGCACACACTGCAATCTGTGCCAGCGAGGAGTGGGCATGTGAATAAATTCTGAGTGATAAGAATTCTTTCCAAACCGGGATACTTTACAGTTCTTTCATTTTGAGTGCTCAGACTTGGAAGGAGTATTGGAGAACCTCAAGCTGGCTGCTGTGTGGCTTTCTAATCTTTTAATTATACTCTAGTCAAGTGAGAACACCATAGAGCTGTGTGGTATAGAGCATATTCCACTTATGTCTGTATGCCACCCTGGCTCTAGTTAATGTTTGGCCACATACTGCAGACCTTGGAGAAGAACCAAAGACAGTCGATAGGACTTGCTTGACAGGATAGTCAGAAGTTTTAAGGAACATATATTGAAAAACAGTAACGACAACAAAACAGAACAAGCCTTCAAGCAGGCATTCAATGCATTCAATAGAGAGACCAAATCAGGTGACCCACATGTAACAGAGGTTACTTAATGAGGCCTGGAGGAATCCATGGCTGCTTACAACAGGAACTGGAGATTTTTTTCATTAAATGTCTGTCAAAAGACTGTTGAGTGGAGCTAATGTGTCTTTTGAGCCTTGTATCCCTCAGCACCAAGCCAGTGTCTAGCACATACAGGCTCTCAATAACTAACTGCTGGCTAAATTATTGAGTGACAAAATAAAGACTCAATTGAAATGAATTCCTGGGATCTACTGAGAAACTTTTCAAATATTATGTGGAAAATGAACATTTGAATATTTCAGAGCTAAAATGTTTTCTGCAATGATATAAACTAATATAGAAAGTAGGTCTAGCATCTGAGAGAGAAAAATTAAAAGCAACTATTATTTTAATTGCCTGTAGTAAAATATATTACTAAAAAAATAAATAAAAATAAAAACTCTTTTAAGTTTCATTTTTTGCTTGGTGTAGAATTTATAGTGGAGCATGATGATGATGAGGGCTAAAAATGAGCCCTTGTTTGCTTGTTTGTAGATTAGGTTGTTTAAAACCAGGAGGGTGGGGCATGTCTGTAATTCCACTACTTGAGAGGTGGAGGCAGGAGGATTAGGGGTTCAAGTTCATCCTTAGCTACCTAGTTGGAAGTCTACATGATATACTGTCTGAGTAAAAATGGAAGATTAAAGTAAGTTAAAGCAAGTTTTCACTAGATTGTCATATATATGTGCGTGTATATATTATATATGTATATACATACATATATAATATATACACGCACATATATATGAACATATACATATATACATACATACATATGTAGGTAGGTGAGTATTTTGTGTGTGGGGGTGGACTTTTCTAGACAGGGTTTCTCTGTGTAGTCCTGACGTCCTGGAACTCACTCTGTAGACTACACTGATCTAGATCTCAGAGATACACAAGCCTGCCTCTGTTTCCAGAGTGCTGGAATTAAGGGCATATGCTACCTCTGCCCAGTTAGATTGCCATTTAAATTTGCCCAAAAATAAACAGATAAGCAAACCATAACACCCTGCTTTGTCTTTCCTTTTGAATGGAGGGACAACAGTTTCCATGCTAGGGATAGAAGCTTGTACAGTACCCATCCAAACTAGACAAGTGGTATTCCACTGGACCATGCCCACAGACTCTAGTCCAAGAGGCTTGAGCTTGTCTGTGTGTCATGGGCATCATCATTTTGAATGCTTTTGAGAAATATCTACAAAATTAAATTATCTTTTTTTAATTCAAACTACTGAAATATAAAACCTAGAGATTACTATATATTTCCTTATGCTTTGACAGTGTCTATGAGCACAAGTATTGCAGTATCAATGAAACTCTTTTATCTGAAAACACTTTAAATGTTTCCTAGTGATGATCAGTGTCCGCTCTCAATCCCCCAGTATTGCAGCGAGAGTGCCTACTACCTGCTAATTCTGTGATGAACAGAGTCTAAGACCCATACTGAACAGAGGGACAATGGAAGACAAAGGAGGAACATAGTATATGCTGGCTATGGATGAGAAGAAATAGTGGCTCCCTGTTGTCCTGATAAGGAAGGTCTTGGTCAATCTGGGTTCAAATACTTCTACTGACAAACCACCCCAAATCTCTGGAGAGCAGAACCCTTTGTCAAGTGGCTGTAGAACATTGGCTTCCTGACTTCAAATCACTCTATTAACTAGAAAGACAAAGTATCAAAGTGCTGTATGCCACATACCATGTCATCAGCATTACACACAAACACACACACACACATACTTGAGAGAGGGGAAGAGAGACAGAGAGAGCAAGAGCAAGAGATTATATAGATGTCATCAGAGGACTGCATTGACTCCCAGAGATTAACTATTGCTTTGAGCACATTATAGTTACTAGGTAACCTGAGTAGACTTCTCCAGATCTGCATGCTTGAAGAATAAATCTTGCCACATTATGGCCAACAGTTTGCCACACACTAGAATGCATTAAGAACTATGTGAAAGTAATACACCAAGTAAATAAATAAATAAAAAGGAAATGCATAGAAGATAACAACTGTGAAAAGTAAAAGAGTGCAGATATCATTTTCAATAAATGAAAACTGAAAAATATGGTGCTAAGTTTTTGTAGTCCTGGTTTCATGGAAGGATAATGTAGCAGGATCCCACAGGTTTAAGACTAACACTGTTGCAGGAATTTTGATTGCACTGTAACACTCCAAGTCTGCTAAATAAAGTTTACCTTGAATAAGGGGATGGAGCCAGTAACTAGCTGACTAGAATCACAGTAGAGAAGCCAGCAATTTGAATAAAGAAGATGCACAGGAAGGAAAGGGCAGGGACTTTAACTTAGGGCTTTCTTTTGGTTTGGGGATGAGTGAAAAGATGTGTCTCTTGCTTAATTCTGGCAAAATACTCAATCTCTGTCAGCTACTTGTTTCTTAGTTTCTCTGATCTAACAGGTTTTTAACCCCACATCTGACTTTCAAGTCTTTGTAGATAATAGAACAAAAGAGACTTATTTTAAACCTATATATCCGGATATGGCAGAGCCAAGGTCTTAGGATCAGAAGGCCCTTCAGGCCACAGCCTGAGTAGCCAGTGGGGCATTGACTGCAGGCCGTGGGACCACTAACAATAATTAAAGTATCAGTAGATTCATGTGCAGCCACTAAGTTGACAAAAAAAAAAAAAAAAAAAAACTATGTTTGGTGTCCAACATTGGGCACGTAAGTCCACACAGGGCCTAGGCAGTTCTTTTAAGAGGCCTTGCTACTGAGCACTAGAAAGGGTTTTACCGTTAGCAGGCGATGAGCTACTGGGTGACAGGAGACTAGGTAGAAATACCTACTGGCAGTATGGATCCAGAAACTTTCCAGAGCTGGGGCAGGTAGCCCGAATGGTTCCAGGCCAGGGCACACAGGCATGAGGCCCCACTTTCTCTTACTCAAAAGAGGTGGAGCAAGCCATATCATGTGGTAAGCTAGCCAGCCGTGTGGTGGAGAGCCTAGCAGGTTAAAGTTTGGCTCACATGGTCAAAAAACAGTACAGGCATACAAAAAGCCTGATCCACACCGAGAAAACCTCTGAACATACAGGGTATGGTTAAACAATG
Source organism: Phodopus roborovskii (assembly GCF_943737965.1). Classification (NCBI taxonomy): domain Eukaryota; kingdom Metazoa; phylum Chordata; class Mammalia; order Rodentia; family Cricetidae; genus Phodopus; species Phodopus roborovskii. The sequence continues at coordinate 18,572,376 of NW_026126447.1, forward strand.
TGTTTAGATACTGAAGAAAGAAAAGAATACATATAGAAAATCATAGAAAATAAATAATAGTTTATAAATAATAAATGGAAGGCTTTAAGAAGACAGTAGAGTAATAAAAAAAGAATAAAAACATGTAAAAATGGGAAATATATCTCAGGACATAAGGATCATACATTGTGCATTGTTGACTTTAAATTTTAAATGCTAATGAACAAAAAAAAATAACTGCTGAGAGACATTAGATTATAGAAATACTACCTATATATTTTAAACCAACCTATATGTTTTAAGAATGTCTTAACTTCAGAATGGAAGTCAGAAAATATGCTGCATTGAGAATGAGGTCTTGCTTTTGTTTCCACAGGACTTTTTCAAAAGTAATAAAGATCAGATTTGATTGGGAGAGGCCTCCTGAAAATCTTGGCTATAGACATGAAGGAGGAAAAAGAGAAAGAAAAACCACAAAGCAGGTGATGTATAAGCTAATCCCTTGACATGGGAACAGCTCTGAGACTAGATGAAACATAAATCTTGTTGGCTACAGAGTTCTTATGACTTAACATTACATGTTATCTTTTCATATGGCATGGATAGAGTTTGGTTATACTGTCTAAATGAACCTTTATAGTTGGCAGGTGACTTTAACCTGTTCAAACATAAAAAAAAATCTTTAGCTGACTTGTGCACTGCATACATTCCATACTTGTGTTAATATATATACATATACATATACATATACATATACATATATATATATATATATATATATATATATATATAATCTTTAAAAGTTTATGTGTTTTCAGAAACACATAAACTATACATAAGTAAAGACAAGTAGCCCTGGTGATCCAAAATCTCAGAATACCTCGCTGCAGTTTCTTCAAAATTCTGCATCAGAGGAACTTAAAAGCTGCTACCTGAAATGGTCCAGCCTCACAGACGACTCCAGCTAGAACTTCAGATAAACTCTACACTTTCTCATCACACAGAGACTATGACTAAACAAGAAATAATACAGATGGCTCTCCCAGGACTTGACCATTATCCCAATTTTCTCACTGTTTCATAGAGATGTCAATGTCTCTATACAACAGGAAGCAATGTAGAGAACACAACAGCTACCTCCCCAAGAGATTGAGTGTGTAGTTCATTCAGTGGGTTATGGGTGTTATCATCTAGAGAAGTTAGTTGCAAATTGTTACTGGTCATGGCAAGAAAATATTTGTTTTAATATACTGTATTTATGTTTTTACTCTTGTTTAAGGTATTGTACCTATACAGCTCATTTAAAATGTAATGTAAAGTTCTTGCCCTTAAAGGCTATTATCACAAACTGTGGAGGAAAAATTAAGAAATGTAGGTTAGTAGTTACTCATCTATAACAATTAAACTTGTAGTCATGTAGATATTTTCTCAAGGTCAAACAGAGATATATTTTAGATAGATGGCCTTCAAACACTTCAAAGACCTACACAATATGGCATTTAGTGGGTTTTAATAACATAAGGTTTTTCATGAGATACATGAAAAGTGAGACACATCTGCTCCTGGCAGCACCAGTTTACTTTGAAAAAGAATGATGGGCATTGAAGAACCTCTATATGGAGTTTGCTTTCTATGTGGCAATGCTAGCCATTTGGGCAAGAAACTGCCCTTGCCTCAACTGTTAACACTATGCTGTCCAAATTGGATAAGCAGGACACAAAAAAAGGCAACTTCCAAACTTTGCCAAAACAACATAGGACAGTCCTTCAAAATTCCTGCTTCACAAAAAAGTCTGTCAGATATTCTCGACATGTAGGCTGAAGATGGATGCCCCAACATAACAGAAGAAACTTGGGTGACTGTCCAGGCAGCCAGCTGTTTCTGTCATTTCTATAGTTTTGAAAGTTGTTTGCTCTGCACTTCCCGTTCACTCAGGTAATACTTTATCCTTCTTGGATAGTTAATTCTGGGTGGTGGTGGCGGCACATGTCTTTAGTCTCAGCACTTGAGAGGCAGAGAGAAACATCTCTGTGAGTTCGAGGCCAGCCTCGTCTACAAAGCTACACAGTGAGACCCTGTCTTGAACAAAAAAAGACTAGTTATATCACTTTTTTTGTTATCAAATTAAAAAAATAGTTAAAAGAGATGTAAAGTTTATGAAAGTTGAGAGATGATGGGGGATGTCCTTCTGTATGCTGTGAATGTATGTTTCTCTTGTTGATTGGTGAATAAATGTTGACTGGCCAGTAGCCAGACAGGAAGTATAGATGGAGCTACCATAATAAGAATGCTGGGAAGAGGAACAGAGAGAGCAGTAGCCAGGGAGATGCCATGCAGCTCTTGAGGGTGTAACGTGAAAGAACATTATGGGTAAGCCACATTCTTGTGGCAATACATAGTTTAATAGAAATGGGTTAATATTTAAGAGAGAACTATCTAATAAGAAGCCTGAACCATTGGCCAAACAGTTTATAGTTAATATGAGTCTCTGTGTGTTTATTTGGGACTAAATGTCTGTGGGACCAGGTGGGACAGAAACTTCATCTATAGAGAGACATAAAAGCTCAAGTTGTTTATCTAAAAAAATGTTTTGAGTTCTAAAAAGATAGTTTTGAATTGGTAATACAAGTCATGATAGAAAATGGTTTAGGTATAAAATTTTGGACTAATCAAGATAGGATAGATGATGGGAGATGTCATTCTGTAAATATGTTTCTTGTATTGGTTAATGAATAAAGCACTGTTGGCCAATAGGAAGGCAAGATAGGTGGGACTAGGAGACTAGGAGTAGAGAGGAAGTAGTAGAGAGGAGTTTCAAGATGTAGAGACCAGAGAGAGCAGAATGCCAGCCCCTCTCTGTGGTAAGATAAGACCACGTGGAAATACTTAGATTAATAGAAATGGGTTAATATTTAAGACAGAGCTAGCCAATAAGAAACTAGTAACTGGCCAACAGAATTATATCTAATACAGGGTCTCTCTGTGTTATTTGGGGCTGGCATGGCTGTGGGACCAGCAGGGAAAACCTTACTCATAACAGATAGATAATAGAGTACAAGTGGACTGGTAATTATAAATGGAATTCTTACCTGATAATTGTTTTTATTATATATAATTTTTCTGTGTTATAGTTAAACCTTTCCCTTTCCATTTAGACAACAAAAGGGGAAATGTTGCAGAATATTTGTTTATACTGTGTGAAGATACATCACTGTGATTTGTTTAATAAAGAGCTGAATGGTCAATAGCTAGACAGGAGAGAACAGATGGGATTTCCAGGGAGAGAGAGGAAGAGGAGGAAGAATCTAGATACATGGATTTCACCAACAGACTCAGAGAAAGACAGATGTACATATTGAGGAGAGGTAACTGAACCACTTGGCAGAACATAGATTTAAAAAATATGGGTTAATTAAGTTATAATAGCTAGTTGGAAACAAGCCTAAGCTAAAGGTCACACTTTCATAATTAATAATACATCTCCATGTCATTATTTGGGGTGGACCATCCAAAGACAGTCTCACAAGAAAGCTTGCTACACAACATAGTGAGACATTGCCCTTCAAAAATAAACAACAAGTAATCACAGGAACAACACAAATATGACTGTGTACCTGGCACCCTGAGAAGGGCCTGTACTTTGTTGTTTCTTATGTTGGCTCTCCATCTCTAATGCTATAAGAAGCTTCTTTGAGCCAGTAACTCAACTTCAAAATCCTGAAGGAAAATATGTAAGTTCCCCTCCTCAGTCACAACACACCTGAAGACTGGAATCTTCTTATAAGCATCTGTGGGTCGGCATGGAAATAGCTCTTCTGATTCAGGATCCCTCCAAGCTATTTCTGGTGAGAGGGGCAACCCAGGAGAACCTCACCCTGCCTATTCTAATTTGTGGTCCAATGATCCATTCTATTAGTGCATCTGTCTTCTCCAAATCAGCTTGACATTGGTAAGGAAGCCTTGACTGCTTATTAACTTCTGAGTTGTGGTTTTCTGGGTGGTGAGCTAGTCATGGGAAATTATAATGTCACAGAATGTGTCATGTAGACAGTTTTCTGCACTATACTGCTACACCCAATCCCAGTCTTCAAAGATGTCTATCTACAAACAACATAGTTAATCTCTACAACACTGGTTAAGGATTTGTCCTCCTAACATTTCTCACCAAAGATAATATATAATATCAAAAGTAGCATCACTTCAACATGCATTTTGTGCTCCATTGGTCTATAAGCTCCTTGAGAGAGGCCCCCAACTTATTATTATAACATTTTGTTGTGGAGAATAAAGGCTGACACAGAGTTCACCATCCTGAAATAAATGTAATGAGTGAGTCTGCTTAGTGATCATTACTAGACCTCTACATTCCCATGGCTTTCATATCAAGAGAAACAAGAATGCTCTCAACCTTTAAAAAGCAGATCTAGTTTATGTCAGCAAAATGTGGTACTATGCCATATCATTCCCTTAGGTGACAACAGAGATTTGGAAACCATATACAAAGTTATGTATCTGTAAAGGACAGGATATTCTAGATACATGAAATACTCAGATCATTTTTAAATCTATTAATCTGTTTTAAGAAAGTCGTCTTAGCACTTTTAGGTTTACTTTTATCTTAGTGTGGAAGCTTTTTTTTCACGGGGACAGTTGAGGATTTCTGTGTATGGCAGAATTGCTTCATTTTCCACCAAAGGTTTGTGGAACCCTTTTCTAAGGTACAGATAGTGGATAGTAGATGCTGGGTCAATGACCCTATTTCCTACACCTTTACATCTAGGTGAGATTTGAGATAACAGAGAATAACTATCAAAGGAATGTAGAAAAACTAGCAATCATCTGGTGTTTTCAGGGTATTAGTTCTTAAATTCCTTCACCAAATTACCAAAACCCATAGACACTTAAGTTCCTTGTATAGAATAGTACAGTATGTGTATATCTTACACACAATGGTAAATAAATGATCCAGAGACTGGTATTGGGGTTCAAGCTTCACACTGAAGATCAGAAAAGCAAACAGCCAGCTACTAGCTCTTACCTCTACCTCACCTCAGACCAAAGAAGTGATTTTTAAATTCCTCTCAACTTCACTGATTCTCAGATTCAATCAGACTGCTATGCTCTCCTCAACATGGCCAGAGACTAATTCTCAAACTGGATGCCTTTACCTTTCATACTTCTCAAATCCTGGGATTAAAGGCATGAGCTCTGATTTACTCTGAGGTAGCCCAGGGTGGTCCTGGACTCAAGAAATCCATTTGTCTTTCTTCTGAGTCCTGGGATTAAGTGTGTACTACCCCCGCCTGATCCCTATAGCTTGAGGCTGGCTTTGCTGTCTGAATCCTCAGGTAAGCTTTAATAAATCATAAATAATATATTACCATACTAGTATATATCACATCTCCTGTACATTACTTACAGTATCTAGTATAATTACTAGTAAAGAGTTATTTTATTATATTATTTAGAAAAATCTACCTACATGTATTCAGTATGGGTGCAAACACCATAAGCAACAATATAACATTTCTTTCAACTATTGTTGATCCATAACTGTGAATGTGAGAATCTGGAATCTATGGATGTAAGGTCCATGGAAATGGAGTGGCACGTATGCTTTTACTGTTTGAGCATAGGCAAAAAACAGCTAAGGATGTGAGGAAGCTAGGAAGGTTTGATACATCCTTTTACTTTTTTCTGTTCTAAAAACAGTCTTTAAGAAATACACACCAGCCAGATGGTGGTGACACATATCTTTAATCCTAGCACTCATGAGGCAAATGCAGTGTGAGCTCTGAGGCCAGCTTGGCCCATAGAGTGAGTTCCAGGACAGCCAGAGATACAGAGAGAAACTCTGTCTCAAAGATCAAAAAGAATAAAGAAGAAGAAATACATTCCAAGTGTGCTGGTATTCACCTGTAATCCCACCATTCAGAAGGTTAAGGCAGAGGAATGGCAAATTCCAGGCACAGACTAGGCTACAAAGTGAGATCTTGTCTCAAAGCATAAAATGACAAACTAATGACTTCCTAACTACAGATGTAATGTGACCAGCTACTTGATGCCCTTGCTACTATGCTTTCCCCCAGATAATGGGCTATACCCCCTTGAACTGCAAGCCAAAACAAACCCTCTTCCCTCAAGTTACTTCTTGAGCAAGTCAGTTGTTTGTTAAACAAGACCAGTAATTAATACTAACATATTGTTACTACATTTTTTACAGTTTATCTGAAATACATATTTAACAGAGTATTCTGAATTTTATCTGGGAACCCTATTTTTTTACTGATATGAATTTAACTAGTCTCTTTCAAAAATAAAACAAACAAAACATTTTATGTTCTTGTCCTATGTTTCTTTCTTTCTTTTTTTTTTTTTTTTTTTTTTTATCAAACTTAGCACCTGGAAAATTGTCCAGCTTGTGATTGAGATTCTGTATGTGTTCTGAAATTCATGGAATAACTCTCCTCTAATGCCTGAGATTTGAATGACTATATAATCCTCCTTTTAAGTGCCTGGGATGAAATATATATATATATTCTTTCTTACAAACTGTTCTGTAATGCATACTTTATCATTATGTTTCTGTCATGTTATGGTGGGTTTTTTTCTCTGGTGGAAAAGTTTTAAGTGTAAAGAGGAGCTGGTTTAAGAAACAACTTGGGATGAACAAAAAACTTTAACTTTTTTGTTTTGTTTTCAGTAAAAATTTAAAAGGTCTATTCTGTTAAGATATATGCACCAGTGTTCTCACAATATTATTGATGGCTTTGTTTTCAATAAAAATAATAACGAATTTTCAATTTTGAACCATCTTGTAACAGCCAGATTTTAAAAATACCCAACAACTTAGATTACAAGCAGGAAGAGAAGGAGATAGTAATTTACATGAGAAGGAGAGAGAGAGAGATCTAATACCAACCAGTTAATATTAAATATGTGTGGTGTTTTGTGGTATTAATGATGGAGCCCAGAGCCCAGTGTATGCTGGGATAACTCTCTACCATAAAGCTTCATCACCAGCCTTATATGTCTATAAAAGAATGAGCTCTGAATAAACAGTATTCAAAGAACTATAAAAAGTGAATTCTGTTATTTTGATGAACATAAAGTTTTAGCAATACAATCCATAAAAATCTCTTCCAGTTTATCAAACATTCTAAAGGACCCATATATGAAGAAGTCTCTATCCTGAGTGATATTCTATAGGGCTGTATGAAGAATTACTTGAGCAAGCTGGCCATGGTGGCGCACACCTATAATCCCAGCACTTAGGAAGCAGAAGCAGGGGGACCACAGCAAATTCAAGGTCAGCCTCCTGTACTCAACAAGTTCCAAAGGAGTTCTTTGAGCTGATAAAAATATGGCTCCACCCGACTACAGATGTTTCAGACACCACTGGAAAGGCTCAAGACAAAAACCTTTACAAGGTGTACACAGAAAACAAGACAAAGAAAATTTCTGATCAGTTAAACCTCCCAAAAGTTACTGGGCAATCCAACTGGTAAAGCCCCTACTTATAGTTCATTTCTGATTGAGTCACTTATTCTGAATTGGCTTGTTTGTTTATGTAGGAACTCAGAATGCTGGCACCAGTGCAGCCTAATGGCTTTCCCAGTTAATTTTTTTTTTTTAAAGAATGGAGAGCAATTGAATCATTACTTTAAGAGCAAAGTAAAATATACCATAAGAGGGGATAGTAGATATTAGGAAATGCTCCACTCCACTCCAATGAAATCTAGCAAAAGTACAAAAGAGGGGCATAGCCTGAGCTGACATGAAGTGGGGAAATCCAAGGTCTGTTTGAGGGAGCAGAGCAGACAGTGTAGGCACACATCCCAGCCATAGTCACACACATTTCCAGAAACTGGAGAGTGAAGCGGGTTAGACAGCTAGAGGACCAGCACAGAGCTCAGAACTGGAGGGTTTGTCTATCATGTGCAAGGCCCTGGATTGACTCCCCCAGTGCAACAAGTAAAACGATTAGGGAAGAAGGGAGGCACACTGACAGTCATCTCCAAATCCTTTCTAAAATGGAACATTCTAGCAATTGCATATGTGAATGCATATACACATAAATACATTCACACACACAGACACAGATAGATGATTATCTTTTAGATTCTTTCCCCCCTCATTCTTAGAAACTTCCCATCACACAGTGTGTTCATCTCTCTGCCAGGTATACCCACGAGCTCCATTACAGCACCGCTCTTGAGCCCTGGGAACATCTTCCATGTGCTTTTTGTTAAATAATATGTCAGAATATCAAGAGCGCTGAGTTATAATGCTCAGGGCTGGAATGCTGACTCTCCAGCTACATATGCCTCCCAGCTACAATTTCATGTTTTTTTGAAAGACTAATCCAGGCATTACATTATTGTCAGTGCCTCCCAAAATATTCCTTGCCAATTATTCTGCTTGTTTTCAAAGGTTCTCTTAGTACAGGTATTTCCTGTTTTATTTCAAAATTAATGATAAATGATAGGCTTTTGAAGGTTTAGGGAATAAACTGTAGTCCAAGAAACTTTTTTTTTTTTTATTATTGGATAGGCATTGCCTAAAGCGTTCCAACAGTTTTCCTTCTCTCAAGCTGAAAAGGTAATTATTTTTTTCCATAGTCATACATTCTTGAGGACTTGAAATATATTTTTGAGACGTTTACTTGTAGAATATACTTTCAAAGTGAAAACATCGGATGTCCTTTCACGGTGAATGAAAGTCTCACTTTGTTCATTTCTTCTGCTCTGAGGCACTGTCTTTTAATAGCTACCATTCTAGTGCATCATCACCTTGATATGGACTGGTTCTTCCATTCTTCCCAATTGCCATGAAAACTTAAACCAGGAGGAAGGTGTCTGAACTAGCAACTACCTCGTATAGGTAGGACCAGTCAGGTTTTTCAGTATCAACATCTCTGGACAGTTACGGGAACCTGTGTCTCCTTTATTTTTCCTTAAGAGATGGTTAGTGCTTCAGGACCTTACAAGACCAATTAGACAGCTGACTTTCAAGAAGTAGAGGCTACCAAGAGCAAAGCCCGAGGCCATTCAGATAATGGTTTTGAAATTTATCCTTAGGGGGGTAAATGCACACATACTTGGAGTATAAAAAATAACTTCTGTTCTTTGTTGGAGCAAATTAACCACAGGGAAGGGTTTCTCTTTGCACCTAATCATAGTCTACCTTACCCCTGAAACAGACGGACTCTGAATTCCTTTCTCTTCCAATGCCCCTTGGCCAGCTAGTGCCTTCTCTGACTCATCTTCCAAGTCTGAAGTCTGTGGTACATCTAAAATCTAAGTCTAAGATCGGTAAGTGCTCTGGCCATAGCGAGAGCAAAGGGTTCAATTTGCCTGCAAACCTGGGCAGAGAACCGAGAATCACACCTGGTGTTCTGTGCCTTTCCAAAGAACATGAAAACAAGGCATGCTGAACTCTAGCTCCCAAACACAGCCAAGGCTGCCTGGCGCTACTCATCTTTGTTCTATCCTCAAAGATCACAGTGACCCAGGGCCATACCTTAACCTACTGCAGAGCCTCTTTCCCTCTGGGCCATTGCTATTGCCTCTAAAACTAAAGACGCTAAGTAATGCATTAGAATCTGAAAACAAAGAACCAAAGCTCTGCACAACCCCCCCCCTCGTGTGTGAGTGTGTGTGTGTGTGTGTGCTCTCCCATGCGTGTACATGCCAATACACATATTCATATTCTAAAAGTAAACCTCTCAGGAAAATTAGAATATTAGTTTTCATTAATTGTAATCTTGTGTTCCTTTGGGCAGAAATCAGAAATGTTACTACCCTGGTGATAACGATGTCTTTGCACATACTGAAGTTCCTGAAGTATTGGTCACAACCACCCGATGGGTTGGCAGTTAGGTTTCCCTGCTGAGAAGTAGGAGGAAAAGTAGTAATAATTAAAAAGACATTCGAGTGCTACTCTTGCCTGTGGCTGGTTTACTTTGGACATCACAAGCCTTTTTTTTTTTTCTTTTTCAGGATCTAATATTTGGGAGTATGCTTGAGAAAACAGTGCTTCAGGAAAAGCTCAGAACGACCTCTTTTTTGGCTGACTCATTCTGACTTTAAAGTAATACATCTTTACAAAACATGGAAAAAGTTCAAAGTCTGCTTTTATTTTTCCCATCTTTCTTAGACAGAAAAAAAAAATTACTACTGTAACCCATACATTTATTCAATCCCTGCTCTTATTTCAGTGAGACAAGCATGGCATCCTTTGTTATGATAAAAGATACAATAGATAATGTCAGTCCTTTCTTTGTGTGGGGCTGAAGAGCTGAGCCTAGGGCCTCACGGGTGCAATGCATTGCCAAGCTCTCTCCCCAGCCCACTGCTCTTTACTCATAATCTTCTTGGAGTTTCTGTAGCCTCTCAAGCTGCACAGAACAGTTTTGTTCTTGTGAACTTGGTGTTATAACATCTAGACAGAAAAAACAATAGAGACTATATAGTGGCAAAGAGAACCGTGTCTTGGAAAGGACATAGACTTGGGTTAGAAACATGTACAAGGTGTCTGATGTCTCTGAGCTCAAGTTCTCCCCAGTAATGTGGCAATTATGCCTGCCTTGTAGTCTTCATTATTATTCAAAAGAGCTATGTCTACAAAACAACTCTCGCTATTCTTTGCATACATAGGTACTCCAGTGCTTTCTACAGATACCCTGGTGTAATTAGCAGGTTGATGTTTTCTATTACCTGGCCACATTTTGTTTGTTTGTTTTTGTTGTTAATGCTGTTGTTTTATTTTTGAGACAGTGTTCCACTATAAGCTGGCCTTGAATTTGAGATTCATCTGCTTCTGTCTTCCTCATGCTGGGTTACAAGCATGTGCGTACCTTACTTCAAGTCACTTTCCAATCGCAATTTTCCAGGGGCAAATTTTATTTCCTCAGGTTTCCACTGTCTAATTTTTTGCTAAATGACCCCAGAATCGACTTACCAGGCCACCTTGTTACTTTGCAGTTTGCTCATCTTTGAACCTAGTGAGATTCTCCTTCCATTTATCACACCTTTCATGACCTGGGGTTCGTCATCACATGCCCCCACTTCTCCATTACCCAGAGCTTTGCTGCAAGAAAACCAGATGGCCCCTGAATCAGAACTCCATCTGTTCTCCTCATTAGCGGATCATCAGTAAGATTGGAGAAACACTAAAGCTATTGGATTCATGATGACTTGAATTCAGTACCAAATCAAGGCTTCAGGAGAAGCATCCACATTCAATTATCTGTCATCTCCAACTCAAGGGTATAAATAATCTAATTCTCTTTCATTACATTCTATATATCTTATATGAATCCCATTTTCTTCTAAGTCATTGTCTATAATTTCAGTCTTCTCCCTCTCCCAGCTTTTTCCTGGACTTTCCAGAATCTCTCTTGGGCCAGAGAGACAGCTCAGTTGATAGAGCGCCTGCTTTGACAACAAGAGGACCTGAGTTTGGATCATTAGCACCGACATTAAACCACACATGGTGGTAAGGGTGTGTGTGTGTGTGTGTGTGTGTGTGTGTGTGTGTGTGTGTGTTTGTGTGTGTGTTGTTGGGGTCGAGAAACAGGTAGATCCCCATAGTCTTAGCCAATCTGTGAACTCTGGGTTCAGTGAGAGCTCTTGTCTTATAAAACAAGGTGAAAAATGATCAAAGAAAATATATACATACCCTCCACACATAATCACACCTGCATATGCACACACTTGCATAAACATGTACATATACAACCTACACAACTTTAACTTTGTGCTCCACCCTCTTCCATCTCTTCTGTAATCTAGAAGGAACTATCATCATCATTTTCCCCAGTAGCCCTTGGCCTCCCTCCTAACCAGGGGCACTGAAAGACAGCTCTAGATTTTCCTATGTGACTTCTACTTTGTAATGGCCCTATTTTCCTTTGCCATGACATCCTAGTTGGTCTTGGCTGTTATGGCAATATCTTCTCCTGGTTCACCTCCAGCTGAATTCAAATTCTACTAGGCACTGGTTGCCTGCCAGGGCTCAAGCCCTGCCTGACCTTTCCCCCTTTTGGCAGCCCCCAGGGTGTGGTGACAGAGGGCTTTACTGTTGCCACCCCAGTGTGGCCAGCAGGACCTGCCAAGGTTGCCATACAATTGGGCAGCTAAGTTCCAGGCCCTCAGTGGGATGTAGAAATATTCTGGCCTCTAGACATAGGCTGAAGTCAGCCAGACTTCACAGTTGGTTCTGTGGGACTGAGATGTAGCTCCCAGGGCTTAGGTAACAGCTTTCATAATGAAATATTGCATGAGGTTTTCAGATGCAATGTGGTAGTTGTGTTAGTGTGGAGGAGGGTCAGTGGGACAAGCTGGCAAGAGGGGAAAACCCTTTTATGTTTGATGTAGTACCATCTCCATGAGCCCCCCTTTATACTTCTAGCTCTCTTCTCACTAAACTAAAGCTGGCATGAACTGCCTTCTGGATACTTCTCTTCCTGCCAGCTTGGTTTAAAAGAAAACTTGCCTCTTCTCCAAATCCTACTCCCCTTATGTTTGTTAGTAATTTTCCTTGTCACCCCTGCTTGAAACTGGTTTCAAATTGGTTTGCTACTCTACACCACTTACCTTTTTCTTCTTTTTTCTTTTCTTTTCTTTTCTTTTTTTTTTTTTTTTTGACAAATGTATTTGAATGCCCCTTCCTTCTTTTGCACTGATTATATGGACAGTATGCCACAAGAAATCAATAATGCTAAACATATATAAAGTACGATGTGCAAAGATACATGAACATACAACTTGCTTAAAATAATGCTCTACTCAAAACCCTCAATGGATTTTCAATGCTTTAAGAAACTTGCCTCAGGGCTGGGGCTGCAACCCAGGAGTAGAGCACTAGTCTAGCCTATATAAGGTCCTTGCATCAATTCCCTATACAGGCAAAAATGAAACCCTTCAATCATACTTTTTGATTTCGTATTAAAATGCCATTACAGCCCAGGACTCAGTCACATTTCTGCTATGCACTTGCTGTTCCTCAGGAGAATTCATTGCCTCCATCAGGTAGGTTCCTTTATGTATTATGTGTGCCTAATTATGTTCAATAGTGTGTTCTGAGAACAATGTTCATTACATTTCTGCTTTCCAACTCTTCCAATTTCACTCTATCACCTACTTTGACTGCTTTTTCCATTTGGTTTTCACCCCAAGTTTAGGTCAAACTTCAACCCCAACCCCAGGCTGCTATAGATCTCCACCTTCTCTCCACCTAGGTTCTTTTGCCCTTATTTCTTCTAATGTGTTAGATTACTTCTAGGTACTATATTCTGTCTGTTCCTTTTATTTTGTCCTTTTGTTTAAACAAACTGTCTTTGTTAAGGTCTCTATTGCTGCAAAGAAACACAGTGACCAAAAAAGCAAGTTGGGGAAGAAAGGGTTTGTTTTACTTACACTTCCAGATCATACTGCATCATTGGAGGAAGTCCCAACAGGACCTCAAGCAGGGATGGAATCTGGAGTCAGGAGCTGATGCAGAGGCCATGGACCAGTGCTGCTTACTGACTTGGTCCCCATGACTTGCTCAACTTGCTTTCTTATAGAGCCCAGGACCACCTGCCCAGTGATGGGACTACCCACCATGGGTCCTCCCCAATTGAACACTAATTGAGAAAATGCCTTATATCTGGATCTCATGGAGGCATTTTCTCAACTGAGGCTCCTTCCTCTCTAATGACTCTAGCTTATCACAATTGTGTTGACACAAAACCAGCCAGTATGTATACTTCTTGTCAATAACTTTTTATTGACATGTCTTCCTAAAACATGGATGCATACCTATAATCTCAAGAGTGGTAGGTTAATGAATTCAACATAATGAGATCCTGTATCTCTTCTTTCAAAACAGAAATATATATAATTCCAGGTCAGTAGTTCTGAGCAATATCAGTATTAGGTGGGAGCCTTGTTGAAAATGCAAATACTGAGGGCCAGATGTATGAACTTTAGTGGTAGAGCTCCTTGCCTAATATGCGCAAGGCCAGCACTGAATAACAAAACAACACTAACAATAATAAAACAAAATAGTAAACATTCAATTCCCCTCCCATACCTATTGGACCCAGGAATTATCTCTTAACACCCCCCAGGGGGGGTATGATTCTTAGGCTTATTCAAGTTTGAGAACCATAACTCCTGGCCATGGGGTTGTGACTGGGAAAATTGCATCTGCCTCTTGATTCTCCAAAGACATTACAAAATATTTGGAATTTTGATCTTTCTGACAACATTTCTGGCAGCTAAAGGAAACTCAGCTTTACTTGTATGCATTCAAGGTGGTTTATTTTTACCCTACTTCTCTTAAAAATTATTGCAATCAACTTAAGAACAATAAAATAGGAAATCAGAATGAAGAAAAGGAGGAGGCAAACATACTAACTACAAACTTCACCTTGGTTCCCAGAGTTTCTCAGAGCTTTCCTAGCTACAAGGAAAAGAAGGAAGCTAATTGTCCTATTTTCACTAGAGAAGGTAAAAATTATGTTCATAAATCCCTAATGATGTCCCCTCTCCCCACCCTGTATGGAACCTTCTAGAGGATGCCACTCACTGCAGTAGAAAATCAACTCAGCAAAGGTCTCATCCCACACGCACCTCCTGGGCTTCTCCTGAAGCTCATCCCACAAGAAAGGCCAAATACTACTAACCCTGCAACAAGAAAGCACTACACTATTTCTCATCAGTTGGTGGCTATAAAAGAAGAGTTAATTTTCTCCTGCAATCCAGCCACCAAGAAAATAATGCAGAGCTTTGTCTTCGATTATGATTCATTGCAGCTAGATCCCATTGGAGACAGCAAAGGTGTAAGATGGGTGGGTCATTATCCACAGGAAAGAGTAAACATTTGAAGGGCAGTGACTCTGACATTCCCCTGGCCCTGTCTGACTGGACCCAAAGTCATTGAACCTGAACAAGGTGAGTTTATACTGAGCACAGTGTTGGACACCAAGGAAAGCTACATTCTATGTGGCTGGACTTCATGAGGACATCTCAAGAACAGATCTCAGCAGTCCCCCTGGGAGGGCCTGTTAGCAATACATGAGAGTGTCTATTTTGGAAATTGGGTAATTTTGTTGGTATACATGATAAGGCTTACAAAAAGGATTTCTTAAAATTTGAAACAACATTCTTGCATAAACTCGGGGTTGATTTTAGATGTAACTGGGTTGCAAGTGAGTTCATATTCACATTGGGTGTGTCCCACTGTATCTACTATTGGGATCCTTTTCCCACGAATTTGACAATGTTATAAAGCGTGGAACCCAGCTGAGAGGGAGGAGAATTAGTGCCTAAATACTAAATAATCCTGGGCTATAGGGTAGATACCTTTACCCATATTTTATAAGCTATCTTATACAAGTAACTTTTCAAAATACAGTGTTATAATATGTCTTCAAATACTTGCTAGAATGCAAAGGTGATGAAGAAAAAAATATCACAAATGTTGGAATAAGGATCCCATATTCTGTTTTCCAGCCACAGAATTTCATCTCTTCTAAAACATGACCATGCTTGGGAACTGAAACTTCCAGAGAGCTGTGGTTAGTTTTCGTTCATGGACAGGGAAATTAAGCAATCTTAATTCCAAATGCAATCACAGTGGCATAAGAGAGTTATACAGGAGTTAATTGTGCATTTCCTGGTGTGGTCGCGCTCCTTCCACATCTTCGACATCGAAACCCAGTTTACAGAGTTTGCTGAGTGCCTGCTGCCTGTTACATGCTTTATTGGGTTAACAACATTAGGTTAAATGTCTTACCTAGACCCTCCCAGAAAAGCTGGATCTTTTTATATGTAACTCCCTATAGAAGAAGAGAGAGGGCTTAATAGTAAGGTGACACTTAACTCAATGCCTGGGGATTGGCCAAAACATTTCACCTTCATTATCTATAATCATCACAAATGCCCCCATGAGATGAGTGATAGTCACCCAGTCTATGAATGAGTCAGACATTCAGAGTAGTCTTTGAAAGATGTGCCATGGGAGACTCAGTTTGGTGTGTGTGTGTGTGTGTGTGTGTGTGTGTGTGTGTGTGTGTGTGTGTGTGTGTGTGTGTTGGGAGGGAGATAACTGCTTCCCTGGAGACCTGGATCAGAACTACATTGTTTTGCCTCCTAGAGTAGAGCAGGGATAGCAACCATTACAGCCTCATTTCTGAATCAACATCAGCAACAATGACAAACATCTGGAAAAAGTTCTCCCTTAACAGGACTCCTTTCCAAAGTTCAAAGTTCAAATACAGTACTGAAAATAAAGCACTCTATATTTGGCTACAATGGCTATTGTTTCAATAGATGTTTCTAAGGTGATCCAGGCTTCTGTTCTACAATGTGTGTGTGTGTGTGTGTGTGTGTGTGTGTGTGTGTGTGTGTGTGTGTGCGCGCGCGCCTGTATTCTTTGAGAATTTTGTACAGTATGCTTTGATCATATTCCACTGCCTTCCCCAACTCTGATCAGATCCAACTCCCTTTCCCTCTCATCCAAAACTTTGTGTCTTTAAAAACAAACAAACAAAAACCACAGAGTCAAGTTTGTGCCACTCATATATTCTTGGATGTATGGCCTTCCACTGGAGAGTATTGGTCTATCAGGAGCTATACTCTCTAAGAAAACTGACCCCCCCTCTCTCAGCAACCATTGATTGCCAATGTCTCCTCAGCTAGCAGTGGAACTTAATGTCCACCTCCCTTCTGCAAGCTGACTTTCTTTCTGGCCTGAGCTTGTACAGGCTTTTTGATGCTGTCAAAATCGCCGTGAGTTAGTTTGTACAGGGGCACTGCTGTGTCTGGAAACATTCACCCCCTCTTGAACCATCCCTCACCCTCTTCCATCCCGATCCCTAAGCCTTGGGAGATATTTGCTCTCCCATGCTAAAGTCACTGAATGTGGTATTCCCCTAACTAGTATAATTTCTCCTAATATAAAATTTTCATCTATCATTCCCTTTCTTTATTCTTCTCTTACATTCTTAAGATATCATAGTCACATATAAAATGATTAAAGAGAAAAAGAGCCGAGGTGAGGAAAGGGAATCCCTTTGCTTTCTTGAATGCAGTTAGCTTGCTGCTATGAAAGTGTGTATATAATAAATGTACTTTTCTTCCTTAATCTGTGCTTATTATTTAATATTTCACTTCCTAGCAATACTAACTATATAATTTACAGGTCTCAGTATGAAATGGAAAGGAGAAACTCGTTTAAAACTTAATATAAACTAAGACAGTAACTGTGGGCATCTATGGGTGTGCAATGCCCCTCTAATTTTGCTTCTTCTGTGGCTGGGTGGCACATAAGCTGAGGAAGTCATCCCTAACCTGAAGACCTTTGTAGCTAGAGATATATGGTATCACACACTTGGTTTAACCAATATCTTTAGTGAGGGTATGTGATGGGAGATGTCATTCTGTAAATATGTTTCTCATACTGGTTAATGAATAAAGCACTGTTGGCCAATAGGAAAGCATGAT
Source organism: Phodopus roborovskii (assembly GCF_943737965.1). Lineage (NCBI taxonomy): Eukaryota > Metazoa > Chordata > Mammalia > Rodentia > Cricetidae > Phodopus > Phodopus roborovskii. Next base: position 18,589,850 of record NW_026126447.1, read on the forward strand.
AGGCAGGACAAGGAGGATTCGGGGAAGTAGTAGGGAGGAGTCAGCATGTAGAGACTGAAGAGAACAGAGGTCTTGGCCCTCTCTTTGGTAAGATGAGACCATCTTAGATTAATAGAAATGGGTTAATCATTAAGACAGAGCTAGCCGATAAGAAACTAGTACCTGGCCAACAGCAGAATATCAAATACAGACTCTATGTGTTAATTGGGGTGGGCGTGGTAGTGGGACCAGCAGGACCAGACTGGCGGGAAAACCTTACTCTAACATGTATGGGCTCACTTCTTAGTGTTGTCTAGTTAAAGAGTTTCTGGAGATACTGCACTCAGACTCACTTTCGGCATGTTTTCTCTGAAATAAGAACTCTTAATTACTGTGACTTTTCCCCTTGTAAAGAATCATTCAAATATTTTAAGTCAATAATCATAAGGAACAGTTATAAAGGTGATGTAATAAGATAATAATGTTGATGTTCTATTAAAATATTTTTTCTCTCTCATGAGGGCATGCATTCAGCTTATGATCTTGGTGGCTTTCCTAGTTTAGAGATCTGAGGATGACAATGATGCAAGCAGGCTGGAAAATGGGGGAGAACAGTGCTGTCCCAGGCATGTTCTGGCTGTGCACACCACATTCACACACATTCTAGAGAAGCATGGAAAGAAACAAGCAAGGGCTTAACCCAGAAATAGTTCTGTCATCTATGTATAGAGATTTAAAAACTTGCAACCTTCAACAAGAGATTTTTCTATAAAGAGCATTTCCAATGGTTAGAATAATTACACTGTAGAATAAATGTAAGAGATCACCTTGCCTACTAAATTTTTAACAGAAATATAAAAGATTTATAACAGAATATAAAAATATAAATTTTTGAGCTGTTTTCTCCACTCTCTTAGCTTCCATGTAATAGGAGCTTTCTCACTCCTATTCATGAAAATTGTCAAAAGGAAAAATTGGGAGAATAAATAAACAAACTTCAATAAGAAAAATACCATATGTGCAATAACTTTAAAGAAACAGAGAGAGCTATGGAACAAGCCGTGCAAGAGAAATAATCTTTTCTAATTTTAAATTTTATTTGGGAATTTCACACGTGACTACACTGTATTTGGATTATTTTTTCCCTCTCTCCTCTCTCCAACTCTTCCCATCTCTTCCACTCCCTCTGAAATCCATATCCTCTTCTTCTATAATTATTGTATTATGTAGAAAGATTGATACACACATATATATAATATAGAAAAACAGACAGAGAAAAACCAACCCACTCAGCCCAATTAGTGTTGTTTTGTGTATATGTGCTTATAACTGACCACATAGGATTTTGGGCTTGACCCCACAGACAACTGGTTTTCCTTCCTTCAGCAGCCATTAATTGTCCACAGTTCTTCATCTAGAGGTTGGGCCTTATGAAATTTTTTTCCATCTACATTGATATTTGTCATAGTTATGGTTTCTATTGCTGTAGGTTCCATAACCATGGCAACTCTTATAAAAGAAAATATCTAATAGGGGTGGGTTACAGTTGTAGAAGTTTGGTTCATTATTGTCATGTTGGCAATCATGTTGGCATGCAGGCAGTCATGGTACTGGGGAAGGAGCTGAGAATTCTACATTTTGATCTGCAGGCAACAGAAGGAGTCTGTGTCCACATTGGGTATAGCTTGAACAATGATGCACTTCCTCCAACAAGTCCACACCTTCTACTCTAATAGTGCTACTCCCTGTGAACTTAAGGGGAACTATTACATTCAAACTACCATAACATTCTAACTAGTGTGGTCTTCACAGGTCTTGTGGAGACAACCATATTGTTGAGAGTTCGTAGATATAGCATCCTGTCATTTCTAGAAGACACTATCTCCCAGCGGTCATCCAGGTCCTCAGGTTCTTACAATCTTTCCACCCCTTTTCTGTAATGTTCCCTGAGCCTTAGGTGTAGGAATTATGTTACAGACAACCCATTTGGCCCCGGGAATGCTCTGGTTACCCAGTATATGTTGTAGATCTCTGCCACAGCTTCTGTATGCTGTATTGAAGATAGGTGGGAGCTTCACTTATCTATAGGTCTAAGGATAAGTAATTAGAAGGCAGTTGGAAACTGTTAATTTAGCAATAAGGTAGTAGCAGGTTCCCCTCTAGGGTCTATGACATCTCCACTCACAGGATCCTGGCTACATTTATAGTACTATGCATCAGGTTTGTTTGTTGTTTTCTAACTATATTCATTTTGTTTGTTTGTCTTATCTTATTACTCCTACTAGTGTTTGAGCACAATATTGGAAAGAAGTGGGGATAATTAATGGACTACTCTTCTGGATCCTGATATCAGTGGGATAACTTAAAATGTTTCTCTGTTTAGAAGGATGTTGGCTGTGGGTTTCTTGTATATAGCTTTTATTATATTGAGGTGTGCTCCCTCTAGTCCTATTCTCCCTAAGATTTTTATCATTAATGCATATGAAACTTTGTCAAAGGCTTTTTCTGCATCAATTGAGATAAGTACGTGAGTTTTTCTTTAAGTCCATTTATGCTATTTATTACATTTATTGACTTGCATGTGTTGAACTATCCCTGCATCTTCTGAGTAAAGCCAACTTGGTCGTGGAGAATAATCTTTTTTGACATATCTTTGTATTTGATTTATATGTATTTTAATGAAGAGTTTTGAATCTGTCTTCACCAGGAATATTGGCTTGTAGTTTTCTCTCTTCTTTTTTCACTGTCTTTGTCTGATTTTCGTATTAGAGTGATACATTACTAGAGTTTGAGTGCTTCTTCTGTTTCTATATTTAAAAATAGTGTAAGAAGGACTAGCTTCAGATTTTCTTTGAAATTCTAATAGAATTCTACTGTGCATCCACCTGGGCCTGAACTGCTTTTAGGTTTTGATTTTTTTCTATTCCAATTTTTCAATTGCTGATCTCTTAATGGTTTTATTTTGATGGTTTGGATACATCTAGAAATTTATCCATTTCTTTCTGGTTTTCCAACTTAAGGTTGTAGTAAGATATTCCCTCATAACATTATGAATTTCTATGGTGTCTTTTGTGATGTGTTCCTGTTCGTTTCTGATTGTTTACTTAGGTAACCTGCCACTCTCTCTCTCTTTCTCTCTCTCTCTCTCTCTCTCTCATTCTCTCTCTCCTTCTTGCTTGCTTTCTTGCTTTCTCTCTGTTAGTTGGGCCAAAGGTCCTGTTTGTCTTGTAAGAAAACCAACTCTTAGGTTTATTTATTTTTATATTTTCCTTTGTTTCTATTTCATTAATTTCTGTTCTTATTTTTATTAGTTCTTGTTATCTGCCAGATTTGAATTTGGGTTGTTCTTGCTTTTCCCAGTTTTTGAGGTGTATCATTAAGTTGCTTATTTTTGATTTTTTTTCTGACTTTTTTTTAATGTACACACTTAGAGGTGTAAGTTTTACTCATAGGACTGCTTTTACTATATTCAAGAGGTTTTGCTGAGTTGTATTTTCTTTCTCATTTAGTTTCAGGATTTATTTATTTTTTAACTTTTTCCTTGTTTTCTTCTTTTACCCATTCACCATTTGAGCAAATAGTTTCTGTACTTACTAGAGACTTGCTTGCTCTAAGTTTTAAGTTTTATTGCAATATTGTCATATAGGATATACATAGTCATTCCAATCTTTCTGGATTTAAGATTCATCTGTGTCCCAGGATTTCTGTTTTAGAGAAGCTTCCATGTGCTGCTGAGTGGAATGTGTATTCTTTGGTGTTTGAGTGGAATATTCTGTGGAGATTGTTAAGTCTATTTGATGTGTGGTATCATTTAATTCTGATGTTTCTCTGGTATTTTCTTTGTGTACAGATTATCTAGCTATTGAAGAATGCTGTGCATTGAAATCATCTATAACACCTGAGTTGAGGTTGATCTGTCACTTGAAGTCCAGTAGAATGCTTTTTATGAAACTGAGTGTGCCAGAGTTTGATACATATGTTTTCAGAATTGTAATGTCTTCCTTTTTCCCATGGAGGGATACTCCCTTAGCCTAGAGGCAGGAGGGAAGGCCTAGTCCTTACTCCAAAGGACTGGACAGGTTTTGTTGACCCCTCCTGGAAGGCATCACACTCCCACTGTGGAGTGTGGGGAGGGAATATGATTGGGGGGTGGTCAGGGGTCATGGGAGGGAGGGAGTGACAGAGAGGGAACTGGAATTGATATGTAAAATAAGAAAAAATAAATAATAAAGAAAAGGGGGACAGTCCTGCAGTTTCTTGCTTGGTGGTTGAAGATCAGACTGCTTGTTCCATTCAGCCTCAGGCATAACAGAAGGTTATGGCTATCCACCTTGTTGTTTATTTGTGAGTGTTTTCCAAAGAATCCTTGATACCCATTTGAACAAAAACAACAACAAGACCCAAAAGGAAAAAAGAAGAAGAAGAACAAAAAGAACAAAACCTTAGCTATGTCAAGAAAACCAGATATGAGTATCAAATGGAAGAAAAAGCAGAAAAGAAACATGAGACATTATAACTACATTTTGGAAAGAAAATATGATTGTTGAAGATTAGTTCTATGAACAATTATATACTTCAAAGTATGGATAGTCTATAAGTAAAAGTCAATTATTGAACACAACCTACCAAGACTGAGAGGTAAAGAAATACAAAATCTTAACAGATAGACACTAAAGATGGTACATCTGTTATAGAAAATTTCCTGTCAAATAAATCCCAGTATCTCATGGTTTCACTTCTGAATTCTAATAATGATAAAGAACAAAGGCTAATCCTATTAAAATATTTCTTTAAAAAATAGGAGGAAAGTCTCCAAACTTATTTTCCAAGACTAGAATCGCTCCAGTATTAAAGTAAGCAACAGCATTAGAAGGAAAGACTGTTATAGGCTGGTATCTCTAATAAACACAGATTTAACAATTTTCTTTACAAAATATGACAACTAATTTCAGAGCACATTAAAACATTTGTGATCAAGAGAAACTCAATGTGATTCCTCTAAAATCAGGAACAAGACTAGGCTGTCTACTCTCTCCATATTTTTTCAATATTGTACTTGAAGTTCTAGCTAGAGCAATCAGAAAACTAAAGGAGATCAAGGAGATACAAATTGGAAAGGAAGAAGTCAAACTCGTACTATTTGCAGATGATATGATAGTTTACATAAGTGACCCAAAAAATTATACCAGGGAACTCCTAGAGCTGATAAACACCTTAAGCAAAGTGGCAGGATACAAGGTTAACTCAAAAAAATCAATAGCCCTACTATATACAGATGATAAAGGGGCCGAGAAAGAAATCAGAGAAACATCATCCTTTACAATAGCCACAAACAATATAAAATATCTTCGGGTAACACTAACCAAACAAGTGAAACACCTATATAATAAGAAATTTGAGTCTTTAAAGAAAGAAATTAAAGAAGATACCAGAAAATGGAAAGATTTCCCATGCTCTTGATAAGGTAGGATCAACATAGTAAAAATGGCAACCTTGCCAAAAGCTATCTACTACAGATTCAATGCAATCCCTATCAAAATCCCAGCACAATTCAAAACAAACCTTGAAAGAACAAAACTCAACTTTATATGGAAAAACAAAAGATCCAGGATAGACAAAACAATCCTGTACAATAAAGGAACTTGTGGAGGCATCACCATCCTTGACTTCAAGCTCTATTATAGAGCTATAATCCTGAAAACAGCTTGGTATTGGCACAAAAATAGACAGGTAGACCAACAGAATCAAATAAAAAAACCTGATATTAACCCACACACCTATGAAAACCTTATTTTTGAAAAAGAAGCTAATTTATACGATGGAAAAAAAGGAAAGAAAAAGGAAACATCTTCAACAAATGGCGATGGCATAACTAGATGCTAGCGTGTAGAAGACTGCAGCTAGATCCATGTCTATTGCCATGCAAAAAACTTAAGTTCAACTGTATCAAAGACCTCAACATAAACCACTCACACTGAACCTCTTACAAGAGAAACTGAGAGGTACCCTTGAACGAACTGGTAGAGGAGCAGCATTATTTGTAATAGTCAGAACCTGGAAGCAACCTAAATGCCCCTCAACTGAAGAATGGATGGAGAAAATGTGGTACATTTACACAATGGGGTACTACTCAGTGCAAAAACAAAAAAATGGAATCTTGAAATTCACAGGCAAATGGGTGGAAATAGAAGAAAGCATCCTGAGTGAAGTAACCTAGTAACAAAAAGACAAATACTGTATATACTCACACATATATGGATTTTAGACATAGAACAAAGGATTACCAGCCTACAATTCACACCACCAGAAAAGCTAGGAAACAAGGAAGACCCTAAGAGAGACATACATGGTCCCTCAGAGAAGAGGAAAAGGACAAGGTCTTCTGAGCAAATTGGGATCATGGGGGGTTGGTTAGGAGAAAGAGAAGGGGAGAAAAGGAGGGGAGATGTGGGCATGAGGAAACCGCACGATTGAGACAGGGAAAGAATAGAGGAGAACAAGAGATACCATAATACAGGGAGCCATTATAGATTTAAGGAGAAATCTGGCATTAGGAAAATGCCCAGAGATCTACAAAGATGAACCCACTAACAATTTAAGCAATAGTGGAGAGGCTACCTTTAATGCCCTTCCATGATAATGAGATTGACGGCTACCTTATATGCCATCCTAGAGCCTTCATCCAGTGGCTGATGTAGGAAGCAGGCACCCACAGCTAAACACTAGCCGAACTCCTGGATCCATTTGCAGAGAAGGAGGAGTGATGAGTAAAGGGGCCAAGACCAGGCTGGAGAAACCCACAGAATCAGCTGACCTGAACAAGGGGGAGCTCACACACTCCAGTCTGATAGCTGGAAAACTAGGATAGGACTAACACAGACCCTCTGAATGTGGTTGTTAGTTAGGAGGACGGGGCAGTCTATGGGTCCCTAGTAATGGATCAGTATTTGTCCCTAGTATACAAATGGACTTTGAGAGCCACATAGAGGGATACTTTTTCAGCCTAGACATATGGGAGGGCCTAGGCCCTGCTCCCAAAGATATGACAGATTTTGAAGACTCCCCATGGAAGGCCTCACCCTCTCCGGGGAGCAGAAAGGGGATGGGCTGGGGTTTGGTGGAGGTGATAGGGGAGGATGGAAGGGTGAGGGAACTGGGATTAACATGTAAAACAAGCTTGTTTAAATTTAAATAAATAAAAAATTGTTTTAAAAAAAAGTTTGTGATCACATGCGATTTACTACAAGAATAAAGGTACAAAGTATATAAACCTACACCCAATTACTAGAGTCAAAAGGCAGTATGGTCATCATGACAGACAGAAAAAAATGTAACAACGTCCATGGAAAGCAGTAATGTATGAGGGAGAAAAGGAATGCAGTTCAGTACAAGAGGGGGTGTGTATGACAAACCCATAGCTAATGTCACGGTCCATGCCCAAAATTTGAAGACTTTTCCTGTAAAATCAAGGCAACATGGCTACTCACTCTACATTTGTTATCACGAAGTTGGACAAGAGAAAGAATAAAAGGCATCAAAATGGGAATGAGGAACTTAAATGATCCCTGCTTACAGATTCTAACTCTAACCCTATGGGATGGTATGATAACATGTAAGGGCTCCACAAAATGTTAATCAACATTTGCTAAAACTGCCAGTTACAAAAACCACCACCACAACCAACAACACAACAAGTCTTTTCCTATTCAATCAACAAGCAGAAAAAAAAATCAGAAATCAATCATATTTACAGTAGCTATAAAAGCTTCCAAAAATAAATGTAAACAAGTTAATAAAGTAGCTATAGTTGAAAGTTATAAAAGCCAATGAAGTATAAATTGAAGAAGGACAAATACATGGAAACTACCTAGAGTCCGTGGATGGTATTCATATTGTCAGAATTTTCATATTACCTAAAACAGTTTATAGAGTGGCTGAAAACTCTACCAAATATTAATGATTTTCTACGGGTGGCAGAGAGATGGCTCAGCAGTTAAACACACTAACTGCTGGTCCGGAGGGCACAGGTTTGATTGCCTTCACATGGCAGTTCACAACTATCTGTTATCCCAGAGCTCACACCTAGAGCTGGCCTCCATAGACACTACATATATGTGGTGCACAGCCTTTTATGAAGACAAAACACTCATATGCATAAAATAATAAACCATACAAATTGTTATTATTTTCTGAAAGTAAACAATATCATAAAATTCATATATAATTTTAAAGACATGAGAGTGGTCTTTCACTTGTTTAGTAAACATTACCCCAAGATACTTTATGTTGTTTGTGAATATTGTTAAGGGTGATGTTTCTCTGATCTCTTTCTCAGCCTCTTTGTCATCTGGATAAAGTAGGGCTACTGATTTTTTTGAGTTTATCTTGTATCCTGCTAGTTTGCTGAAGGTGTTTTATCAGCTGTAGGAGTTCCCTGGTAGAGTTTATTGGGTCGCTTATGTAAACTATCATATCATCTGCAAATAGAGACAGTTTGACTTCTTCCTTTCCAATTTGGATCCCCTTGATCTCCTTTTGTTGTCTTATAGCTTTAACTAGAACTTCAAGTACAATACTGAAGAGATATGGAAAGAGAGGGCAGCCTTGTCTTGTTCCTGATTTTAGAGGAATCACCTTAAGCTTCACTGCATTCAGTTTGATGTTGGCTGTTGGTTTGCTGTATATTTCTCTTATTATGTTTAGGTAGGTTCCTGTTATCCCTGATCTCTCCAAGACCTTTATCATGAAAGGGTATTGTCGAATTAGAATCCAGATGCAGAGGGAGAGGACAAGACCAGGTTGCAGAAACACATAGAGACAGTTGACCTGAACAAGGAGGAGCTAATGGGCCCCCAGACTGATAGCTGGGAAGCCAGCATGGGACTGAATCAGGCCCCCCTGAGTATGGGTCCCAGCCAGAAGGACTGAGCAGTCTAAGGGACCTCAGACAGTGGAACCAGGATGTATTCCTGGTGCACAAAAGGACCTTGCGGACACATCTCCCATGGAGGGATACTGCCTTAATCTAGAGACAGGAGAGAAGTCCTAGTCCCTACTTCAAATGACTTAACAGATCTACATGACTCCACCTGGATGACATTGCCCATGAATTGGGGTGGGGGGATGAGAGGGAGGGTGATCAGGGTGCATGTGAGGGGGCAGAGAGGGTAAGAGGAAGGGAGGGAGGAGGAACTGGGATTGACGTGTAAAATAAAAAAATAAATAAAAACATGAGAGCAGAAGAAAAAAAGAGCAAAGATGAAAACATCATACTAATCAACTGGAAAGTATATGACAAATAAAACTGTAATAATTAAAACAGCAGGGTACTGGCAAAAAAACAAAGCAAGACAAAACAACTGTCCATGTAAATCAACAAAGTGCAAAATAAATCATAGGAATAAACACCTGTTCATAGACAACTGATATTTTACCAGGGTATCAAGAACATAAAATGGGGCAAGAACAGTCTTTTCAATTAATGGTGCTGCAAAACTGGATACCCACATGCAGGAAAATAAATATAGGTCTGATGGGAGATGTTATTCTGTAAATATCTTTCTCTTATTTGTTAATGAATAAAGCACTGTTGGCCAATAGGAAAGCAAGATAGGTGGGACTAGGAGACAAGGAGGAGAGAGGAAGTAGTAAGGAGGAGTCAAGATGGGAGACAGAGAGAGCAGAATGGGGCAGCCTCTCTCTCCAGTAAGATAAGACCACGTGGAAATACTTAGATTAATAGAAATGGGTTAATACTTAAGACAGAGCTAGCCGATAAGAAACTAGTACCTGGCCAACAGCATTATATCACATACAGAGTCTCTGTATGGGGCTGGCACTGCAGTGGGTCTGGCAGCAGGAAAACCTTACTTGTAACATAGGTCCTTATCAGATACTGAAAAATTGATTAATTACTTAACCATTAGAGATGACACTGTTAAATAACTTAAAAACATGGGGGAGAATAGCTTCTCAAAAACAGAAGGAAACAATGATCAGCAAAGAGACAAGTGGTGTGTGACAGGAGAAGATATTTGCTAATAGTACATATGATTTGGATCAATATCCAATACAAACAAAGAACTCAAGAATCACAATAGCAAGAGGAAAAAGCACCTTTAAAAGAGCACAGTGGATGTGGTTAGATGTTTTTCAAAGTAATACATACTAAAAACAAACACATGGAAAAATTCTCAACATTTAATCATCAGCTAAATGCAGTGAGGGGCTGAGGAGATGGTAATACTAGCTCACACCAGGATCTGGGGACCAGATCCCCAACCCCAGTGTAAAAGTGAAGTGTGATAGCATGTACCTATAACCCCAGCACTGAGGAGGTGGACAGAGTAGGATCCTTGCTGGTGGTCAGCCAGTACAGCTGAATGGTAAGCCCCATGTTTGGTGAGAGACCCTGCATCAAAAAAATAAGGTGGAGAAGCATTGCGGGAAACACCCATTGCCCTCTGTTCCCCACACACTCATGCACACACAGAAACCACAATTAGATACTTGACATCTGTTGGAAGACTTTATCAAAACGATGGATAACTTGGAGAGGATGTGAGAATCCTTACCCCCTGTTGGTAAAAATACAAATTAGTATAGTCATGATAGACACAGTACAGAGGCTTCTCAGATGTATGAACCACAAAGGCACAACTGGTTGTAAATCAAGGAAAATGCAATATTTTGTTGAAGAGACATCTGCAAACCTGTCTTTATTGGAGCATTATTCACAATCGCAAGGTAAAGAATCAGCCTGAACTGATGACTGGATGACTGGTTACAGAAATGCAATATGTAATGCAATGGAGCATTCCTCAGTCTTGAAAAGAAGGAAATCTTGTCATTTTGGTGTGCTTGAATGTGGAGGACATTGTGATAAGTAAGATAAGCCAGGTGCAGAAAGACAGATATTGCATGATCTCACTTCTTTGAGAATTCACTGAGTATTGAACTAAGAGATTAGCATGGTGGTTTTCTAGATTTGGAGAAAGATATGTAGATGGGAAGTTGTTGCTCAGGAAATATGTGAGGTGAATAAGTGAAAGAGATCATTGTATAATACGGTGACTATATGTGACTACTATTATTGGTTGTCACTTGGCTGCATCTGGAATTAACCATGCTTGTGAGAGTCTTTTTGTTTATTTATTTGAATTATTTGAAGTGGAAAACCCCACCCTAAATCTGCATCTTTTGAGGTGGGAAGATCCACCTTTAATCTGGGCCACACCTTCTGTTGGTAACCTACATAAAGGAAGTGGAAAAGGAAAGTGTTTATGCTTACCTTTGTTCTCCTTTCCCCTCCTTGGCAAGTTTATTCCTTTGCTGGCATTCTTCACTGGCATAAGAGCCTATGATTCCTGTGACCAGCTGAGACGCCAGCCTCATAGAATCAACAACTACTAGATTCATGATTCTTCCATTGATAGGCAGCCATCATTGGACTAGTTGAACAGTCTGTAAACTTCTCTAATAAATTGTGTGAATGTGTATGTTCATTGTATTATAAGTTCTGTTCCTCTAGATCAGTGTTTCTCAACCTTCCTAATGCTGTGACCCTTTAATATAGTTCCTCATATTGTGGTGATCCCCAAGTATAAAATTATATTTTTTGCTACTTCATAACTGTAATTTTGCTATTGTCGTGAATCACACTGTAAATATCTATATTTTCCAATGGTCTTGGTTGACCCCTGTGAAAGGGTTGTTCAGTCTCCAAAGGGGTTGCAAACCGAAGGTTGAGAACTGTTTCTCCAGAGAACCATGACTAATGCACTATAGTTAATAATAATTGATTATATTCTTGAAAATTGCTGAAAGTGAATTTTTAAGAGTTCAAGAGGAAAAAAGTAAGTGCAGGAGGTAATGAGCATGCTCATCAGTTCACTCTCAGACTTATTTTGAACCACATTGTGCAAGATAAAACATACAGATGACATTGGGCATGTTCAGTATGGTATGCCCTGCCTGCTACTGTTATTCTGCTAAAGGAACATAGCAATAAAATGACTCCTGATGACATATTGCTAGACCCATAGATCAGTGCATCACTCAACCCTCATGAGAGAAGTTTCTCATAGTAGATAGGAATTAACCAAGAGAGTGGGAGACTTTAGAACATTCTGACCTGACTGAGATGTTTTCATCAGACCCCTTCCCCTCAGTACTCAAGGATCTGTGTGAAGAGATTATGAGAACCAAAGTGGTAGGTGACGCCAAGGACACAGGGTCATCCAGATACAACAAGACTCATACACACATGAACTCAAAGAGACTCTGACAGTGCACGCAATATCTGCACAAGCTTAAACCAGACAAAATCCCAACACTGAGAAGGGAAGTAGATGCAAAGTCCTACCATAGCCAAGAAGATATTTGCAACTGAAACCAGCTGAAAGTGGGGAAACCAGTTTTCCCCAGCTGAGTGTTTCTGGGTGTACCAACCACACTCCAGGCCAAGTCCCATGCCCAGGAGTAGTTGGCCAACACAAAACTGACTTCATGTTTTGTGGGGTTTTTTTTGGGGGGGGGCAGGGTGGAAATTTTGTTTTATTTGGTGATTTTTGTCTTAATGGTTTTTTTGTTATTTTTTTTTAATTTTTTGAGTTTTAGCTGGAAAGAGGGAGAAACGTGAAGTTAGGTGAGTATGGAAGTGGGAAGGATCTGGGAGGAGTTGGGGAAGAAGAAAGCATCAAACTACCTATGAAATGTATATGAAAGAATATTATATGGAAATTAATAAAAATAAAATATTCAATTTTGTTCATTTTAAAGGATTTTAAAATGTTGAATAGATTCACTTTGTTGACTTCTGGTTTGCAGAGCATCTGGCTAGAGGCCATGCAACCTGTAGATCTTGAGCATTTCCCCTGCCTGCCTTTAAGAGCTCCTCTGTGGAGTGAGTGCATATGATACCCATCACTTTAGAGTGTGAACTTTCGTGTGATTGTGGGGCAGAGTCTGACTTCATCTGCTTACATGTAAGGAATGAATTACTGATACACGTTACCATGGGTGGGCCTCAAAAGCATTATGCTAAATGAAAAAAAAGAGAGAGAGAAAAAAAAAAGAAAGTCACAAAAGTGCTGTACTGATTATGCTTCTATGAATTACCCAAGTACACAGAGACACAAATTCGATTAATGGTGCTAAAAGCTGATGTGAAGGGGGATGGGACATGACTGCTAATGGATTTGAGATTTCTCTTATTCCCAGATTATATAAATATTGATGATATTTTTCCAATTTGGTAAATATAATTTTTTTTTATAAAATCAACAAATTGTAAAGGATAGTTAGAAAAAGATGAGTTCCATGCTGTGGGAGCATGAACCAATAGAGCCAATAGCTAAAAGCAGAAGAAACTAAGCTATACTTTCCCCTCTACACCGGGCATAGAACATAGAACTGTACTTCTGTGAGGCCAGGTCTGAGGCAGTGTGGCTTTCTAGTCCTTGCCACCTGACTTTCAATACACTACACACTATTAAGGTAGAGCAGTATACTTAAATCCGTATCTTTTTAAATGGTGTTGGGGTGGAACCCAGGCCCTTAATAAATGCTACTCAAGCAGTCTACCACTGACCCTTATCTCCAGCCCTTAAGCATTTTGATATATTAATTACATTTGGGAAATTTGGATTTTTTTTTCATAATCAAGGTTACCAGGTCAGATACCTGGAAAATTTTAAATGCTCACATGTGGTGGTGTTTGTGTGAGCCAACCTGTTTTAAAATTTTTATTTGGATCATTAAAATTCTCTGCACCCTCCTACTTCACCGCTCCCCACACCCCCCAGAGAAGTTTCCCTTTCAAAGAAAATTCCATTAAATGATGGAAAGAAGCTTATCTCTATATAAAAGCCTCTCTTCAAGTTGATATTTAAAATGAAATCTTAAGTTTTCCCTCTTCCCCCAAACTATGGGCTCACCAGGAGATTTGGGGCAGAGAGTAATTACGTGAGCTTCATTTTTGACACGTTCCTGCAACCTCTCTCCGTCTGGTCAGTAACCCTTATTGCAACAACTGAGAATATAACCTCACCGTTTTTCTATGAAGCAAATGCAATTTGAGTCTGAAATGAGTGGTACCACATGGCCTCAGGTACGTGTGAGAAGGCCACAGCCTACACACAAACCTGCTTGTAACGGCTCCGAGAGTCCTAATTTCTGTCTTGTCTTTTGAGGCCTGGTGGTAAATCCCTTTCTACATTAAAAACGCTAACCACACTCTGCAATTACCTGACAGACTGCAAAGCAGCGGAGAATAAACATTCTGCTTGAATGCCATACCTTCACTGCATAGGCAGCAGCCCATACAATGATGGTCAGTAATGACTGAAATATGGCACTAAATACCGTCAGGTCCGTGTGAATTGAATTAATTAATTTATTAGGTGCAAAAATAGCCAGGTGGATTTAAGCTAATTAAGAATTTGATTGCTAATTACCAACAAAGGGAGAATTAAAAAATGAGTACGTTACATAAGGGCTGTCTTGTAATACATGCAAGCTGCTCTCCATCAGGGAGAGCACTGCGGCTGGACTAGGGGTGGACCTCAGGGACACAGTGCTGCTCACAAGTGTGAGGGCCTGCCCTTCATTTGATCCCTAGCATGGAAACATATATATGTGTGCGTGTGTTGGTGGTTGTAACTATGGAGTTCGAAGGGTAATGAAATATCCTAGTCTTTCTAGGGACTGGGGCAGCTTTGAGTAACAATATCTCCTCTTGACAGACATTTGTATGAAGTCCAGGTAACAGAAACAAAAGAATATATTAAGTTCAGAAGAACTGTCACACGTATATGAATGATAGATGTATCAACAATGACAAATACTTGATCCACTATAAGAGTCAGCATGAACAAATGCAATATTCTGTTCTATAGCTTGCATTTATCTATTGAGCCATCCTATGCATTCATCTGCCTACACAGCTGTCTAACACTCATTTGGAGTGTTTTAGAATATTTTACGTGCATGTTTATCCTCTGTTTTTACATGACACTGAATCTTAAGGATGTTAACATTTTAATAACAGCACATAATCGTTTTTCAAACATTTACTTCAATTCATTATGTGCTATGCAAGATACACTAAGCGCTTCACGTGGATAATTACCTTTAATCCTACCAAAAACCTACAGATGAAAAAAAACTGAAGTTGAGACTTGTCAAGGAACTTGCCCACGGCCATGAATCTAGCAACTGGTAAGTCTGGGATTCACATGGGAGCAGTCTGTCTCCACTGAATGGCTTAATAATTCCCCTGTACTGCTCAGTCTTTTTAATGGCTATATCATATTTCAGTGTTTGGGTGTATTGTAATTCATGTAAATATCTCCTTATTTCTAGACATCTGGCTTGCTTCCTATTTGGCCACTATGTAAATATTGCTATGGTGAGCATATAATGATTTGCTCACTTTGTTGACTATATCTCAGCCACTGATGCATTTCCTTTGCAGAAATGTTTTTTTTTAGATGCCTTTTCCATTTTAAAATTGGCAAATGTGTCGTTTTAGTTCTAAGAATTCTTTATATATTCCTTGTGTAACTCCTTTATTGGATACATGGTCTACAGGTATTGTCTCCTATCTGAGAAGCTGCCTTTTGACTTTCTTGACAATATTCTTTGAAGTGAGATCTTCAGAGTTTGAAATATTACTTTAGCTCCCTGAGCCATTTTCAGTTAATTGTTGCACATGGGGGAGGTGGGAGATACAGCTCTTTTGCATGTCTAGCTGTCCCAGTTACACTTAAAGAAACTCTTTCCCTGCAGAATAGTACTGACATTCATGTCTAAACACAATTGATCATACCATAGACACACGGATTTATTCAGGGCCCTCCATTCCAACCATTAATTTCTATATTAGTCTTAGGTCAATTACATTATCTTGGTTTTTTGCTTTATAGTAGGTTTGAAAACCACAGTGTGCCTGCAAAGGGGTGTCAGTGTGCAAAGCACGAATCCTGCAAAAGTTGTGCATTGTTTTCAAGGTTGTTTGGAATGTTCTGGACCTCTTACATGTTCTTGTTAATTTCTGGGTAAGCGTGACAATTTATGCAAAGAAGTCACATGGCATTCTGAAACCATGGGACAATGTGGAAAAAGATTGCCCCCCATACCAAGATCAAGTCTTCTAATATACAAATGTAGACTGAGTTCTTAATGACAACATCCTAATGCTTTGTCACATTCAAAGTTTAAGGTATATAATTCTTTGGTTTACCATATTCTTAAATAGTTTATTCTTTTGATGTCAGTATGAATAGAATTATTTTCTCAATTTTCCTTTTGGGTTGTTCATTCCAAGTATCTGGAAATATAGTATAATTGCACATGTTAATATTTTCCCTTGTGGGTTTTCAAAACCTTTTATTCTACTTAATTTTAGTGGAATCTTTAGGAGTTTATACACATATAAATCATGACACCTTTAAGTAGAGATAAGTAGATAACTTTCCTGTCTACATGCCTTTTTATTTAATTGTTTTGGCTGATACCCAAGCTATCACTTCTAGTACAATGTTGAACAGAAGTTTTAACAATAACTCCCGTGTTTATCCTGTCATTAGATTCTACCACTAAGTAGCTGTACATTTTTCAGATATTCTTTTTTTATTAAATCAGAATAAGTCCCTTATCTTCTGGCATTTATTAAGTGCTTTTGTTATCTAAGGAGATCATGTAGGTTTATTTCTATTGTGTTAATATATTACTTTATTTTCAAACATTAAGCCAACCTTGTTTTCTAGCAAGAGTTTCCTAATGGTGATAGGGTATCTAATTGTTGTCTATGTGGTTGTGTTAAATTTACTAGAATTTTACTTAAAATATTTATGTCTAAGTTCCTTTTCCACGATGTCTTCTCTGGTTTTGTCCTAAAGGTAATACTTGCCTCCTCATAAATGAGTTGGAAGATGTTATTGTCTCCTCATCTAATTTTTGGGAGTGCTCATAAAGAATTCACAT
Source organism: Phodopus roborovskii (assembly GCF_943737965.1). Lineage (NCBI taxonomy): Eukaryota > Metazoa > Chordata > Mammalia > Rodentia > Cricetidae > Phodopus > Phodopus roborovskii. Next base: position 18,606,815 of record NW_026126447.1, read on the forward strand.
TACCTTTTTAATTGGTAGCACTCACCTATGAAGGCACTTAATTATTGCTTTATATATGTGTCTATACATATAATAGAATTACTGCATCAAATATATAAACCAAAGCTTTTTATACATAATGTTAAATTGCTTATCCTGAAGGAAAGAAAATAACAATGCATATTTCCACTAGCAGCACATGAGATACTATATAGCTTGGTTCATAAATATATGTTGAATTTCATTTTTTTTCAATGATTGGTTCTTCTCAATCCTGGAAAACAACATTCATTTGTATATTGAGCAAATAATTGCTCTTGGTATTAATATTTTTAAATAAAAGATTTATTGATTACATAGAGTCATTAAAATTATATGAGTTCACAGTATTGATTTCAGGTCAGTCTTAGCCACAACAGAATGGAGTTCCTTAGATCCAAGTATATTCTAGCATTTGATGAGTAATGATGGTCCAGCTTGCCTAATACTCCACACCACATAGTCTTACCTCTAATATAGACTCATTGGGAAGAAAGAGACAAATATGGCCACAAACTAGCTCAGTTGATTGGGGGGGGGGTTATTGTTAACAAAACACAGTGGAGGATTTATGGCTCAGAAAGAATATTAATAAACACTTGGTATAGTCTGGCATCGTGGTTGTCTTAAGTGATTTCATATATTCATCACAGCTCTTCTGTATTCATTTTTCACAGTAATAAATGTGCATGCCTACTGCCATTCAATCTTGCTTGTATCCTAAAAACAATGCCAATGAATTGAGACACCTGAAATGCATGTCAGATGTGGACCTAAACTACAGATATGGAAAAGCTAAGCTGTGTATCTTGCCTACTGCCTTAGAGTTCATCCTTCTCTTTAAGTATGCTCTTGCTGACAGAGACTTTTTGATGAAACCTATGAAGTTGTTACTGAGTACCCACTGAAGCACAGGGCACATTTTAAACTCAGTAGATCCAAGTCAATGGTTTTCTTGCCTGCTCTTTGTATGAGTGGTAGAAACATCACCTCATGTAACATAAAACATATTCCTTGCAAGTTGAATCCAGTGAAAGTTTAGGCAACTAGTAAATAGATTCTTCAATACTCTGCTTACAGAAGCTGGTATTTCTTAAGTGGCACTTTAGGTAGCAGTCAGTGTAAGTCTTGCTTCATTATATTTGGCTGTCTTCTTCACTATCTTCTCTTTTATTGCCTTTCTCTGTGCTGTTGTTTATTGCCCTGCTGGGCTCACTTGTTTTTGTATTGAATAGTTCACTGGATTTGTTTCTGATCTTATCTTTAGTGTCACCACCTTTCCACCTCTTGCTGGTTGATTTAGTATTCACAGTGACATTATCTCCAGCTCTCTTGTGAGTGAATTTACATTCAACTTAGGGCAAGATACCACATGAATTATAGAAGAAACATTGCCAGTGTAAGCAGTAAAAAAAAGGTTAAAGTCTGGAATTTTTCTTGTGCCTAGTTCCTTACCTGTCCCACTCCATATCCATGTGTCTCTGTGTGTACAAGTCCCTTAGGGTTAAATCAATTTTCTTCCCTAAACTCTATTATACATCAACTTTTAGATCTTAAGGTAAAATGATTTCTCATTCAATTCCAAGCCCATGTGTTTCTCAAATTCACTGCAGAATTCACTGGGAACATGGTCCTGAAGCTTTGCATCACAGAAGGTTCCAGGAACAAAACAAATGTGCTTGGAGTGGGTGTGTGTCCTTCCCATTTCTTCCCATCTTTTCTTTTGGTTGGAAGAAAGTGAAACTAGCTGCTCAAGTAGTAAAGGAAGTTGACTAGAAGGATGTGGTAGAAGGATGTGGACGAATCTCAAAGACTCCAACTCGAGCTGGCCTGCTCAGGGACGGAGCACAGAACCTGGACCAGCCTTGGAGGTTATACAGGCAGGCGGATTTCACTCTCCAGCTCCAGCGTCCCTCTGTGCAATCTGGTGAGCTCTGTCTGGTTTTGTGGGCTCACCCCAAAGTTCCTCAAGTTATTCCATCTTATTTGTAGTTCCAGATGTCTGTGACAATAGATCTACTTTGGATCTAGGGTTTGATCCTGGCCCAGTCTTTCATGACCCTGTGGGTGTGAATAAATGAGGCTGGTTCTTTTAAAAAGAGTGTCAAATAAGCCAAACATACAACTTTGTTGTTTGTTTACTGTACTGCTTAGGTGCTCTTTCGTGAATTATAGAAAAACTACCATCTGAGAGACAACGAGTATCTGGTCTCCTTCAGAACCGTGTGTAAGGTCGAGTTGCATCAGTACAATGGTGTTTGTTCTCTTAATTGCCTTTCATCTGTCATGTTCACACTTATGCACAGGGCTTCTTGGGCTCATCTTTTTATTCATTCATATTCCCTTTCCAGATATAAGGGAAACCATAAATCATTTTCAAAATCTTCAGATTCATTCATTTCTGGATGCGATGAGTAGAAGGAGTAGAAGTGCCCTAGTGAGATTCAGCTTCATGCTCTTCAAAGTTGATGTGGGATTATTTCTCCAATAAGCGTTCTTAATGTTCTCCATAATACCAGCTGTTGTGATTTTCTTACTAACAGGGTCTTTAGTGAATCACACTCTCTGGCTCGTAACAGCACATCTGTGTGACAATGAACATTTTCCTGTAACCATGAAATGGGGCCTAATTCTTGAGATAATGTTTCTGGGGATGTATTATTTAGAATACAGTGATAGTAAGTGCTATGTGTTCCTGTGATATGTTAGTCAATGCATTAAACTTGTCAATTAATCTTTTGTTTATTAAGAATTTATTAAAATGGCAGTATATTCACTAGGAGAACTAGGAAACTGGCTGTCAACTGATTACAACAGAAGCACCTTGAGGGGAAGAATTTGGAAAATAATGAACATTGTATAAAATAAGCCTGAAGGTCTAGATGGGAAACTTTCAGACAGCATGCATCTGAAAAGCCCTCGAGAAAGTCAATTAAAGAGGTCCAATGTAGATGCACTGGAAACATTTATTTTAATAATTTCAGCAGACATACTTTTTCTGGGTCTCCCTTGCTTTGGTTATGGTCATATTTCAAACTTCAGAAACACCAGTTATTTATTCTTTTTTTCAGCATGCAGGTTATATTTGTGTGGGTAAGAAGCAGGCTCACTCTTATTGCTTGTAGGGGCTGGAACCAGAGGATAAATGGAGATTTATATCACAGATGTCTAAATAATGAAGTTGTAAATTCTGCCTAAAGATTGAAGTTAACGTTTTAATTTTAAATGTATTTTGAATATATGGTCAAACGATAGCATTTCTGCCTTAGCTCTCCTAACTGCTCTCCTCCAGACCAAACGACCGTTACTGCCCAGCTGTGATTACTGGCAAGAGATATTCAGAATTCAGGACTGTTGATACCAACTCACAGAACAAGGCCGAACCCTCACCTGATTTTCCATCCAGTCTGAGACCCTGTCAGCGCTGCTGGCCCATGCACACACAGTGCTGACCCAGCTGCAGGTAGACTCAAGAGGTGACAGTGTAGGAGGCTAACAGACCGCAAGATCACTATGGAGAAGTTGTCATCCATACATGGGTGAGACTGTTTCATGATGTGGCTGTTTCCAGGCACCACATTCCTCCCTTCACCTCTTTATCCGTGCTCTGTATGGAAGCCCAGTAAATGCAATGTTCACCAAGGTGGACTTAGATAAAGTCCTTGCTCTGGTCTGTCATAGGTACCCTATCAGGGAGAACAAATACATGTTCAAGACTCCCCAGGAAAAGTCCTCAAGCAATAGACTTCAATGTCAATTTGGTTGGCAATGTAGTCAGTACCATGTTTCACACATGTGTCATCTAGGCCTTATTGGTACAGAAATGTCTGAGTAATTAACCTTTCAAAACTTTGGTTTTTTTTTTAATAGCTGTTAGGCTCATTTATTGTAAATACTGCCTGTTACATTTGTAGTCATATTCACACACCTGTTGGTTATCCCCAGAAGTCATTGGAAACAGACCAGCAGAAATGCATGCCGCGTGGAAAGTATACTTTGTGGAAAGGATACTTCCTATGCAACAAAGTATTACATTTTTTGCTAACTCTGACAGACTGACTTTTCTCTTTAACATGCTCATCTCAAAACTCAGAGCCCCTCTATGGAGTCACAGTGGCACAGCTAACACCGTGGTTTTTTTTTTTTTTTTTTTTTTGTTGTTGTTGTTGTTTTGTTTTCAGAAACTAGGGAAAGAGACTAACAGTGTGCCTTAGGGGCTGACCAGAATTGTTCTCCAGGAAGAGATCACAGTGATGAGCAGGCAGTCAGGGATGAGAACCCAGTGACAGAAACCAAGGCTCTGTTAGGCTCTCTCTCTCTCTCTCTCTCTCTCTCTCTCTCTCTCTCTCTCTCTCTCTCTCTCTCTCTCTTTCTCTCTCCCTCCCTCCCTACTTTTTCTCTTTCTTTCTCCCACCTCACCCCCATCAGTGCCAGGTCTCATACCCAAAGCCTTGAGCAGGCTATGCAACTGCTCTACCACAGGGCGACCCACCAGGTCCACCCCTGACTGAGTATATTTATTTGTATTTGTGTGCATGTGTGTTTAGGAAATACAAGACGCAGCACAGGGACCTTTCTTGCTCAAGAGGACTCTTGCCAAGAAGAGCAGCAGTAAAATAAATAGAGCAATTTGGACATTTCCTACTGGAAAGCAAACTAAGTAAGGGTACCCTTCTCCCTCTGTGCCAGGCCCTGCAGTCCTATATCTAGGATAGTGCCAGGAACAGGCAAGTGTTTGCCAAATGAAGGTGCTGCTGGACCAATGGCAGGGTCCTGAGTGAATAAAAACACTTGCCTTCGCCCTCATGGTAACTAAGAGCTCACTGATACCACCATTCAACTGGCTATATTCTTCAATGCTGTGGGCCTTACTTCATCTTTTAGGGGAACAGTTGCTCCATGACCATTCTCCTTTGAGATCTCTTGTTCATATTACAGTTGTGAAAACTATCACTTGAACTATGCAAAACCTTTCTGCCAGACCCAGGCATTGCATAGGATGGTTCTCTAGCCCATACATCATTTGACCTGGGCTGGTGTACTTAGAGATGCTGAAAGCGTACTGCAGTAGCCTGGGAAGGGCCTGTCTGCAAGGTACCACAGGAGCACCATGCTCTGCATATGTAAGTGAGTCAATGCACTGTGGTTTCCCTGCAGGGACAACTGTATTGTTTTTAATTGTCTATTTTAATAGGCTTGGATAAAATACTCCTCTGTTTTATTTGATCTACTCCCTTAGTGGGATTTCTCCTTGCTTGCTTTATACTGTTGTGACAGTTTCCTAGTTAGATGTTTAGCTGTTTCAACAGGGCCTCTTGATTATTAGTGACAGTGACTGTCTCTCTATCTACTCACAATTAATCCTCTTAGTCCTTGATCTATGGGATCATTTGAAATTACAAAAAAAAAAAAAAAAAAAAAGAAAAGCTTGAGTTTTGGGAATCTTGGATGAATGAAAGAAATTCCATGAAGGAGTAAACAACAACAAAATCAAACCAGGTTTGGTTTAATCAGCATTGATCTTTTTTTTTTTTTTTCAGTGTTCCTAGTGGTAATAATAGACATCTACAATTAACCCTAGTTTAGCCAAACCAGGCTCTTCACCATGGGGCCTTCCCACAATGACCTTCTATTTGAACCGTTTTCTGGTAGTAGAAGTGTTTAGGTGGCTGTGACACCACAGAACGTCAAGAATAGCAGGCAGATGTAGTTCTATCTTGGCTCTTTGTCCCATGTGGATCTGTGCATCTGAAGGCATGAGCAATTGGGCAAAGGTGCATCCCATTCTGTGGCTGGTGGGAAAGCACTCTTTACAGAGACAATGTGCTTTAGCTTCACAGAAGTACAGGTGTCTTCTTTGCATCATCTTGCAGAATGATTTACATGCCTTTCCCTGAAAGTCTGAGGTGGACGAGTATGTGGGCCTAAGAGGGCAAGCCAGGATTCCATGGGAACTCTCAAGAAACAAAAACAAGACAGCAGCAACCAAATCCTCTCATTGCCATATAAATTAGAAGGAAAGCCAGTCTGCACCCTCCTTACACATTTTATTGCCCTGGGTGACATTGGCCTCCACGGATGTAACAGAATCTAAAATACGTATTTAATATAGAATACTTCTTTCAGAGAAACAAAGAAAACCCAGGTTGGCTATGGGAAATGGTATGGGCTATCCTCCTCCCTGAGGGTTCCTGGATTATTATTAGCAGTAGTACTATTATTCCATTTCTCACCAGCTGTCATACCTTGCCTAGATCTTTATTCATTGCTAATATGTCATATTCAAGCTTACAGGATGATGCAGTTACCCTGACACCTCAGCAACAGTATTTCCTGATGCTGTGCTTTTATTGCTTTTGCCTTTTGTGTTTTTCTTATTGCTGTCAGCTCAGAGTTCCTTTCCTTCGTGTAATATGATATGCTAATCTTATTTACACTTGGTATGTCTCATACCCTCCATGGGGCTGTTTTAAAATGACCTTCTAGTTAGATCATTTTCTGATAGGAGAAATATTTGACTCATACCTATAACCTTAGCACTTGGGAGGCTTTGAGACTAGACAAGACATGTAGTCAGTTGCTGGCCAACCTGGGCTAAGAGTGGGAACCTATTTCAAAAACTGAATCAGACAAATTTATCAAGTAGCTCCTGAAATCCTTACTGTTCATCCTTGGCACCCATCTTAAAGAGCTGTTCCCCCCTCCTCTCTTCCCCCTTAGACTTTGTTTCTGTGGCATTTGATGCCTACTCAAGGGTTTAAGACCTATTTTGCATTGTGCTATATTTAGAAACTTCTTTTAAGTCTTAACAAGATCATAAGGTCTTTGAAGGCAGGGAGTATGTCTAATTCATACATACTTGTACTCTTTTTCTTTTCTTTTCTTTTTAAGTTTTATCTGTGTGTGGGTTTGTGACTGTGGAGGCCAGAGAAGGGTATCAGATCCTCTCAAGCTGGAAGCTACAGCCACTCTTGAGCAACCCCTGTGGGTGCTGGGAACCAAAGTCTGAGTATAAAATTGGCAAGCGCCCTTAACCTCTGAGCCATCTCTCCAGCCTGGGTATTTATACTCTTTATGTCTATTTAATAGTTGTTTACAGAGTCAATAAATAAAGAGCAACTCTCCTAGGCCCAGGCCGGGTGTGCTTGGAAGTAGTAGAAACAGTCATTTCTAGGTACTGAGAAACAGCCAGCCACTAGTGCATAGCAGGCAGTGTTTGATCTCGCTGTTGCTCTTTTTCTCTTATTCCCTTTTACCTAACAATCCAGACTCTTTGAAGCTGGGAAGAGAAATGCTTAAGAAGTATCGTGGAGTGGTGGAGGAGAGGGAGGGGGAGGAGCGGGAGGATGGGGGAGGAGGGGCAAGAGGAGGGAGCCCAGGGGGGGTCTGGGTAAATTCTGTCTTTCTCCATGAACTTTCTCTCCCCCACTTCTATTTTATTTTACTACTCCACTTTCCTTGGCATTCTTTCCCTGTTGGCCCCTGCTCCAGCTTTCCACAGCTGGACTGCTATGTTCTTTTCCCTCCCATCCTTTCCCTCCAGTAGATACTAAACCTAGGACCAGTGAGCTGCTTCCATGGCCTTTTATTTTAATTTTTTTTAGGAGCCAGGGTTTCCTAGGGTAACACTGAACCTGTGATCCACCTGCCTGAGCCTCCCAAGGAGGTCACACCTACCACCTAACATTTGATATCATTCAGCTTCAGAATGAAGCCACATGTTAAAGTAGCCTTTTCCAAAATGCCCCACTTGTGGTCCTCGGGCATCCGCTTCTGTCTTATGTGGTGCCTGCTGACTCATATTCAAGAGACAGAGCCGCTAGAGTCCTAATTTCCATTGTTAGGACTCAGCTCATGACAGTGAAATCCTGACTGGAGCCTGCAAGGCATACAGAAGCATTGGCTTCACCTTGCAGGGCTGAGGAAAGAGGGGTTAACTTTGTTAAACATATTGGTATGTCGTAAATATGTATGACTCCTTAGAAACCATCAGCTGGCCTAGTCATATTGAGTCATACATCTGGGACACAGCTGAAGGGGTTAATTAAAAACAGCTGCATCTAATCATGCTTGCATTTACTTCCCTGTTAAAGGGTAAGGGAAAGACAGAATCCAAAAAAACAAAAAGGAAGCCTTCCAGGAAGATGGGAATTCTCCAGAAGCCAAGAGGAGTGTCGGTCAGGAGAGTCTGGATACTTTGAGAATCAAGAAATACTCCTGCTAAAGAACTTAAAATTGGCTATAACTAAATATAAATCTGATACTGAACAAGAACACACTCATCTTGAAAAACAAGGCATTGCTAGTTATATGAGGCGAGCCCTTTTATTTAAATTCTTCTCCTTTTAAAACACACCTGCTATCATTTAAACTTGCTTTTATAATCATTTTTGGGAAATATGTGTTAACTGAAGGTATAATCATACATTTTCTTTTCATAAATCAAGAGTTTTCCTATACTTTAACTTTTTACTTACTTATATTTTTGTGTGTGAAAGGATGTGTGGACATGTTTATGTGTGCACATGTATGGGGGGGGGCAGAAGTCAGTGCCAGATGTCCACCACTCTTCACCCTAGTTTTTGAGTTAGGCCCCCTCACTGAACCTGGAGCTCATCAAACTGGTTTGCCATTGAGCTCCCAGGATCCACATGGCTCCACCATGCAAACACTGGAAATACAGGTGTGTGCCACCATGCATGATTTGTTATGTGAATGCTGGGAATACAGCCTCGGGTTCTGGTACTTGAGTGGCAAGCATTTAACCAATGAGCCATCTCTGTAGACCCCAGACTTTAAATTTTTAGTGGATTTTACTTTTATGATGGTAAGACATAAAACATGGATATATTTACTCTCTTAAATTTCATTGTTGCTGACAGATAAAAATGTTGTAAAGCAGCTATCCAGAGGTTATTAACATCACTTAACCCAAAGCTTACACTCATTAATAATCTCCCCTGAAATTCGAAGGGAAATGGATGGAACTAGAAGAAAACATCCTGAGTGAGGTAACCCAGTAACAAAAAAGACAAACATGGTATGTACTAACTCATATATGGATTTTTAGATATAAAGGATTGCCAACCTGCAATTCACACTGCCAGAAAAGCTAGGAAACAAGGAGGACCCTAAGAGAGACATACATGGTCCCCCAGAGAAGGGGAAAGGGACAAGATCTCCAGAGCAAATTGGGAACATGGAGGGAGGGGAGAGGGAGTTAGGAGAAAGAGAAGGGGAGAAGAGGGGAGAGGTTGGCATGAGGGAACAGCAAGATTGAGACAGGGAAAGAATAGAGGAGAACAAGAAAAGAGATACCATAATAGAGGGAGCCATTATAGATTTAAGGAGAAATATGGCACTGGGGAAATGCCCAGAGATCTACAAAGATGACCCCCAACTAACAATCTGAGCAATAGTGGAGGGGCTACCTTTAATTCCCTTCCACGATCCCTCCATCCAGTAGTTGATGGAAGCAGAAGCAGAGATCCACAGCTAAACACTTGCTGAACTCCTGGAATCCAGTTGCAGACAGGGAGGAATGATGAGCAAAGGGGCTATGGCCAGTTGGAGAAACCCACAGAATCAGCTGACCTGAACAAGGGAGAGATCATGCACCCCAGTCTGATAGCTGGGAAACCAGCATAGGACTGACACAGACCCCCTGAATGTGTGTGTTAGTTAGGAAGACTGGGCAGTCTATGGGGCCTCTGGTAGTGAATCAGTATTTGTCCCTAGTATATGAATGGACTTTGAGAGCCCATCCCACTTAGAGGGACACTTTCTCTGCCTAGACACATGAAGGAAGGCCCTGCTCCAAATAATATGACAGACTTTGAAGACTCCCAATGGAAGGCCTCACCCTCCCTGGGGAGCAGAATGGGGATGGGCTGGGGTTTGATGGAGGTGATAAGGGAGGATGGTAGGGGGGGTGATGGAACTGGGATTGACATGTAAAGCAAGCTTGTTTTAAATTTAAATTAAAAAAGGAAAAAGAAAAAAAAAATCTCTCCACCCCTTCATGCCTTGGTAATACCAGTCTAGCCATCAGTTTCCTGAATTTGAGTACTCTTGGGTATTTGTCATTTTGTATCTGGATTACTTCACTTAAAGTATGTCCTCAAGGTTGTTACAAAATAAACAGCCTCTGTTGAGACCAGACTGCTTCATCATACCTATATTCTACTGGTTAGGGCTTCAACACATGCTATCAAGTGCTCTGCACTGACTTATAGCCAAAGTCCTCTTTTTGCTTTGTGTTTCGAGACAGGGCTATTTAAGCTGCCCAAAACAAGCTTGGATGTGCTCTAAAGGCAGGTAGACCTTGAACAGTAATCAGCTTGCCTCAGCTTGCCCCTTAATAGTGATTACAGGTTTGGCCCTACTCCACATTATGGACTTTGAAGATGTTTCCACATCTTATCTACCATGAATAATACAAAAATGAACACACAAATGATAATGTCTCTTCAAAATTCAGACTTCAGTTCTTTTGGAAATATTTTCAGCTCAGCGCTTGTGGACCATATGGCAGTTCTATTTGTCCTGTTTTAGGATCCTCCTCCACTGCCTTCCGAGGTTCGGTGTCATTCTTGTTCCAGCAGGGTGCAAGGATTCATTCATCTTTCTATATCCTTGTCAGCACATGTTGTTGAAGTTTCGGTCACTGTTGTTAGTAACCTCTAACAGGTGTGAGATGACATCTCATGTGGCTTCTGTTGGCATTTGCATGTTTATTAGCAATAATGAATTTTTTTTTAGTCATATACCTGTTGGCTGTTCATATCTCTTTAAGAAATGTCTTTTTAATCTAATCAGACTATTTTTATTTTGACCGTGCATTTTATGTGTTCCTTGTTTATGTTTGGACATCAGTCCCTTAGCAGATGTGTGCTTGGTGGATATTCCCTCCTGTTCTGTAAGTCGTTGTCTACTCTTGGACATCAGTCCCTTAGCAGATGTGTGCTTGGTGATTATTCTCTCCTATTCTGTAAGTCGTTGTCTACTCCTGTGACAGTTTCCTTGGTTGTACTGAAGCTTTATAGCTTGATCTAACCCCACTTGTATATTTTTGGTTCAGTTCTTGTGACTTTGGTGTCTTTTCCAAGGAAGCATGTACAAAGCCAATGTCTTCTATTTTCTTCTAGAAGTTCTTTAGGTCTTATGATCAAACTCTGTGGTTTGTGTGTTTATGGGGAGGCATGCATGTACATATGTCTGCAGGGGGTGCATTGGGGAGTCAACACTGGCTGTCTTCTTTGACCCCTTTCCGACTCACTTTTTAAGTCAGAGTTTCTCATTAAATCTGGAGATTGCTAATACAATTGGACTGGCTGGTCAGCGCCAGGATTTGCCTAACTCTGCCTCCACAATACTCAGATTATAGGCACACACTGCCACACCAGATTTTTATGTGGTTACTGGAGATCTGAACTCAGATTTTCATTCTTGCAGGGCAGGTACTTCACTGACGGTGCCATCTCCCTAGCCCCTTGTGTTTGAGTCTTCCATTTGGGTTTGAGCTTTGTGCAGTTTTACTTGTGAATAGCCACTTTCCCTAGAAATATTCGTTGAAGAGATTACCTTTACTCCATTGTAAATCTGAGGACTCTTGTCCAAGCTCATTTAACTATGTGCCTTAGTTATAATTTCTTTTCTTTTTTTAATTTAATTTATTATTTTACATGTTGATCCCAGTTCCCTCTCCCTCCCCCCTCCCTTTTACCCTCTCTGCCCCCTCACATGCACCCTGACGACCCTTCCCTCCCATCCCCCCACCCCAATTCCTCATGTAGGGCAATGCTATTGCAAACACATCCCCCATGGAGGGACGGAGGTATACTGCCTTAACCTAGAGATAGGAGAGAAGTCCTAGTCCCTACTTAGTCACAATTTCTGTTGCTGTTAAGAGACCCCATGACCACTCTAATAAAGGAAAAACATTTAATTAGGGTGGCTTGCATATTCAGAGGTTTAGTTCATTTTCCTCAAGGTGTGACATGGTGACAGGAAGACAGACATGGTTCTGGAGTGGTAACTGAGTGTCCTATATCTTGACTTGCAGGAAACAGAAAGTAGTCTGAGACTCGGGATAGTATCTTGAGCATATATGAGACCTCAAAGTCCACCTCCACAGTGACACACTTCCTCCACAAGACTACATCTCCCTTTAGGGGCCATTTTCTTTCAAATCACCACACTATGTGTGTCTAGATTTATTTCTTCATACTTTTGGAACAAACAATATCCATGTATTGCTACAATAGGAGAAAACAGTGACTTTAGTAATTGTGGCTATCATAGGGCATCATATCAGCATATAAATTTGCATCAATTCAGTATTCTTGTTTTTCATATATAAAGTATTACATTCAGATGCTTTGCTGTAATACCCAGGTATATAGATACTGATTTTACACTGCTGAGTCTAGCTGCCATATTCATTGCCTGGGGAAGCCATCAGACTGTGTTGATATGATAATTGATTAAATCAAGGTTTGTCTCATCTACAGTCATCCAGAAGACTCTCATAGTACCTACTGTCATGAACCCTTAATGTGTTCCTAACACAGAAGTTAAATTATGGCATCTCATATCTTCACAAAAGCCTTATGATCAATTTCCTTGATAGGAATCCAGTTCACAATGACTTAAACAGGGTTTCCTCACAAAACGGTGTAGAGTTCTGACATTTGCTCAGTCACCCTGTACTTTCAGGGATCTTGGTTAGGTCTTGGTCCTCCACTCAAGGTCTTACAATGACTCCAGGCTAGAGCCTTGTGCTGTCTGCAGACAGAATTGAGCAGTAAGAGCTGGGTGGAACTTTTTCTTGCCTCAGGCCTTTCCCTTATTGAAGCAGCTTCCCAGTTAACTTGTCCCTAGACTATAGACTGAACCAACCCTTCAGAATATAAAAAGTCCTACCCATGAGTAAGCACTACCTGGATCCCTCCTTGGTCCTTGTTGCACCAAAGTGCCCAGCAGAGGCTGGAATCCAGCCCCTTCCTTGTAGTCCATACACCGAACTGCATATTTCTGCTCTGTCTTGGGGGAAGGGCAGGTAGTGCTTGCAACTGTATTTTCCCTAATCTCAGAGGTTCCAACATGACTTGCCAGTGAAAAAGACCATGAGGAGTGTGGAATGGCATGGTTATGTGACTGTAAGGTATTAGGAGCCCTGTCATTAAAAAGAGAACGTCAAGGCTATGGAAACTAAATAATTTGCCAAAGTTTCACAGTCCCTGACTCACAAAGTGGACCTTGTAAATTCACTGAGTCTGAGGTCCAGAGAAACATCACAAGTCTAAGCAGTTTCTTGTAAAGTCTGCAATTAGCCCTGCAGGTTTGAAATATTCACTGCCTTCCATAGGTTTTAGCTACAAAAATTGATTCCTGGAAGAAGTAGATTCCAGATGGATAAGCAATGAGAAAATTGATCAAGTAACTGACTCATGACTGATGGAAGATGTCATTCTGTATATGTTTCTCATACTAGTTAATGAATAAAGCACTGTTGGCCAATAGGAAAGCTAGATAGGCAGGACTAGGAGACAAGGGGGAAATAGGAAGTAGTAAGGAGGAGCCAAGATGGAGAGTCTGGAGAAGGAAGAACCGCCAGCCGCCTCTCCCTGGTAAGACCAGGTGGAAATACATAGAAATGGGCTAATAATTAAGATAGAGCTAGCTGATAAGAAACTAGTAACTGGCCAACAGGATTATATCAAATACAGAGTCTCGGTGTGCGTTATTTGGGGCTGGCGTGGCAGCGGGACCAGACCAGGTGGCGGGAGGAAAAACCATACTCGTTACACATGAACTTTGGAGCATCCCAGATGTCACCAGCTAGACACTGAGGAGGAGGTACATCATGTTATCCATATTGACACTTTTATATGTTTGGTTGTGAGCCTAGCCTTTAACGACTGAGCCATCTCTCCAGCCCAGCCATATCGACACTTTTAAGGAGGTCTGGAGAGGTAGCTCAGCTGTCTGGCTTGTACCAATTCACACAACTCATAATCAGTTGCAACTCATCTCCAGGGGAGCCAACCTACACCCTCTTTTAGACTGTGCAGGCACCTGTACTCATGTGCACATACCCATTTACAGACACATAATTAAAAGGTAAGTTAAATAAACGAAAACCCTAAACCTAACATCTCTTAAAGGTTTTGGATTTTGCTGGTTTACAAATGAGAGCTACCTTGTCTGAAGAAATAGGAATTCAAACGCTAGTTGCCAAATCTGCCATTGGCCTCCTTTGTGACAATCTACATTCACTTACCTTCATTTTTTTTCCTGAGGCTAATAATTTATGTCAGTTGGAGCTCAGTGGTTTATTAACCAAGGGTGAAATTATTAAATTTTATTGTTTGTGATTCCTCTTTAAGTTATATCCCTATAACTGCAAACTTCCCGCATTCCCCAACCTCTATTTTGGATTTATTACTACCCTTCTTTACTGCCTTTTTCAGATCTCAGAAGTAAACTTCAAATATTTACAAATCTCAATTTCATGTTTTCCCTTTCATAAATCTGTGGGCAAATTCAGTGCTGGAGACAGAGAGCAATAAATCTGGATATGTATGCATTGTGCCAGCAGGTGCTGCCCAAACTTCCCCAGGTAACTTGGTCAATGTGCATCAGTCTTGACCTGGATGCTGGTTCTAGGCGAATCCTGAGGCAGATTAACAGAATCATTATAAAACATCTGGTGACTTCTCTATACAAAACCCTTCCCATGTTCCTACAGTTATAATTCATAACCAGACACGTTCAGTGGGCACATATGTTCTCCAGGTTAGCAGAAGAGCATACATCCATAGTGTTTACACCATCTGTCACACTTGTCTTTGAGTGTGTGGACATAATGGTGAGACACGCTGATGCTAAGTTATAATTAACCTTACACGTTATAGGGTTTTGAAGATCTCCCATTCCAAGCCAATTTATAATGCTTCACAAAGTGAAAGAAGGCCTTATTTAAAAATCAAGAAACCACAAATGGGCATGGCTAAACATGACAGTGTAAAAAATTTATATTGGGCTGGGGACATGGTATAGGGGTAGAGGACTTGCCTACTCTCCAGCAAACCAAATAAAGGATTTACAAAATTATGTTTAAGTGACAATAACACACCAAACAAAATCAAAGACAAACAATAAACCAAAGAAAAAGAAGCATATTTCACATAACAGGGGTGGGGGGTGGGGGGATGGGGCATATTAAAAGACAATGGGAATGAATGTGAAAAAGATGAATAATTCAATTATAAAAAATCAAGAGCATAAATAGGAACTTAACTGAAAAATTAATACAACTGGTCAAAGAAGGAAGGGTGGGAGAAAACAAGTTCCAATATTTGTAATTCAAGAAATGAGGATTAGAAACATAAGATTGATTTCCCACCTGTCAGGCGGGTAAAAATGAGAATGCTGATTGGTAACTCTGCTAGTAAATATTCAGCTTTGTTTGCCAGATTTACAATGTACTTCTGATTGCTAGTCTTAGGCAAACAAACAGTTAAGACAAAAACAGTAACAATGATGACAATAACTTGAAGCCTGGCCTGGTGGTACAGGCCTGTTACATCCAACCCTCCAGAGACTTCAAGTTCAAGGCCAGCCTGAGCAACTTTGTAAAACAATGTCTTAAAATAAAAAAGGCTGTGGATCAGTGGTGGTAGACTGCTTGGCTTCAGTCCCAGGAGGGTTTTCAAAGTGGAATTTTTGGTAGAGTTGAAAAAGATCACATGCATTTTGCACAAATGCCTCTTTATAAGATTCTTCTGTAGCCACTAGCCTCAGTGCTTGCCCAACACTCACAGAAGCATTGGCTTCAATATCTAACATGGCAAAATAACAACTAAAAAGAGAAAGTTGTGAAAGTTAAATGAGTTAAGTGCAGAAAGATACCATATTGAGCTATTGTGCAATTTAGAAGGGATTCATTCAACTCCCAACTACCAATTATGCCTGAATGCTCCTTCTAATAAACCCACACATATAGAATTGAAACCCAAATCTTATTTAAAATAAAAAAAAAATTTCAAGATCTTCATATTGTTTTTCAGTTTAAATCCTAAGAAATACATGTCTGCTTTTAAACTATAATTTGATCTTAGTTTAAATTTTAAAGAGCCTGTCCTCAAGCCCCATTGTTATAAGTAAACTGTAATATACTGTTAAAGGAATAGGCCATCAAGTTATTTCCTTCTGTTTGTGTACCAATTTTAAAATATTGCACATATATATGTGTTTGTATGTACATAGAAGAGTCTCAATTGGCTACACAAAAAGCTACTAATAGCATTAACTGGAGATAAATATTGAGTAGGGATTGCAAGATTGAGCCAATGTTTACACTCTACAATTATTTACATACTTTTGGGTCTTTTTTTGAGTAAGTATATACTGTTTTTTAATTTAGAATCTGTCTAAAGAAGTAACAGAATAAAAACTAGTTTTTGAATTCTATCAATAAGTGCTTTTAATTATTGGTGAAGATCATCCTATGAGTGGATAAGAAATTACACAAGGTAAATAAGAAACCAAACAATTCTCCAATATATATATATTATATGTGTGTGTGTGTGTGTGTGTGAAAAAACAAAAACCAACAGCAACAACAAAACCAAAAACACTTTCATTGCAAGGCCAGGTTTGATGATCTACACAAATGTGTCCCTTTAAGCATCATTGTATTTCATACCCTGCAATTTTCCTCTGGTCCTTCATCTCAGGCCTCTTATAAACGACTCTTCCAATGCTTCCCTGATGAGCCATCTCAGAGTGACTGAGTATCTACAGTTTTCCTCAGTTCCCTTGACTGTGTCACTTGTGTCTATACAGACCCTGACCAGGTCAGTAGCAGCTCCTACCTGTGCTTTTCAGAGCACACATGGCTTTCTTAGAAATCTTGTGTTTCACATTCTCCCCCTTCTTTTTTGTCCCTGTCTCACTCCCAAGCCCACCCACAGCTTGAAGCACAGAAGCAGGGGCTTGGTGCGTGGATGCACTGGTCATTACAGGCTTCAGTGCAGAGTCCTGCATGAGTGTCTCATGTGG
The DNA here is from genome assembly GCF_943737965.1 of Phodopus roborovskii. Taxonomy (NCBI): domain Eukaryota; kingdom Metazoa; phylum Chordata; class Mammalia; order Rodentia; family Cricetidae; genus Phodopus; species Phodopus roborovskii. The sequence continues at coordinate 18,623,900 of NW_026126447.1, forward strand.
TCTGCCTTGTCCATAATCTCTCATTTGCCTCTGCAGCTGTTGTCTTCTGTCAAACAGCTGCTGTTGGTAGTTTTATTAAGTAGGACTGGACTCTAGGTATGATGCTGAGAACTCCTCTCAAAGTGGATTCTCAGACTAACTAGGAAACTGTAAGTATAGAAGCTCTACAGACACAACCCATCACACATAGTGTGCAGGATCTGAATGTCTCCCACTCCAACATCCTGCCCCCAGCACTCTAGTTCTTGCTTCCTCCATGTTTTGTCTAGGCTACTACATAGAAATGGCTGCCAATTTCTTCTGTTATTCCACTTTGTTCTTTCAGTCTTCAAACATGAGTCAGGGCATATGATTGGCCTGCATCTTATGTAACCTACAGACAGAGTGACTGAGATGGTGCCGGCATTCCTCCACAATCTCATGGAATACTAATGGCTATTCCAGGCATCCTGTTTATGGACACTGTGTTTACAACTCCCAATCTCCAAGCTTTAGAAAGCAGGTGACACGTATTTCCACAATGCAAGCAAATAGCTTCAGTGTTTAAATAGAGACCATGGTTGCACTGTGAATTTGCTTCTCTTCCTCAAGAGTGTAAATGTCAAAGAGGCAGAAATTGTTTGATTTGATGCTGTTTCTGGTGTCTATAACCAGGCCAGTATACAGTGAGTGGTCAGTGAAATTTATCGGAACTATTACTGAATGTATAGAAATCTTTAAAAACTATAGATTAGAGAATCTGAGTTTCATATTTCTGTTTTGTCAAGCATTATGTGCGTCTTCCTGTAATCTTTCCCATTTTCTGGAAATTAATTTCACCTTATGCAAAATTTCACTAGAGATAGTGATCTCACACAGGTGAGGTACCTTTTGTGATCTCATTGATGTCAAGTACCTCATATGAAGTAAGGATGCAAGGGCCAATAAGATGACCCACTGGATAGAGACATTCCACACCACCATGCTAGCTGGTCCCGAGTTTGATCTCTCTAGAACCTGCAGGGTGGGAAGAAAATACCAACTCCCTCAGTTGTCTTCTGACTTCTTCATGAATGCTGCACATAATACACAAATAAAGAGGGGTTCATAAATGTTAGCTACTTGCAGTCTCTTTTTCCAATTTTCTTTCAAAAGAAGATATGGAGGGAAAAGAGTAAGGCCAGACTGGTATTCCTGGAAATCATATATTGAGTGTCTCTTAAGTATCTTCTATATTGTAGACCCTGAAGACACAAAGATAAATGTATTATTATCTGTACCCTCAAGGAACTCATTTCATTATGGTGTTTCATTTATTAAGCCAAGAACAATAGCATAGACATCTATGAAAAGTTGTCCTAACAGACTGTGGAAATATTAATATTGGTGGCTGGAGAGATGGCTCTGCTGATAGGAGCATCGGCTGTTCTTCCAGAGGACCCAGGTTCCATTCCCAGCATCCACAACTTACAATCATCTATAATTTCAGTTCCATGGGATCTAACAGTCTCTTCTGACCTCTGAAGGCACAGACACATAAGATATAAATTAGTTAATTAAAAGGAAGCTATTAATACAGCATTGATCATTGTTTCTTTTGTACTAATAAAAATTATTACTCCAAATAACAATATCTGAAAACACTATAAGAAAACATACATTAACTATTTATCTAAAAGAACATATATATGCATATATGTGTATATATGTATATGTACACATTTTTTTTAAAAAATAAAATTTTCTCATCTTTGCTAAGACCATCTAATAAAATTCCAAATACCAGACATGAGAAGTCCTGTTTTGAGTTGCTTGCTAGGGATGTCCAAGAAACACCCAAACCATACAGCCAATTGCTGTTGCTCTTGGTTGCCCTTCAGAAGTGGAAGGACACATGTACTTCAGAAATAGGACCCAGATACCCCCCCCAGGCTGAAACTGACCCAAAGTCCTCCTCCCTGAGGACTAGCTTTCATGGTACCATGAAATCTTCCAAAGGAGGGAAGCAATAAACGGTCCTGCCCAGCGTCGGTGTCAGCATGGTACTAAAATCCTAAAGGGAGCATCAGTGTCATGTACACCTTCACAGTAACTAACAGCTCTCTAATTAAGACCTGCTCAATGAGAAGGAAACCGTTCCTGGTACTGGAAACCTCGCCAGCTACCCAGGGGTAGTGAAGTCATGGATATAGAAAGAGAATCTACAAACACTAATTTACCAAAGCAGCATGATCCCTACAATCTAAACATGTATTCTGAGACCCACAGATGAATGTAGTCTTCACCCCTCATCAGGGAAACTCTTTGCAACAGACAGAGACCATTACAGAAAACCACAACCAATCAAAATGTAGAATTGTGGAGCCCAGGAGCAATGGATATATCTACAAAAAACTTCCACAACTAAGGCTCAGGGGAACATTGCAGAAGAGGGCCAGAAAGATTGTAAGAGCCAGAGGATCAGGGTCTTTGCTGTGGGATTATGTTTATAGGAATGTCAGAAGCTATACCCATGAAGTCTCACTACATAACTGCCCAAACTGGACTAAAGTAGGGCAACACAAATGGCCATGCCAAAGTGGTCATGGAAAAGACCATGAGGCCTCAACCCAACACAAAGAACTATGGGCAACTGAGGACTAGGGGTGTAGCAGAAACAGCCTTCTCCAGGGAACGGGTTACCAATTGGTTATTCAATACCAAATGGTCAGCCCTGAAAACAAACATCATTTGGATCGAACTTAGAAATACTTAGAAATAAATATGCACATACATATACACATGCAATAAAATTTATTGAAAAAGATATCATGAATTTGAAAGAGAGCAAAGAGTGGCAAATGGAATGGTTTGAAGGAAAAAATAGAAATGAAATTATGTTATGATCACAAAATACTCTAATGTGTTATATTATACTAATTTACATATTTTAGTTACACCTTAAATATATAGCCAAACATTCAGAAAAACACAATATATATATCTATTTAGGTTTAATAAATATCATTATATTTTCTAGGTTTCTCCTTCCTTTCTAGTAATAGCACATTAAAATTTCAGTATGGAAAAAGGTTTGTTCTAATGGTAGTTGGGTGGTATTTTAATAAACAGACAATGAAGAGTGCTTTTAAATGCGATGAGTTAAGAAAAAAATGTATCCATTTGAAAAACCTTTCATTTTTAATTTACCACTGTATGTTCGTTAAGCAGGGAGTTGTGGATGTGTGCGTAGTTCAGAAAAGTGAGTTCCAATGAAATATAGCATGCACAACAGTTGAATGCTCCCTAAATTGTTATTACTATCATTTCAATTATTTATTCAGTAAACTGTATAATCTAACAATAACATTAAAAGATAAATACAGACCTAGCTCCCTAAGGTGCTGGTTCTTACTCCAGATCATGTTCACAATTAACCAGAAGTCAGAATTGTAAGTCTTATTAAGGAATATTTCACTTGCTTTTGAATTGTACCAGTTCCTTCTGAGTCTCTTGACTGCATTCTACATCTGATGAAACATTTATTTGAACAAACAAAATACATATGTACAAATAAATACAAATGTCAGGATCTGACACACAAATGCAAACACATGTCTTGCCTCATACCCACCATTTGACAGTATGACAGGCTAAAGAGCCTTTTGAATGGGAATGTCTCACAATGCCTCTGAAAGCAATGACCAGACAAAAGTACTGTCATCAATTTAATGTCTTTAGGAAACACACTTTTCTTTACAAGCGTGATGGTTTGATGACTCATAGTGGCAGGACAGGTAACAAAGGAATGGATGCCTGAAGCCATGATAGGCAGGCTAACAACTACAGAGAAGTCTTGCCAGCCGCATCACCTGACCTTGCCCCTTGATTGAGGAAGAATTAAGCACAAGTTTCTCAATCTCCCTGCAAAGGGATGCCAGGAAACCAATCATCACCCAACCACTTTGTGGGGCCATTACGAGAGCCTTGAACTCCATCTTTGTCCAAATGAAAGCACAAAGAAGATAACTTCTCATCTGAAAAATCATCTTCAGATCCCCAAATGGAAAGTGAGTGGAACAGTAAACCTCTTAAACTCCAGTTTGGCAGCTCTAACACGGGGCATTAAGGTAAGAAGGTTATTTATGGCAAAGAAGAAAGGTGAGAGGATTCCAAAGCTAGGGGAAGACGAAGAAGAAAGAGAAACAGCATCCTATCTCTAAATCATGCTCTGCCCTGTTCCGGTATAAAGACACTGTAATACAAAAGCAGGTACCACAGCTGACCCAGGGGCAAAGCTTTCCTTTGAATTCTTAGAGATAATGCTGGCACAGTCTTTGCCCATCCCCCAGGCCGGATATGATTCCCTCCATGACCCTAAGTGCTAGGAAGCAGCAGGTCCTGTGGTTGCTCAGGGTGTCTGAAGGGCACGACCCTGCTCACTCTGTTCTTGGAACCTGGCAGCATCACACTCCTCTGCAGCTTGAGTGGCTGAGAACTACAACACTGTAGATAGCCAAAAATCCCAGAGGGAGGACCAGGATGGGGATGGGGAGACCTCAGGACAGCAAGGAAGGAATTCAGCTACCTACTGTCTTCTTCAGGGAAGGGTGGCAACGGGACCCTGTACCAAGGGCTCTGCTTTAGAGAAAGTTGGCACCAGATACTGTTGGGGGAAAAAGTTTAGCTCTAGCATCTGAGAGCACATTTGCAGAGCCTCATTTGTCAGTGTTTCCAACACCCAGCCTATGTGCCTCAATGCATCTCTCTTCTGCTCTAGGGCCCACTGAAGACGGGAAAGTGTCTGTCATACCTCAATGCTCCATAAGGATGAGAATAATGTGCCCATTGGGCACCTTTCCTGGGAAAGACAAGAGTTGTTTAAAAAACAATGGGAAAGGAATTTCTATGTCATGGCAATAGAATCAGGGAATTTGACTCTGACCTCTTAAAGGGGCGCGGTGGGAAGGAGTATGTGGCTGTGAGACTCTATACTTCCTGATGGAACAGCATCTTGGAACAACTCCCGTCACTGACTGCCTCTCTCTGTGTGTATGGGTTTGAATGTGGTGTGTTTGTTTATGTGGTATGTGTGGTGGTAGTGGTGGTGGTGTGTGTGTGTATGTGTGTGTGTTGAGTGTGTTGAGTGTGTTTATGAGCCTGAGTGTGGTGTATGTTAGTCTATGTGTGGTGTGTGAGTGTGTGCATGTGTATGCTGTCTGAGTGTATGTGCATTCATGCGTATGTGGTATGTGAGAGTATTGTGTGGTATGTATGTACATGCATGTGTGTGTGGTGTGTGTGTGTGTGAATATGTGGTGTGTGTGTGTGTGAATATGTGATGTGTATATGGTATTGTGTGTGTGTGTGAGAATATGTGGTGTGTGTGTGTATATGGTGTGTGTGAATATGTGGTGTGTACATGGTATTGTGTGTGTGTGTGTGATAATATGTGGTATATGTGTGGTATTGTGTGTGTGTGTGAGAATATGTGGTGTGTGTGTATATGGTGTGTGTGAATATGTGGTGTGTGTGTGAGAATATGTGGTATGTGTGTGGTGTTGTGTGTGTGTGTGAGAATATGTGGTGTGTGTGTATATGGTGTGTGTGAATATGTGGTGTGTGTGTGAGAATATGTGGTATGTGTGTGGTGTTGTGTGTGTGTGTGAGAATATGTGGTGTGTGTGTGTATGGTGTGTGAGAATATGTGGTGTGTGTGTGTATGGTGTGTGAGAATATGTGGTGTGTGTGTATATAGTGTGTGTGAATATGTGGTGTGTATATGGTATTGTGTGTGTGTGTGTGTAAGAATATCTGGTATGTGTGTGGTGTGTGTGGGGGGGTATGTGGTGTGTTTATGTGTGTGTATATGGTGTGTGTGCACCTGAGCATGTATGTGAACCACCACACTTGGACTTTCTGTACAGGTTCTCAGAATCAAACCTAGGACTGTGTGCTTTTATAACAAGCACTTTACGGACTGGGCTGTCTTCCCCACATTTCTTTTAAAGTGCAGCATTCTTTAGCAAATAACTCTTCGAGGAAGGTCTGTGGAAGAGAAAAGAAGCAGAATGGCTGCGGCAGAGGAGGTTGGGTGGGGAGACTGTGGAAGGAGGAAGACTTCCAGGGTAGCTTTTGGTCTGTCACAGAGCTCCTGGGGTCCCTCAGAGCAATTTGAAAATAACTAGAGTAGATGGTTGCTGAGGTCCTAGTCGTTCATTCATTAAGCATCATTTGAATGCCTTCCTTCTGGGGACTCACACTGATAACTGGCAAATTTGCAAGTGGAATGGAAGAGGAAGGGAGTTAGGAGAAAGCCACCCTATTGGTTCTGGTTTTGCTGGGCTCCAGTCCTAGACTGGAAGAATGCCTTGCATGTCCCACAGGGTTCAGCATGCTCTGTCGCTGTTTGTCTTGGCCTTTTCAGTCTGTGTGTCACAACACATAAATGAATGTGTTACATTTCCTCAGCAACAAGAGGAGGTCCTGTATGTCCCCTCCCCTGATGAGCAACCAGAGGAGAGAGTGGGGTGTCATGGTGTTGCCAGGGACAGGCTGACAGTAGTACCAAATTAGGAAAAGGCAGACAGAGGATTCCTGGCCAAACTACATCACCGACGCTCAGCCAGCAAAAATCAGTGGAAGTGTGTGTAATCCTGTATAGACTAGATGGTCCATGCCCTGCCAGCAATGCAGGAAAGAGGATAATCAAGCGGGACATGGTTCTTTAATAAGTGTAAAACTAAACATCATCAGCATGCTGCAACACAATACCAGGGGCTGGAAGTGGTTAGTGTTGTGATTACAGAAAGGGCATCAGTATAGGATGTCATTGCTCTCAAGATCCAAGAAAATGTCTAGCATTCATTTTTATAAACAAAGCTGGAGCACACTGGAGTTATTTCTTAGTTTAAACATATAGTCATACCACCTTTATTTAGAACATGGGCTAGGAGTTTGTAATGGTATATAAATTCAGGACAAGAGTCGGTATTGTATGTTCTCAAGAGAGAACAAATACAGGACTATTCATCTCCAAAGCATTGTTAATCTTTTCATTAAAAGGCATGGTCATTATGTTCCAAATCCTTCTTCCAAAGATCAGATCCAGATTTTCCAGCTAATGAAACAATGGAATCATTTCTACACACACACACACACACACACACACACACACACACACACACAAAGAAGAAAGATGCTAGACAAATATTCCAAACCAAATTATTACAGTCCCAGAAAGCAATAGATTTTAGAGGGATGTACACATACCCCCATGCACACACACACACACACACACACACACACACACACACACACGCACGCACACACGCACAAGCACAGAGAATGTACACACTATCAGGAACATGTTAGAAGAAATGCTAATCTACGACATAGATAAAACATCTTTAAAGTCAATCATTTCTGTTACTGCTGTGTGTGTGTGTGTGTGTGTGTGTGTGTGTGTGTCCTTTCACTTCTTGGCATCAGTTAAAGTACCACAATTGTGGCTTGTGACAGTGCCTGAGCATGCAGGTCCAGGGTGTTGCTGTTTGGAGGGTTAGCCTATTAGGAACAAAAGGCATTTGATCTTCTCTCTTCTGCTTAAGCTCAAGCTACCTAAAAGTAACTTTGGCTTGGCCTCATGGTGAGAAACACACTGAGCAGTTGGAAATGTCGACTAAGCTTTAAATATATGTGTGCCAGATCATTGTTATCAACCAGGCTTTCCCTGGGGTTAAAAATCTCACAGACAACAGAGAGCCGAATTTTCCAGATGCACATTTCTTTTGAATAAGTTTCTTAAGGGCAGACAGTGGGGAAACGACATAGAAGGAGAGACCATTGATAGAAAACCCAAGACCCAGCCTCTTTGTGTTTCCCCCACTGTGTACGAGCCTGTAAGTAGTGGGAGGAACACGACAATTCTACTCATAGAAACAAAATGATTAAATAATAAGCACAAATACAGAAACGTGAATGTGAATAAAGGTTGCCTGAAGTATCAGAATGCAAAGAAAGCCATCCACACTAGTTAGCTATAGAAGCCAGGGAGTTGTTGTATACACTTTTAATCTCAGGACTCAGAAGACAGAGGTAGATGGATCTCTGTTAGTTCAAGACCACCCTGAGCTACACTAAATTGATCCAGTCTAAAAGAGAAACAGCTCACACAAAGGTGCTCTCAGCACTTGGGAGCCCATGTCTTTAACCCCAAGATTTGATAGGTATAAAAGGAAGAAGGAAAGGGTCCCAGGAGAGAATTTGTTCCAGCCACATTGAGGAGAGACAGAAGTCTGGGATTGCAGTCTGAGGCTTGGTGGAGAGTGTTGTCTCTGAGGATTCGTGGAGACAGGATTGCCATTTCACTCTGAGGTAGAGGTAAAAGCTAGTGGCTTGGCTGCTTTGCTTATCTGATCTTCAGCTTTGAAACACAATATCTATCTCTGGCTTTTATTTTCATGTTACATATAAAGTTTAAAATGTTACAAAACTTTGAAATGGTAGACACTCATGATACCATTGGCATATTAAGATAATAAGCCCACCTGTCATGCTTGAATTTTCTTATACTTCATTGTGGTCCTTCTTCTCTGTTCCCTGTGTTTCTTCATCATCCGTTCATATGCTTTCCCATACTATGCATTAGACTGTAATTGTTTGGATTCTATAGAAACAGAATCACATGAGGTTTTTTTTTTTTTTTTTTAAGTCTGGTTTTGTTCACTAACCATAAGTTGTGATTTAGCCATGATATAGCATATATCAGTATTTTTCTTTATAAAGCTGAGTAATTATTTCATTATAAAGACAAACCACAGTTTGTTAATACATTTGTTTATCCATCCGGATGTTGATAGAACATTGCTTATCTACCCCCCAGTTTTTTACTATAATGAATATAGTTCCTGAATATGCATGGAAACATACACACATACATCTCTTGACTGCATAACCAGAACCAGAATAACCAGGTCACATAATAGACATGTGTATTCTTTTTAGGGATCTACCACACCATTCCACAGTGGTTGCACCAATTGTATTCCCATCAACAATATATTAGAACAACGTATCTACATTCCCATCAACAGTATATTAGAACAATGTATCAGATTAGAGCTACTTCAAAGATGCATTTTGTAGATTTCACTCACTCTGGAGTATCATGAAACACCTGGAAAACAAAGTAAAACCAGAAGATCAAGGACTAGGAAAGAAGGCAGGATTGTAGCCAGAATTTATTTGGGAAAATGCCTGCCTGTCTCATATTTAATAATGCCTTTCTTCATTCAGCTCGTTTTCTTTGTTTTATTTTTGTTTTTGTTTTTTGTTGGATTTTGTTTGTTTGTTGGTTTTTTTGAGACAGGGTTTCTATGTATTGCTTTGGATCCTGTCCTGGAACTTACTCTGTAGACCAAGCTGGCCTCAAACTCACAGAAATCCACCTGCTTCTGCCTCCAGAGTTCTGGGATTAAAGGCATGCACCACCAACGCCCAGCTCATTCAGCTTGTCTTTACATACCTATAATTAAAAATGAAATGTTTTTTTTAATGTACCCTATCTACACAATGGAATATTCTTCAGTCTTAAAATAGGAAAAAAAAATGACAATTGCTAATGGATGGATGAGTCTTGACAATCCAGTCATAAAGAGAGATATATTTTTCCACTTCTATGGACTGCCTGGTTAGACTTATGGATAAAGAAGGTAGAACATTGCCATCAGCAGGTGGGCTATGAGACAGAACAGGGGGCTTCTGTTTAGTCCATAAAGTTCTGCATTTCTGAAGGTGGAAAGTGCTTTGTGCAAGTTTGCACTCCCACCAGCAGTGGAGGAGTGTTCCCCTCTCTCCACATCCTCTCCAGCATAAACTGTCATTACTGTTTCCCATTTTAGACATTCTGACAGGAGTAAGATGGTATCTCAGAGTTGTTTCGATTTGCATTTCCCTGATGGCTAAGGATGTTGAGCACTTTCTTAAGTGTCTTTCAGCCATTTTAGGTTCCTCTATTGAGAATTCTCTATTCGGTTCTGTATCCCACTTTTTAAATAGGGTTATTTGGTGTTTTGGTATCTAGCTTCTTGAGTTCTTTGTATATTTTGGAGATCAGCCCTCTGTCAGATGTGGGGTTGGTGAAGATCTTTTCCCAGTCTGTGGGCTGCTATTTGGTCTCGTTGACTAGGTCCTTTGCCTTATAGAAACTTCTCAGTTTGAGGAGGTCCCATTTATTAACTGTCCATCTCAGTGTCTGTGCTACTGGTGTTATGTTCAGGAATTGGTCTACTGTACCAATTCATTCAAAGTAGGGTACCTCCTACTTTCTCTTCTAAGAGGTTCAGTGTGAGGGGTTTATGTTGAGGTCTTTGATCCATTTGGACTTAAGTTTTGTGCATGGCAATAGACATGGATCTAGCTACAGTCTTCTACACACCATCATCCAGTTGTGCCAGCACCATTTGTTGAAGATGCTTTCTTCCTCCCATTGTATAATTTTATCAGGTGTTCAAAGGTGTGTGGGTTAACATCAGGGTTTTAGATCTGAATCCATTGGTCTACTTGTCAATTTGTGTGCCAATACCAAGCTGTTTTCAGGACTATAGCTCTATAGTAGAGCTTGAAGTCAGGGATGGTGATGCCTCCCGAAGTTCCTTTATTGTACAGGGTTGTTTTGGCTATCCTGGGTCTTTTGTTTTTCCATATAAAGTTGAGTATTGTCATTTCAAGGTCTGTGAAGAATTGTGCTGGGATTTTGATGGGAATTGCATTGAATCTGTGTGGCTTCTCAGGAAAATGGTAATCAGTCTACCACAGGATCCAGCAGTTCCACTCTTAGGCATATACCCAAAAGATGCACATCCATGCAACAAAGATATCTGTTCAATTATGTTCATAGCAACATTATTTGTAATAGCTAGAACCTGGAAATAACCTAGCCGCCCCTCAATTGAAGAATGGATAAAGAAAATGTGATACATTTACACAATGAAGTACTCAGCAGAAAAAACAAAACAAACAAAAAAATGTAATCTTGAAATTCACAGGCAAATGGATGGAAGTAGAAGAAACCATCCTGAATGAGGTAACCCAGTCACAAAAAAAGGAATATGGTATGTACTCACTCATATATGGATTTTAGACATAGAGCAAAGGCTCACCAGCCTACAATTCATACCACCAGAAAAGCTAGGAAACAAGGAGGACCCTAAGAGAGACATACATGGTTCCCCACAGAAGGGGAAAGGGACAAGGTCTCCTGAGAAAATTGGTAGCAGGATTGGTGGGCAGTGAGTGGAGAGGGAGTTAGGAGAAAGAGAAGGGGGGAAGAGGAGGGGAGAGAAGAACATGAGGGAGCAGGAAGATTGAGCCAGGGGAGGAATAGAGGAGATCAAGAAAAGAGATACCATAATAGAGGGAGCCATTATAGGTTTGAAAAGAAATCTGGCACTAGGGAAATGTCTAGAGACCTATAAGGATGACCCCAACTAACAATCTGAGCAATAGGAGAGAGGCTATCTTAAATGCCCTTCCCTGATAATGAGATGGATGACTATCTTATATGCCATCCTAGAGCCTTCATCCAGTAGCTGATGGAAACAGAAGCAGGCACCCACAGCTAAGCACTAGCCCAACTCCTGAAATCCATTTGCAGAGAAGGAGGAGTGATGAGTAAAGGGGCCAAGACCAGGCTGCAGAAACCCACAGAGATAGCTGAACAATGGGGAGCTCACAGACCCCAGATTGATTGTTGGGAAACCAGAATAGGACTGACCCAGACCCCCTGAATGTGGGTCTCAGTTTGGAGGCCTGGACAGTCTATGGGACCTCTAACAGTGGAACCAGGATGTTATCCTGGTGCACAAAAGGACTTCAGATGTGCATTCCCCATGGAGGGATGCTCCCTTAACCTAGAGGCGGGAAGGAGGGCCTAGACCCTTCCCCAAATGACATAACAGATTTTGAAGATTCCCTCCTAGAAGGCCTCATCCTCCCTGAGGAGTGGATGGGGGATGGGACCGGGGGTAGTCAGAGGGGAGGAATGGAAGGATGGGAGGTGGAGTGAACTGGGATCAATATGTAAAATAAGAAAAAAAAATGAGTAAAAAATTAGAAAGTGCTCTGGGTTTAACTTTATATCTACATTGATACACAACACTACAGAGTAGGCACTAATACCTCTAGATGGCAAATACTGTGTTGTGTATATTTCACTACAATAAAATAACTGAAATGAAATTCAAGTTATAATGACTATCTGTAGATACAGGAGGAATAAGATGCATCTTTGAAACTGATGTTAATAGTCACTGTTTCAGCTTACATCAGTTTGCTAAAGTAGTTCATATACCCCAAAAGGGCAAAGACTGTACCAAATAGAAAATAAATAGTAGGGTTTTATGAAATATTTAAAATATACAAAATAATGTCTAGAGGTCAGTAAAGAATTAACAGATTCAAGAGAGAAATGAAAACAAACTAAAACTGGAACAATATTGGCTTCCGGGTTCTCTGCAATCGTTTTAAATTTTTGTCAGCTCCTGTTGGATCAATCAACACCACCTGCCTCAACTACGCTATGAGCTCCCTCCCATCACTCCACTGCTCTTCATGGCAAAGGCTAGGCTTCTGCTACCACAAACTCCACCCCCTTGGTACAGGTCATACTGTCTGCCCCTAGCATTTCCCCAGCTAGTAACTTCCTGGTGTCTTACAAATATCCTTCCCTCCATTAGAGATACTCCCACTACCCATTCACATGATGGTCCACGTTCTAACTCTGCTGTGGCCAATCTTCCTCAACAAGCATCTTTAGCTTGTCTTACTGGTGTCATATAAGAAGCTGTGGTTGATGCCTGGGCTGCGGTGGTGCACACCTTTAATCCCAGCACAAGAGAGATAGAGACAGGGGATCTCTGTGAGTTGGGGGCCAGCCTGGTCTACAGAGCTAGTTCCAGGACAAACACCAAAACTACAGAGAAACCCTGATTCAAAACAACAACAACAAAAAAGAGGCTGTGGCTATAGAACACCTTTAACGAATGCTACAAAGTATACTTGTGACTCACATTTATGGAATTTAAAGAAGACTATCTGGAAATGGACATACTTTTGACATTCTTCTCTAGTAAAGTTCTATGCACATTTGGAGATTTTATTTTTATTTTATTAACTTTAAAAGATTTTACTTTGTAGAACAAGGCATTGAATCTAGAGTCCTAGATATGCTGGGTCAGTATTCTGTCATGGAATATCATCCTTAGCCTTCAGTTTTACTTTTCATTTTGAGGCAGGTTCTCACTAAATTGCCCAGATTGCCCTTGGACTCACTTTGTAACCCAGGTAGCTCTTCAACTTGTGGCCTTCCTGCCTCTGCCTCCTGAGTAGTTGGGACTATGTAAAATCCTGAGCTCCCAGCCTGGTTGAGGGCTTTATTTGGTTTATACACTTTACTGCTGTGTTCTACCCTCATTCCCTGCAAGATCTGAAGATACTTCTCAGAAGAAAATAAACTGCCATCCCAAATCATGACTCCTCTGTAAAGCAGGCAAATCTGTGCACTGTGGAAGAGGCCACTGAACTCACCCCACTAACTGCTTATTGCTTTTTATCAAAGTCTCTCTAAAATGAGCCCTGCTAGTAGATTGGAGCTATTTAAAAGAGTATGCTCATAGACTGCAAAATTAACCACTCACACTTGAGCACAGTGAAAACCCTGGCTCTTCTGAGTCAATAGACATCAGAAGAGTAAGGACTAGGGAAGAAGACAGGGCTGTGGCCTAAACTCGTGTGGGCAACACCTGCCTCATGTTCAATGCCTTTCTTTAGGAGTATTTCATTCAACTGGTCTTATCTGGCTATACTACTTTTCTAGAAAATAGTTGTTAAAAATCTCAATGGCTGGTTCTTTAAGATAGGGGTGGATGTGGTTTAATGTGTTTTCATTCACTGGTTTTTGAATCTCATGTTCCCACTGTGCCTTAGCCCGAACTTGGCTTATTTATCCGAAGGGCATGACTAAATTGGAGCACTCTTCTTTGGGTGTGGTTTTCTTTCTCTGGAGGAACTTCAAAAGGAGCAGCTCTTGTGAGCCTGGGGTTGGGTCCTTCTGTAACCATGACACATTGGAACAAAGACACTTACCACTTCAAGCAGCTACAACTTTTAGAAGAGTGAGGATTAGCAGTTAATGTCACGGAAGGAGGGGTTAGCAAGAGGATTGATGACCGCTGACGATTCTGAGAATCTTGGTTGAGTATTTAGGATAATTTTACATAAAGGCGGTATGAACCATAGGTGTTCTGAAAGTTTTCTTGATGCTTCCTGAAATAAAATCAGAAGGAGGTTCCTTTATGTCTTTTGAACAACTAGTGAGTGCCAGGCATCATTTAGTCCTTATCTTATTGAACCCTACAGATCTCTGGAGACTTGTAGACTTGGTGCCCCTCCTCTAGTTTTATTTAGAGACAAAGTAAAGTACAAGAAATGTAGGTGAATTAATCTTCTTAGAGGTAGAAGAATAACTTTACCCAAAGCTTTCCGATTCAACACTTTTCAGCTTTGCTATAATGTTACCTCCTCTTTTATATGTCTACTGGGGGTTGTGCGACTGTGTATATATGCTTTAGGTTCCCATGGCGACTACAATGTTGAGTGGAATTTGAGGACAGTGTTCTATTGCTGAGGACAAGCATTCAGCTAAGGTGTGAGGGATTTAGTGCATTAATCCTGCCAGGAGTACAGTACAATATTTATATTTCAAAAGGCAAACACTTAGAATGGGCCATACTTAACATTGTGGAATTTATAACTCACAGTGAGCTTCACTCAATGAACAGATATTCCTGGGGGATGCCCAGAGCCTCACACACTGCCCTCAAATCACCACAGAGGCAGATTGCTTTACATATGCCCTTCCCTTCTCTGCTCTATTGCTGTATTCTTCAATTCCGGATGCTCCCCCTGTGATTATGGCATCCCAAGCTCTAATGAGTCCTCAGCCTACCATCAACTTTAAAAGCAATTTTACATTTATTGGAATTTAATAAAAAGAAATAAAAGGAACTGCTAAACTTTAGTAAATAATGCTTCAAAGCAAACACTTGGCTTCCTTAAAATCACCTCCCATGTTTAATTTATGAAAAGCTTTGGAATCCTGGAGGATTTTTGGTTGATTGTTTTTCAAACAGAACCTACATTTATTAATGGGCCTCGTTCGTGTTTTCAGGTGACAGCGTCCCTGTTTTTCTCTTTGTGCTTGGACTGTTAGTGTCTTCAGACAAGGGTGCCATGTCTCACTGGTGATGGCTGTGGCTTGGCAGTCCACAGTCACTATCTTTTTTTTGACTTGAGCTTAAACCAGTGTCACCTTCTTTCTTCCTTTCCAACTGATGCCACATATGCCTATTCTATTATTTGGTACTTTTAAACCTTTTATCTGGCCTTTAAAAATAGCAGTCTGTTTTTATACAGATGGCGGAGGACACTAATCCCAGGAGCTCTTCATTTCCTATAGCTGATTCCTGTGAGGTCACTTGTTTTATTAGCTTGATGTTCTTCATTCTGTCAAATATCCTCTGTGACTAGTGGTCCTTTTCACTTAAATGAAGTTCTCAGTTGACTGGAAAACGAGATGTCCCTTTCTCTACAGTCTAGCCCTCAGGTAGCTCTCTCCAGTATTACCAGGCTCTCGACTAAGTCTCCCTAGTCAACAGGGCTTCAAGATCCTTCTGAATCTGTGCAAACTCAGACTCGAGGGGGTCACCAGCCCGTTGCCTCCCCAGTATCTTTTTCCTACAGTACAGATCTTGCCTCTCGATTCTATTTGTCAGTGTTTCCCACACTGTTGCAGTTCAAATATTTTTCTAGTCTCAGCTAGAGACATTTGTGGCATTATTTTTGTTTATGTCCTCCTTCAAAGTCTGGCTTTGAGATTTAGGATAGGTGCTTTATTGGACAGTGTTCTTGTATCCCTCTTCCTTCGTTTCTTTCCCGACACCGACACCTTTCCTCTCCTAGGTCTTGGTCATCAGCCGCTATCAGGCATCACATGGAGGAAAGGGTTCATTGTGACCCAGAACATTCCTCCCTTTGAACCCTGGGGTTACCTCCTTCACCACACAAATGGATGGATCCAGTGAGAATGCTGGAAATGTGCTGTGGATTTACAGTGCTCAGAGGGAAGCTGACTGCTATTAAGTAGTTAAAGGATTAGCAGCTTTCGCAAAGCACTTTCCCGGAGTTTTCAGGAAGAAAAGGGACATAATAATTATAACCAGCACCTACCCTCTTCAACTTTAGAAATATCGATCAGCATCAATTCCCAAGTTCAGTTTGTGTTTCCATCAACCAGATGAAATACTTGGCTAAACCAGATTCACTGCAGAAATCGCAGACTGTGTCTAGGCAAGACCTCATCAGCCCTGCTTAGGAAGCTGGCAAAGCTAGAACTCTCAGAAGACTCTGATTATGTCTGTGGAAGCCATGTGCAGAGGAGTGCCTGACATTAATATCTGAGGTTAGGCCTGTCTCACTTTCTATATAATAACAGCTGACATTGATGGAGTGCGATGAGTCAGGTACCTGCTTCCAGTACTTTATAGTTAATCACTTTACAGTTAGTGCTGCTTTTGAAACCCTCACACTAATTCCTACAGGTCCAGTATTGTTTTCATTGTCTGATAAGGAAATCATGGCACAGAGACACTTGTCAAAAGCTGTCTGAACGGCTAAGCAATAGAGGTTGCGGGGAGACTTGAACCCCAGAACCTTGGGTTATTGTGCTTACGACCTCCCTTTATGCACATCAGATATATATTGTACTAGAAAACTTTCATCTCTTAGTGTAAAAAATGTGAGCACACCTTCTAAGAGACAGCAACATCGTGCTTCTGGTGGGGTTTAAAAGATAGAATCATGTATAGTAGCACTCACTGTTCTTCAATAGCCGTAGTCCATCTCTAAACTGAATAGGAAGCCCACACAAAACACCTCTCTTATTTATAGCCCATTTTCTTCCCCAAATAATAGTCAATGTTTGTTAGGCTCTGAAGTAACCAGTGTTCATGGGGCACTCTGCTGGCATTATTTCAGGGAAGTTAGCAAACACCAACTGAGCATTCCTGCCCTCATCCTATTACTGAGGAGGACATCTGTTTAGCATGCCCCAGCTCCCGAGACCATTAAGAGTTCCGTCAGCATTTGAAGCTCAATCTATCTCTAGACTCCTGTGGTAGACAGGTTTTGAGATGGCTTCTGACCCCCCCCCCTCTAGTAGTATTCCCAGGATTGTGATATATCACATGATAATCTGGTCAGTTATTTTGTCAACTTGACACAAGCTGGAGTCAACTGGGAAGAAGGAACCTTAACTGAGGGATTGCCGCCATCAGACGGCCTCTAGGCAAGCCTGTGGCAGCATGTTCTGGATTAATGATTGATGTGGGAGGACCTAGCCCACCAGGGACAGTGCAACCCTTGAGCAGCCGGTCCTGGGAGGTTTAAGGAAGGGAGCTGAAAGCAAGCCAGTAAGCAGCTCTCCTCCATGGCCACTGCCTCTGTTTCTGCTTGAATTCTTGTCCTGACTTTCTTGAATGACAAATTGTGATGTAGAAGCATAAGGTAAATAGACCTATTCTTCCCAAGTTGTTTTCAGTTGTGTTGTTTATCACAGCAACAGAGAAACAAACTAGAAAACGTAGAACAGAAAATTCATTTTAAATTTTGTTTCACAGGATATATGCTGATCATATTCTTTTCCTTCTCCCAACTCATCCCAGATCATTTAAACTTTATGTTCTCTCTTTCTCAAACATAAAAGCAAGCAAAAATGAAAACAAAAACAAAAATCCATAAGACAAAAAATACAAACTGATTTAAAAAAATAAAATACAAACTGAAACAAAAAGCCCAGAAAAACAACAAAACACAGAGTCATTTTGTGAGCAGAAACTTTGCAGATGTTAAGGGAAATTATCTATGTGTGGCAGATGTAGTTACAGTGTTTCCTCTGGCTGTTTGTAGAAGCAGTCACAGAAATGTGGGGTGGGAGAAGGACTTCACTGGTGCTGCCATGTAAAGGACAGTGAGTAACCTGGCAGAGCTGATGGTGACATCCAGCTGACAGGCAGTAAGTAGCTAGCACACTCACACCTGTAGTCCTCCGGAAGCTGTCACTATGACTTTGCTCTTGTAAAACCTGGAGGCAAGGGACCCCAGATGAGCCATGCTGGGTTTTTGGTATACAGACATGTGACCTGAAAATGGAAGTTGTCTGTAGTCATGCAGTCTCTGGCATGCTAGGCCACTTGACTGACTCCTACTCCAACCCCTGTGCCCCATCCCCCCACCCCCCACCTCCATCCCCCACCCCCATTGTCGAGCCACCTGTGGTTGTGTCTTTGTTCTATATGAAATTCTTCCAAAGGACCCAAGTTCAGTTCCTAGTTCCCACATCAAGCAGTTCACAAACCACCTATAACTCTGTTTCCAGGGGTTCTGATGTCCTTTTATCACCAGGCACATATGCACATGCGTGTATATACACAAAATAGACACATTACATCTTTTTTTTTCTTTTTTAATTTAGAAAAGTAGCTGAATCATGGCATGAGGTATTCAGACCATCACTCCTTGTTCAGTCTGGTCTTGAAACCCTAGGCTCTCATGATTCTCCTGCCTCAGCCCCCTAAATGAGCTGGGACAGGCCTGTGCCACTATGTCAGGTCACTGTATTCATTTGTGTGATCATTCCCCTGTCTGAAAAACCAGCGTTTAACTTTGAAAATGTCTGAAAAGGGGGTCTAAACTGTTGGAGCTGGTGAAATGGCAGAAGAGGTAAAGATGGCTGCTGCTAAGACTGACAACCTGAGTTCGATCCCCAGGAAGGGCAAGGGAAGAGAAGGGGAGGGGAGTGGGAGGGAGGGGAGGGGAGGGGAGGGAAGAGAAGGGAAGGGAAGACTATTCATGTGGGCAGAGACCCACATGGCAGAAGAAAGAACCTACTCCCACAGGTTGTCCTCTCAGATCAACACTGGAGCTGTGGCATGTGAATACACACACACACACACACACACACACACACACACACACACACCCCACAAGCACACATAAACATAAAATTCTAAAACAATATATTTAATTAACATATATTAATGTATTTGTATATATTAATTAAGGGGGAGTCTCTCTGCATGTAAGTATGTATTATGTGTGTATGCATACCCATGTGGATGCAATTCCTCAGGTACTGTTCACCTCTGTTTGAGACAGTCTCTCTCTTATCCTGGAGTGTGCTGATTATGCTAAGCTGAGTGGTCAATGAGCCCCAGGAACCTGCTTGTCTAGGCCCCATCAGTGCTGAGGCTGCTAGCACACACCTATATACACAACATTTTGACATAGGGATTGAACTTGGGTCCTCATGGCCCTAGTTTGAATGTAGATCGTTCTCCATAGGGTCACATGTTGAAAGCTTGAATCCCAGGGTGCTGTATGGTAAAGCATTCAGAGATGGGACCCAGTGGAAGGTGCCCAGGTCACTGAGAGAAACAGGGGTGACAGATGGCTTCCCAGAGTGACTTCTCAAAGAAGTTGTTTTGAAAGAGCAAACCTTTGCCCCAGAATCTTTTCCCCTTGCACATGCAATTGGCTCTGGCATGACAGAGGAGGGAGGTCTTCAGCAGAGGCTGACTGAAGCAGAGGCTGACACTCACTGAACTCCTGGTCTCTGGAACCAAATTAAAATAATTAAATAAACTTCCTTCCATTTATTTATGTGCTTATTTATTTATTTATTATTTACTTATTTCTTTTCATTCAAAAATCTACATATTAGCCCAGGTTGGCTTTGAACTCAGGATCTACTTGCCTCTGCCTTCTTAGTGCTAAAATTACAGAAATGGACCACCAAATCCTGCTACCTTTATTCTTTATAAATATGCAAGCCTGTGGTTTTGTTGTTGCAATGGAAAACAGGCTAAAAGAGAAACCAAGGGTCAGCTGAGCTGGAACTATTATTAACTTCTCATTGTCTATTTGTCCAATTAGAGTTTGAAAGAAGATGTATATGAAGGATATTATTTAACTTCCCTAAATTATGCACTATGAATACTGAATTATGAAATACTATTTTATAGTTATTATCTCATTAAAGTGGAGTATGATTCTTAAGAGCTGTAAGAGTTATAGTTTTCATAAATATACTTTTTTATTATAGGGTGGGAAGATGCAAAGGTGGCATTTAGGTGAATTTTTATTAAATAATACTGCTTTTCCTCAATCTGTACTAGCAAATTGTCAGTAGGACTCAAGAAGAATATTATCCTATTATAATATTAATGGCAATACTAAAATACCAATGAATATTAAATGTGCTGGAATAAATAAGAATAAATTGAAAAGTGAACAATAGTGTACTAATTTCTTTATTTTTTAATTTAAGTGTATGGGTATTTTGCCCATGTGTCTACCACATACATGCTTGGTACCTGCAGAGGCCAGAAGAGAGCATCAGATCTCTTGGAACTGGAGTTACAGAGAGTTGAGAATGTGGAGCTGGAAATTGAACTCTGGTCCTCTGGAAGAGCAACCAGTGGTCTTAACTACTGAACTGTCTCTCCAGCCCTTTTAAAAATTAATCTACTGTATTAACATTCATGTGTATTTGCTTCTATGAGTGTATGTGCACCACATGCATGGAGAATCCTGCAGAGGCCAGAAGAGAGTATCAGATCCCCTTAAACTGGAGTTACAGGCAGTTGTGAGCTGCTAGGTGCTGAGAGCTGAGCTCTGATCTTCTGAGAGCAGTAAGCACTCTTACCCACTGGGACATCCCCACCCTCCCGCCCCAGACTTCAACCCTGCCCGTGTTTCTATATTAGTGCTAAATGCTCAGGGACTTTCATTTTTTGTGCTTTATTGGGTTGGTTCACCCTTTCCATCAGTTACAATTTTATTTTTTCTGCACTAGTTTTGCCCAAACAATTCTCAATGTTTTCCCATTTTTCCTCAAGTCTCTTTGCTCAGTTCCGTCTAGGAACCCTGACCCAGTTGGAGCCTTTACTTACTCTGCTATGACTTCAGCAGACATAGATTAAGACTCAATCCTTTCCAAGCAGGAGACAGACAAATCAAAAGGTGCTGCTTGATTACTTGGTCCCAAAGACCCTTACTATGCTGTTCTCTGAGACTGAGCTAATGTAAGACAGTGGCCAGGAAATGCACAGGCTTACAGACACTGCCGTCTTCCCAAGGTTGGGTTTATGAAGCTTGGCAAGCTGGATGTTTCAGTCAGTAGCCAGATGTTGACCATGAGCTAGCAGAGTAAATACCCCGTCTCAGTTCAAGAGTGCCCTTTAGACGATTTGTGTTTTAAAACCCCAAATCAAATCCAGAGGTTACCACAGCTGGTTTACACCAGTGGAAAGGGATTTATTAGAAGCACTGTGGAAATAGATGCCAAGAGCTAGGATCAGAAATAGGGTCAGCACTCAGGAAGGAAGAGCTAGAAAGAACTTTGGGACTTCCTTCTCCCCTCGTTTGTTTCTGCTTTGGAGCATCTGCTTCATCTTCCACCATTGGTCTTCCCTACTCTACCTTCCAAGTATAGAGAACTGCCTTCCACAATGCCTAACTGCCATGGTTTGGATTCTACACACACAAACTGCCTAAGCTGTTAGTTAGACTTTTGGTTCTGCTTTCTCTTGAAACTAATTTGACTGGCTCAGCTTGTGTCTGGTGTCCTCTTGCCCAATTGATGGCGGTCCACTAGTTACGTATCTTGTGTGGTGTGGTTGCTAGGGTGGAGCTAAGCTTGTAGAAACAGGGTTGGAGAAGACTAAGTACACAGGCAGTCAGGTGTCAACAACATGAATTCCAGGGACCCTGATAGGAAGCCTACAAATTCCAGGGGAGAGGTAAAGGGTGGTTGCTTCTAGCCAAACATGCCTTGCTTTCTGTACAGGCACTGCCCATAATGCCATGAAGATCCTGTTGCAGTAGGTAGGAAGGTGAGTGGAGCCCTAACCTAGTGGCAGGATTTGGCTGGTAGGAAGAATGAAATGGATGTAGAAAATAAGGAGAGTGGACACACTGCATGATCTCTTCAGTTTTCCTCCTGGATTCCTCTACCTATAGGGAACATATGGGCATTTTTGTACTTCATAGTGTTTTGAACAAATGTTTCAAGATAAGTGTGGGAGGTTAAGAAAGAGGGAGAACTCATAAGTTAAAAAAAAAAAGTAAATATATGCTCCAGTAAATATATCTTTGTAGATTGTAGGGCATGGTCAGACTACATGCTGTTCTAATTTTCCGTGTGACAACTTGCTTGTGACCATTCTCCACTGTGATTTTTCTTGCTGTCTCCATCCCTCTATAGAGTTTAGAAGATTGTTTGGATGTATGAGCATGTATGAACATACTCACTTTTATACCTGCATTCATATGAATAAAACTTGTTGAGTTTTAGCTTGTTCTCTTGTTCTCTTTAGTTTAGTTCTCTTGTCTTTAAACTCCACCCACAGACAGTACAGACTTCTTTGGGACATGTTAAACTTGTGCTTAGCCTATGAGATTAACCATCTCAAGCTTACACAAAGAATATATATGTTTCAAGTCTTCGCCATAAATCATCAGAGAAACTAAAGTTCCAAGGAAACCATACAGAAAGGATTAATGAGAACTGGCTTAACCCCGTTCCATGAACTGCAATAGTCATTGGACTTTATACTGTGCAAGAAATTAAGCTCCTATCAATATTCATTATGGTTTACTGAATTAAAAAATATGGTTCACACTTGTTCTCGGTAAAAAATGTGTTAGTGACTTATAGCAAAACATTCTAAGTCTGGATTGTCTTTTACACTAAAATCATAATCTTTGACTGTAGTATTTGTTCTGTCAGTCTAAGTTTTCTTGTATAAGAAGAGGTAGTTTCACGATAAAAATAAGTAAGTACTAGTAAAATTTCTTGACATAGACAAATAAAAGGTAGAAGAGGGGAAACGTGGGCCTTTAAGTGTGAGTTCAGCCCAGCAAGTGTGCGGCATCTGAATTGCCTTAAAGGCAACAGTGAAAGCCAAGAGGATTTGCATCCTCTGTGAATTACCTAGCAGCACTGCACTCCTTCAAGGAATTGCAAATTGCAGACTACATGGGGATCAGACTGCAGTCTGCTTTCCTCCTCCCCACCTTGACAACATGTTGTGACTGCTGGTTTTTTTCTTTTTTTGTTTGTTTGTTTGTTTAGTTTTTTCAGTGTCTAATATTTTCTGTGATACCTGCTTTTCCTTTTGTGGAGTAAAATGCCATGGCATAGTAAGATGCCAAGACAATCTGACTGTAAGAAATACACTGGTGGCCAAGATTTGATTCACAGAGCTAGTTGAGCTGGTGAGCAGAGACCTGAAAACTGGAAGGAAAGGAAGGACTGCAGGCATGCATGCACGCACATCCCAAGTCTTGGTCTCTGAAAACAGCAGCTAGATGCGGAGTTTCCATCAATGTCTGCACATGAAGCTTGCTGTGTTCACTTACAGGATAATTTAGGAGTAAAGCTGGTACAAACTGAGCTAGATCAGCAACTGAATTAAATTTTAAAGAATCAGCCTTTCCTTTTACAGTGGTTTGTTAATAAAATCAAAACTTGCTAATTAACATGGAGCATTAATAATTCCAAACAGCTAACTTCCCTTCAAACTCAAAGGTTTACCAGGAAGAGAGTGAACTTTGGTTTTTAAGCATGCCTATTTGCCCCAGTAGCTGAACTTTACGGATCTTTACATTGTCTTTTAGAAATAATTGACTGCAAGCAAGGCAGTTGGTGGCTAAAGTTTTTTCCCAAAGCCATTTTTTAAACTCCTAAGTATATGCTTACGGAAGAGAAGGAGCAAGAGGAGAGTGCTGCTGACAGTATAATTTACAAAGTGGCCTTGGGTGCTTTGGGGACTAAGACACTGAACAAAGGGAAACTGGAGATTGTGGGTTCTCACTCTCTTAGTAACCCTAGGGAAGTCGTGGTTCCTTTCCTCCTGGCTTGGCTTTCCTCTGGCATGGAGACAGAGGCAGGGTGTGTGTATGGGGTGAGGGTGGAGGGTAAACTAATGAGTTGGAAGGTGCTAGAAAGGTGCAGAATATCACAGCCTTTTCCACGACTCTGGTTTTACTTTTCATGAAGATTATTAACATTTGGCCAAGAATCATTACTCGACAATTTATTATCCTGTTCAAATCCAGGTAGGTTAAAAGTTTAAACTTTTTATACTCAAAGTCAGGCCTCTTGTGCTTTATAGAAACCCCAGATACCACAAAGTTAAAAAAAAAAAAAAAAAAAAAAAAAAAATGGGCCTCCTGAATTTCGTTTGCAAAGCCTCTCTTCTGGCACACAGGTTCTGCATTAGAATGAAATATTCCATTGAAACGTCTGCTCTGGCACCGAGAACGGAGAAAAGTCTTGTGTTTGTGTACTCTGTGAAGTCGAACAACAATTTCCAACATATGTTAGGAGAGGCTGCCCTCTTTGGAGATGGGAAAACGGATCGCTCCAGAGGGGAAAGCAAACCGAGCGTTGAAAAGTTTTGTTAATCTCTCACTGGTGAGGCTGAGCTGGGAACACAGCAGCCTGTTGGCTGTGGAGAAGGCTGGAGCCAAAAGGCCCAGCCCACAGGAAATGAACGTCGTCCTCCTCAGTGAGGCTACTTAAGCAGAGAGAAAACATTTACAGTACTTGTAATTACGATGGTTTTCGGCACCTAAATTGTCATAAATCACATTTATAAAAGCCATCTTCGCACTAGTCAAATTTTGAAAGCTGCAAAATATATTCAGCTGGTGGGTAGTTTGAAATGGTGGTACATATGTTTGGAATAAATACATGTTATAATTATGGTTTTTAATACTGGGAGGTTTCTTATGAGGATTTATGCTCACATACTGATGATAATGGAGTACATTGTGAGCATAATAAAGTGGTGATGGGTGGTATTTGTTCCCGCGTTTCTACAGAATACCATTTCCAGCTCTGAGGGGTATGTTCTTTTGTAAATCCCCATACATCAAGATAAAAATACATTTCTCAGTGTAGTTCCTGGAGCAACTACCGGGAGAGAAAATACCTGCATTTTCACAACCAGTTCATGGATCTTAAAACATAATTACGTCTTATTGCGTTGTTGATCCCAGAGCAGTATTTGAATTAAAAAGGAGCGCCAATAGAATTGGTGGAAAGCAAAAGAGCTCTGTTTTATAGCCGAGTTCGTGGTGGAGTGAAATCTAGTTTTAATAAAAGAGTAGTATCATAATAAGCAGACGAGTCTAACCGGTAATTAGAGTTTTTATTACATATGTATTACCTAACACCAAAGCCAATCCTACCAAGTAGAAAATAAAGGGAGAGATGATGATGAATTAAAGAGCTTGGCAGCATCAAGGAGAGATCTGAATTAACTCTTTGCCCAAGTCTGATACATAGGGTAATTGTAATTTGGTCAAGAGGGCAAGATCAGAGATGTCTGTCCCTATAGTAATCTTTCATTCAAATATTTAATAAATACTTGTTAAATACTTCTATGCCAACCACTAACCTAGATGCTGAAAAACAGAAATACAAATTAGAGTCCAGCCCTTAGGAACTCCTTTCTTGAAGAAAACCAAATAATTAGAGCACAGTGTGTTATATGCATAAATAGCAGCATGAATAACTACTTTTGTCTTGAATTCAGTAGTAAACACTGCAAAGGACACACTTTTGTGAGATTCTTGTTGCTGGCACTAGCCAGAGATTGCAGCCATCTAGGTAAAGGGCTCGGTCAGCACACACGGAGTGATATCCTATAGCTCTTGGTCTTGCTTTATTTCCATAAACATTTAAAAAATGTGGAGCTCTGCTTTTTGTGGATGTACATATTCCACCAGATCCCTTTCCTATTTTGAAAGTTTGTATATTCAAGGAGAAAATGTGACTAGACTGCTGCCTTCCACAGGAATGCAGAGCACCCTCACAGGCTAAAAAGTAGTTGCAGGGTGTACTATGAGCATACATCCCCACAGGGTGAAAAGCAACTGAGGGTGTGCTGTGAGGCTTCTTAAGTTGTTACCACATACTGCCTCTGTATCAGAAAAATCTATGGGAGAGTTCTCACCCTATTGGCATCTGTTTCTCATATCTTCTTAACTGTAAGTCTTTCATTCTTAGAATCATTAAAGTTAACATTTAATACCAGCACCCAGGAGGCTGAGGCAGGCAGACCACTGAGTTTGAGGTCAGCCTGATCTACAAAGTGAGTTCCAGGCCAACCCAGGCTGCATGGTGAGATCTGTCTCAAAATACAAAATGAACAAAATAACAACAAAAAGTTTAGCTCCTTTCTTTAGAACAGATTCTGAGTGGAAATAAAATACCAGCATAGAAAAGGGGTGATGCTCTGGGGACCAGTGCAGGCTCACAGGACTACAGGCTCTGGAGACAAGCCTCTTCTCTGTGATGTAGCTGTGTGGAATACCCACATTCTCCCCAGATGAGTAGGCTCAAGTAATACTGTGATGTGTGGTGTTGACGGTAATAATCGTTGTTTAGAGTGACAGTACAGCTGCTTCCTTGTTTATTATACAAAGGTGTGTATGTGTGGGGGGGTTGTATATGATTCATATGTGTGTATTTGAACATGTAGGATAGAGATCAACATTAGGTGTTTTGTTCAACCACTCTTCAATATGGTTTTTTATTTGATTCATGGTCTTTCACCGATTCATCTCTGGCTTACCAGCATTGGAGTTTCTGGCTGCTGCCAGGGTTCCCAGCTTTATATGAGTTCTGAGGTTTGTGCCCAGGTCCTCATGCTTGTGTGCTAAGCACCTTATGAATTGAGTCTTTCCCCTGCCCCCTATACAAAGTTCTTTATTGGACTATATGTTTAACTTTGAAGATCATCTTCAGCTCAAATGAATTTCTACGAAGTCCAAGGCTCTTCCTATCCAACCACCCTTCCTTCATCTCCGACTCAGGAGGCATATCATGTACCATAGCTGAAGCCCTTGCAATCATCCAGTTATCTCTAGCTCTCTTCCCTTTCTTTCACAAGTATTGTTTTTTCTCCATTAATTCTGATTCTGCTTCCTACAGGACATGAAATATCACATGTTATCCGGAGTCAACTGACAAATAGGCAGTGAGGTGGGTTGTCAATGGACAGAAGGACAATCATCCTAAGTAGTGGCTGGGATGCAGGTAACTCCTAGGCTAGGCAGTAGTTTCCTAATGGTTCACTGAGGCATGTCCTGGTAGAGGAGAACGATGTTGAGCTTGACAAATGTCAGGAGAGAAAGTTAGTCACACTGAGATGCATGACAAAGTTGATTGTTCTTTGCCAAGCTTTTCTGCATGGGTTTAACAGAGTCTGAAGGCTGTTGCTGGGGTTAAAGGCTAAGTCCAAGAGCCAGAGACCTCTTTTAGTAGCTAACAGAGACAGCTTCATCTTCTTCAGTGGGTAGCTGTCATAACTGAGACAGGCAGATAGGAGATCTGATAGATGGAACTGCTCCGACCCAGAGACATTTGGTGTCTGAATGCTCAGCCAAGGCAGTGTGTTTGCTGAAGTCAAAGCCCCAAATACTGCGTGGGAGCAACAGGCAGGGGCATCTGGGTGGAGCCCTTCAGAATGTTAACTCTGAGGCCTTCCCTGCACCCTTGGGAACTGTAGAGGTGCCTACCTTTTCTTAGCAATAGGTGGAGCGTTTCTCAAGCTAGAGCTGTGGGTAAGAGGTGGTGCCTCTGGGGCTGGAGCTGTGGCAAGACTTTTTCCCAGAAAGGCAAAAAGCATCTGTCTTGGAAGCAGACTCCGTCTCCTTGTCACATTCCCAGAAAATAGCTGGAATTAAATTTTAGCATAATCAGCTAGAGATATGCAAGCCTGATAAAGCAAGAAAATCTTACACACTGAAGTGTCTGCATGAACTAGCAGTGGCTGGGGAAATCTCCTGAGGTTTGATTTTGGTAAACATTTAATCAAGGGGGCAGAATATATAACTGAAGAGGCAAGAATCTGTTGATTTCAGGACACAAGATTTAAGACGTTGGCAAGAACTCCAGAAAAGAGGTATATTTGCTGATAGTATGGTTCTTAAAAGCATAAGAAAGGGATAGTAAATACTGAGTGCATTGGTGATGCTTGTCTGTCTCAGCAGGAAGGGACAGAGCCTGAGAGGAATAGTTATGGTAGAATGGATATCTTATGTCCAGTCAAAGTCTTACTAGAATTATGTTCATGAGAGGGCCCAGAGGACGTACTACTTGTCAATATCATTAGCGATGGGCTGAGGGCATGGAGGCATCAGTGTGACAAGGTCCAGTGGGAAATTTGCATTACAGGCTCCTGAGAATCTGGGACAAGATTATAACAAGCCCAGCAGAGAATTATACAGGTTTTGATAAACCATCCCTGCAGTAATGCCCTGACAGAGAACTTAGCCATGAAAATCAATCGTGTGTGCATCTAGAGTTGCAAGATACTAGCAGGTCCACCAATCCAAAGGAAGAGACTGTCCAGGTATGGTAACTGCCTACTGTAAGATGCAAAGAACACAGCCAGCATGAGTTGCTTGGGCAGTGGCCCAGACACCTTGCCACTCTCAGGAGTTATAATAGCCCCAGTTTCTTGCTTCTCATATCCATAGATGTAAGAGAGGAGAAAGTCCTACACAACCATCTCCAGGTTGTCCGCTCTCTAGTAGTCTGCACACATGCTGGAATAAGATAGAAAGAAACACTTTGCCCAAGCTTGACTCTGTGTGGACTATCAGATAGTTGTTCAACATGGACTTGTTTCTGTCAGAACGAAACATTCAGAGAGGCCTTTCTGTGCCTCAGTGCATGAAGTAGATCAGGTTGGGGCAAAAGCAAAGGAGACACTGAAAACCAGAGGAGGAGACACCTTTCAGGAGAATCTGCCTCCTACAACTCAGAGCAGTATTCAAGACAAAGACGGAAGATGAGAGAGGGTTGTTTGGGCTTTGTAAAGTCTCCTGCCTCAGATCCTTTTTTGCAAAGTAAGTACATATGGACAGAGTCAATGGTACTTCTGTCTTTCCAGTGCTATAAAGGGCATTCTGGGTAAATAGACCACATAGAGCCAGTCCTCACTTGGTGTTAGTGGGATTCTCTGCCCTTCCTTTAAAATAGATGCTGCTGTGGGGAGGAACTGGGATGCTGGTTCATTCACGTGCAAGGCAATGCATACAGTAATGGGAGAAAAGTCTGTCTTTTAGGAAAACATAGATTTAGACTTCTAAATGCTGTGTTGTGGGTACCATGTAGCTCTATTTCATTGTCTGTATGCTTCCCTCGCATGTTAGAGTCAGAAGTCTGCCGTCAGTATGTACTGAAGAAAAGTAGCAACAAAATGTGACCATATCAATTGTCCAATAACAAAACTAGTAACTAATAGTAATTAGTAGTATATCTGCTTAGAATATTGCCATAGATTTTTTTTTTTGATCAGTGGTCATACTATTCCTGATTTCTGGATAAAAGGATCTCAGGGGGAAGCAAGAAAGAAATATAGTGTTAGTTGCAGAATTATTTGTCAGCTGCTGCAAGAAGGCACATTTTGTATGCTTCGGAACTAGTGAGATGTAAGGAAATATTAACCAGCTGACGATTGAATCAGTTTTATTTTTAATGGCTGAGAGACAAGATTTACAGCCACTGATTCTTATCTTATTTCACAGTACCTTTGCCACAAATATAACCAATAACTTGGTGTCATAAAATTCTAATGACTGCCTAAGATCCTTGGGGCATGCGCATGTGAAATGACCCTGGGGACCTGGGCTCTTCACTGTGTGTTTCCATTTTGCTTCCGATCAAGGAAAGATGAAATGTAAGTATTGCTTTCTCTTTGACATGCTAAGAAAATATCTAATCAAACGGACAACATTAAACTACTTGTAGTTCCAAGCTGATCATATTTGCAAAAGAGAGCACAAAACAGTTCCATCTGGTAAGTGGTAGTCTGCAGAACCGATATCCACTTCACGGCGAATGGCTACAGCACCAGTAGTTGAGGGGAGAGCAAGCTCATTTCTCAGTGTGCTGAATCCTCTGGTCCTCTTCTCAGAACAGGGTTCTCAGTTCTCATTTGCAGCATGCAGCTAAAGTAAAATGCACATGCTTTAAAGTCCACTAGTTACTAAAATGTAAGTATCAGAATATCCAAAACAATTTTGTGACATTTTTATAAGCATGCTTCTTTATCCCTTCATTAAACAGGGAGGTCTAGCAGCAGGTCCAGTAACTACATTCAAAACAGCGAAGAATGTAAATAGTATTGAAATATCTGTAATTGCCGTGGCATATTAGGCATGCTATAAAACACTAGTGATTTGTATCAGTGTCAATATCACAGGGATTGCACTTGCTAATAGTGCATACATTCATAATTTAAGAAATACAACTTACAATTAAATGTTAGCAACAATAGTGCTATAATATCCATTCTTTGTACACTTCAGACACAGTAGAAGATAAGCAATAAACAAGGCACGTGTTTATTAATGTTCTAAAGTGAATCTAAGCACTTTGGGGGTGTTGTGGGATCTGCTTGTTTATTTTGCTTCAGGGCAGTCTCACATGCAGCCCAGACTTGTTGCACACAATCCTCCTAAGTACTGGGACCACACATATGCACTTCCAGGTCTGGCTCGAAACAATAGTTGTATTTTCCTCATTTTCTACTTCTAGTTCTTACATTGTCTAACAGAAATGACCTTTGGCATTTACTATCCCACCCAATAATGAAAATCCTTACACCGTGCTGACAAAAATTGCTTTCATTTCATTTTGCTCTAATAGCCATCTCTCCCACTTATAAGTAAATGGGGGCTGTGCCCCAATAAAGATTACTACCATCCTCAAGTCAAACTGTGGCCTGATCCCCAAACAGCCTAACCCGAATCGGGATCCTCCGAAGCAGAGGTCAGTCTGCCCCTGCTAAACTCACCGAGGATCCCTTTGGTAAGAGGCTGCCAGTATCAAAGACAGCAAAGATACATGATGGTTTTTTGTACTATGTACTACTGTCCACCAGGGACAGAGCTGAGACCACCTAAATAAGCTAAGTAATTCTATGTGGTAGCCTTGGTCTAACTCATATTTAAGAGAAATATTTGGACGCTGGATGTATTTTTGCTTTAGGCTGGAACTCTTAGCAATTCCCAGATGAAATGGTTTATGTTACTTAGAGGAATCTTAAACGTGATAAATGTGTCATGCACACATCTTGGTGTCAAGGATAGAATTTATCTAATATAAGAGCAGACAAGCTTAATAAACCACGTAAGTGTTACAAGGCTGCTTCAAATGGCGATGAATTATGTCCCTATTTGTGGCTCAATGTATATGTTTTATCATTTTGAATATTGAATAAAAAATTCTTGTATAAATAATGTAAAACGGCTGATTTAAAGCAACAAATGCTAATAAAGTCACGTTGAGGGCTGACAGGCCCTGTGGAACACATAGATTCTTTGGGAAGGTGTAACAGAGAAGGCACTGAAGATAGCTTGGGAGCTGCTTTAATCAACCTGTTTAGCATCATATTCAGGAGACTAAATTTTCCAAAGACAAGCCCACTAAATCTGAGGATTTTCCACATCAACAATCTTATTTGGTTTACAGCATTTGTTTTTAATAACTAGGTTTTCCAGGAAATCTGTCTGTTTAAAAGTTTGATCCTCTAGTTAGGTTTTCATATGTCATCTCTAGAGCCATTTCTTACACTTAGAGTGTTTCATTTCTCCAGGAAGTTCCTGCAACATAAGGTTATTTAATTCAAACAAACCCATCTTCTTTTTCATAGTTGAACAATAAAATGGTTGTATGTTGCACTGGTGGGCAGCTTGAAGCCCAGTCTCTCCTAACCACACTCTCATGTAAGGCTTGTTTCTTATATAACTTCCTGTGAACCAGTAGTTGAGCAAACATCTAATTGATGCTAAGGGTTTTTAAAAGAAAACAACAACAAAAGCTTTCTTAGATCACAAACAACCTTGAGACTATTTCAGAGAAACCCAGAACCACTTTATGAATTTTGAGAGAACTGATCAGTAATGTAAATTTGTTCTTGTCTTGATCCTCTCATGAAGCACTCTGCCAGCGATGGTACCAGGGCTCAGCTTTCTGGATATGCTGTCTCAGCACCCACAACTTCATGCTACACCCTGAAACCACTGACACTGTCATTACCTTTCGATTGCAGGAACAAGCTCTATTTGCATTGAACTTTTCATCTTTTGGTCGTTCAACACAGTATTTGTTTCACTGTGTGGAAAAGCTTCAAAGCCCTGGCTCAAATAGCCAGACTCCAAGCTGAATGAAATCTGGCTTCACAAAAGCTGGAATCTTTTCCATCTTAGCCTCAAATTGAGCAAAATCGAGCAACTTTATCTGAATGAGTGGATAGCAAGCATCATTAAGCCACTTCCAGTCACTCTGAGGATGGGCTCTGGTGAGTCCTAGTCTGTGCTAATGAGACTAATGTTTTCAAGAAACAGGCAGAAAGAACACATTCACTAGAGGGAGGCTTGCTTTGTATGGGATTCCCTTCGGGATGCTGTCGACTTAGTCTAGTGATTTTGTTTCCCCAAACAGTTTTGGAAGTTTTCTTTGGCTTTGAAAGAAGGAGAGAGAGGGAAAGAGAGATGCAGGGATGGGTGGTGGGAGAACTCAAACAGGCTGCAAAGGTCAACAGGTCTTGTTTCATTATAGCTAAACAGTATAGTTTGAGCAATAAAGGCAGCCGAGGAAAAATAACTATTTTCTCACCTGAGCTTAATTTCAGTCATAGTTCATGTGTGTTAATCTTTGGTCATTCATTTATTTGGTCCATTTCTCTGATTTGCCAGACCACAGTGTCCATGGGGAGCAGACCATTGGGAACTCTGGGTTTCCGGACATAAGGGTTCTTTCCTGCTGATATCCTTGGCATGGCCTCATTCTTGGGCTCCTGTTTCTAGCCCACAGTCCCTGCTAAGTTGCAGGAGTCTGGGAGGCTTTCTTTCACTCGCCTTTGAAGAGGGAGGACGGGGGCACAGGAACATCCATGCTGCTTTGGGATATGGGCACTTAGAGGCACTGCTGTTCCCACACTGCTCTGACATGTCTGCTTAGTTCCGTGTTTATTTACTCTGCTGTTGTGCCTGGTGAGACCCACAGTGACAGATGGGAGTCTTGCTGCCTCTTCAGTCTCCCTCAAGAAACAAGCCCTACCCAATGTGAGGAATTTCTCTGTGGCTAAGACAAACAAGCTGAGATAATGGCACACCAACAAGCAATTGTGTATAGTTGTTAGCTTTATGCTTGGTTTATCAGAGTTTTGACTTTTGTAGCTCCAAAACCCCTCTCCAACTTCTCTGTTGTTAGTTCTAAGACATCATGGAATAGCTGTTAGGAGCATGGACTCCAAAGCTAAATTGCCTAATGTGTGCCATGGCTCCTGTTGTGTTTGAATCCTAAATGTCCCTTAAACACATATGTTCTGAACAATTGTTTGTGGACTGGCAGCACTATTTTGGAAAAAGCTTAAGGACCTTTAAGAGAAGTCAGGCCACCCGACTTCTGCTTCTTGTCACATTGGCTGCTTCCTGGTCTGTCATGACATAAGCATCCTCTACCTAATGCTCCCAGCATGACACCCTGCTCATCATGGTAGACAAGAAAGCTACATGCCTAAGGAAATCCTTCTTCCTCCCTCAAGTTGTTTCTGTTCATTTTTGTGGTCACAGGGTACAACAGTGACTAAGACAGCTCCACCACATGACAGTGTTAAGACCTGGAACCTATACCATGCCATTTCCTCATCTGTAACACAGGAATAATGATAACAGTTAGCTCTGGAGTCTTTATGGAGAGTTAATATGTATAAAGCACTTCTAATAGTGTCTATGCATAGTTACCAATGTATTAGTTCAACTAGAAAATTAATACATAAGCCCCCAAAAGGTGACTGTTAGCATCATTTTCCTTTGGTACCTGATGCTGTCTGAATAGGATGATGGGGAGGGGCCAGTGGGAGATTTGGAGAGGATTAATTAATTCTGTCAGTATGATTGGACCATGAGTGCCCAGAGATTTGCTCCAGCAGTTTTTTGGTTTTGAGCATTAGGGTATTTAAAGATGAGGCTGATGTTCAGATTGATAGACTGAGAAAAACAAGTTGCCCTCCCAATGTCAGTAGGCATCATTCAGTCAACCACAACAGAGAGATAATTCCTCCTCTCTTCCTGAAGGTCTTCTACTGAGACCAACTAGGACTTGGGCTAGATCCTATAGTATCCCTTGGTTCTTGTTTTCCATAACTGTATGAGGTATTTTCTTAATATATCTCATATATATATGAGATATATCCATGCATCACTTTATTTTAAAATATAAGTTACACTGATTTCTGTTATTTAGAGTGACGTGGATTGTTTTTCATGAATGATCAGTCCTCTAGGACTGCCATTCCTTTCCTCCTTTCTCAGATGAAACAAATGGATCACTTTCAGAAAAAGGGTGTCTGTGTGATACCACTGTCATCCAGGGAAGGACCCATGGCTGGTCCTGTGGCTTAGGGGCTGGTCTTACACTTGCAACATTGGTCTTTACAATGCACTTATTCTTTCCAGGTGTTTGGGGTATCATTCAAAGTCATAGTGTTGCTCCTCTGTGCCCTGTGGCCCCTTTGTATTGGATCCCATAGCTCTTCTAGTCTTCTCACAGCCTCTGTTCCTTCTCACTTGTATAAGAGCGGTTTCCAGATTCCCACTGGCAGTAAGGTACCTGTTAATATTTAGGATATAGCCATGCTGAAAAATTCAACATGTCAACATGGTTTATTGAGAGGAACGAAAAAAAACCACACACACACACACACACACACACACACACAAACACACACACACAAATAAAATAAATAAATAAATAAAATTTAAAAAAAATGTTCTAGGACCTCAGACCAGCTGTGCAACTAGGAAATCACTGCTTAGTTCTCTGGGTTGACATCCCTTCATCCCTATTGAAAGAATTATACATTCATTTTTAATAACTGATGTGTTGATCAAATTGTTATTTGTAAAACTTCTTAAATCAAAATTAGACCTTTTATCTAGTTGTATATTAAATCTTATTATCTTGAGTGTGTGGGCATATTATGTATATGCATGAGTGTAAGTATATGAGTGCAAGAACAGTTCTTGGAGTCAGATTTCCTTTTGCTATGGGATCAGGGGGTTGAATTTCAGTTGTTGGGTTTGCCTAGTAAGTACAAGATAAGATGGGCCACCTTGCCAGTCCTCAACTATTCTTTAGAAGGTATTTTTTTTTTAATTTCAGAAGTTACAGTATGTAAAAAGGTTAGGGAAAATAAAATATACTTGTCATTAAAAACAATAAAAAGAAATGTGTTGCTAGGCAATTTCCTCATTATGTGAACTTCATAGAGCTCATTTCCACAGACCTGGATTACATAGGCTATGAACACCTGGTCTTCGTGGTATAAACTATTGCTCCTAGGCACAAACTTGTACAGCATATTACTGTATTGCATAGTGCAAGAAGCCATAATACTGCATAAAGTATTTGCATATACCATCATATCTAAGCATATCAAAGGCAAAGTAACACTGCAGTATAAAATAGTTTCTCTAGGTGAGTTAGCAAGTAATAACTAAATGTGATGACCTAGGACATCACTGAATGCCACTCTAGTCTTTATACATACTGTATCCTTAAGCTACATCAATTTCATTTTAAGTGTTCTTTTTCCTATTTTTTATTTACCCCATTTATTTATTTATTTTTCTTATTTTATATATCGACCCCAGTTCCCTCTCCCTTCCTCCTTCTCTCCCTACCCCCCACTCCACATGTAAGGTGATGTCTTCCTGGAGGGGTCATCAAAATCTGTCAAGTCATTTGGAGTAGGAACTAGGCCCTCCCTCCTGCCTCTAGGTTAAGGGAGTAACCCTCCATGGGGAATGTGTGCCCAAAGTCGTTTGTGTACCAGGGATACATCCTGGTTCCACTGTCGGAGGTCTTAGACTGCCCAGGCCTTCTAACTGAGACCCATGTTCAGGGGGTATGAGTCAGTCCAATGCTGGATTCCCAGCTATGAGTCTGGGAGCCAATTAGCTCCTCATTGTTCAGGTCAGCTGTCTCTGTGGGTTTCCTGGTCTTGTCCTCCCTCTCTGCATCTGGATTCCAGTTTCACTCAGTGTTTAGCTGTGGATGTCTGCTTCTGTTTCCATCAGCTACTAGATGAGGGCTCTATGATGGTGGGTAAGTTAGTCATCAATCTCATTATCAGGGAAGAGCATTTATGGTAGCCTTTCCACTGTTGCTCAAAATATTAGTTGGGGTCAGTCTTGTAGGTCTCTGAACATTTCTCTAGAGTCAGTTTTCTTTTGAAACCTATAATAGCTCCCTCCTATTTTTTATTTTTTAAAGTATTGTTGTACATGCTCATTGTTCCTGTGCTATGATACATAATAACATTTTCATATAAGAATATACTATGCATTGAGACTCGGCCCTTAATCCTGACTATCTTCACGTCCCCTCACTTCCTTTAGTCTTCCCTTGTTACCTTTGATAGTTTTGCTTCTATTTTGTGTGTATCTATAGTTGCTTGCCTGTGTTCAATTGTGTGTGTGTGTGTGTGTGTGAGAGAGAGAGAGAGAGAAAGAGAGAGAGAGGGAGAAAGAGAGAAAGAGAGAGAGAATATAGGTGAACGTGTGAAAATGTGTATATGTATGTGTGTATGTGATGTGTGTTTGTGTGAGTGTGTGTGTGTGTTAGAGTGTGTATGAGTGTGTATGGAGGCCAGAGGTTGATATCCTATGTCTCCCTCGATCACTTTCCATCTTCTTGAGATGAGGTCTCTTACTGATCATAGAGCTTACTGACTCAGTTAGCCTTGGTGGCCAGTAAGTTTCAAGAATCTTCCATTCTACAAACTCTAACATAAGGATTACTGGTGTATGCCACTGCTTCCAAATTTTTATGTGGGGCTCAGGAATTAAACTCTCAGGTCTTCTCAACTGCTTTACTGACCATTTCCCCAGCTCCATAGACTTTAATTTCATGTCACATATACATAGATCATTTTATTTCTATATAATGTCTAGAATATGTTGCTGGAGTTACTTTCCCACCCAGGTACTACAACTGCTTTAGCCCCACGGATGCTATATTAATTACAAAACTGTTGGCCGATGACTAGGGCTTCTTATTGACTAGCTGTGTCTTAATTATTAACCCATTCCTATAAATCTATGTATTTCCACATGGTCTTGGCTTACTGGAGATTGCTGGACCTGTTACTCCTTTGGTGGCTACATCTCTCCTCAAGCAGTCTCCTCCTCTCCTGGCCCTGCCTATCTTCCTGCCTCTATTGGCTATTGGCCAAATATTGTTTTATTCATCAACCAAAAAGAGAAGCATATGTACAGAAGGACATCACCCATCAATCACAAATGAGAGAAAACACTATATTTATCTTTTTTTGAGACCGACTTAATTCACTTTATATGATTATTTCTACTTGTGTACCTGTCCTTTCTCCTGAAAACAACAGAGTCCATGCTTTATTGTGGCTGATAACAATTTCGTTGTGTATACACACCACACTCTCTTTACCCATTTCCCTGTTGCTGGACACCTAGGTTAGTTCTCTAAATTACCTATTGTGAATAGTAATGCAGTAAACATTAATGTGCAGGACTTGGTGCCTTTTAGGTAAATATCCAGCAGCGATATAGCTAGATCAAATGATAGATCAATTTTTAGTGTTTTCAAGGAAACTCCATATTGGATTCCTTAGTGGCTGGATGGATTCCAGTAGGGTTTCTTCATCCTTTCCACCATTTGTTACTTTTTCATAGTGACTGTCGTTCTGACCAATCTCAAGGTAGTTTCGATTTGCATTTCTCTAATGACCAATGTATTAGCTACTTTTCTTGTTGCTTTAACCAAAGACTCAGCAAGAAGCAACTTAGGGGAGAAAGGGCTTGTTTTGATTTATATTTCAAGGGGATTATTCTATCAGGCCAGAGGCTGGCTGCATTCAGAGAGCACAGAATGAATAAAAATTGAGTCTGGGCTATAAAACCAAGACTCACTCCTAGAGACCCACTTTCTTCAGCAAGTCTGCACTCTGCAAAAGTTGCACTACCTTCTCAAATGGATGGATGCTCCTAGCTGGGGACCTACAGTTCAAACTGGTAAGCCCATGTGGACTATTTCATATTCAAAACACATTAGCTATTGAGGTTGACCATTTTTCTAATGTTTGTTGACCATCTTCATATCCATTTGAGACCTTTCTGTTCATTCATCAGCACATTTATTGATGGGGTTGTTTGCTTGTGTGTGTTTTTTTTTTTACTTCTTTACAAACTCTAGAGCAGCAGTTCTCAACCTTCCTAACTCTGTGACCCCTTCATACAGTTTCTCATGTGGTGACCCCCAACTCTAAAATTACTTCGTTGTTATTTTATAACTGCAATTTTACTACTGTTATGAATAATAATGTTAATATATGGTATACAGGATAGTCAAACTCCAGTTTGAGAACCACTGCTTTAGATATTATCCTAAAAACTGTAGCTGTTAAAACAGAGCCAAATGATCTGTGTCTACTCAGAACCACCGCTATACCTCCAGGATAAGAATTGTTTGTGCCAGGCACATAATAATTTCTGTTTTTTTTTTTTTTGGCTTAGATATTTATTTTCAGCAAGGCCTTTAGATAAAGTACGTGATTTATTTAAGATAGACATTTATTATTGGCAATTTCATGATTGCTCAACATGAGAAATCTGTTTTTTTTTTTTTTTTTTTGAGATCCTATCTGTCAAATGACATCTGCTATCATGTATTTTTATCTTGCTTCTGTGATTTATAATAAAGACTGAAATGAAGAACCTGCAATGTCCTAATCCTTTGTGTGTGTGTGTGTGTGTGTGTGTGTGCTTTGTCTCTTTGTGGTCTTTGGCATGCCTCTTCATCTTGCCTTGACTCAGAGTCTCCATCAGTAAAATGAAGCCATTAACATTGCTTGCCTGCTAGAGAATCATTGTGGCAATTAGTCAATTAATGTTTGTAAGAAATCTTTAACCACAGAAATAGCTATGTCACCATGGATGATTAGAGCAGGTGTTGCTCCCATTATCCTTTCATACAATGGGATCTCTTTCAAATGCTCTTCCAGTGATCCTTGTAGATAAACAAATTAAGTGTTCTGTATGGTGTAAGTGGCTGATTTTGGATGATACTAGAATTTATGGAATTCAAAAATATTGTTTCATCCCTTCTTCACTTATTCCACAGGGCTATTTAGATACATCTTTGCTCATATGTTCAGGCACACCTGTACATATATTAATCTGTATATTGTTTGGTGAGTGGCTTTCTGATAGCATTTGTAGTGTACAATACAGTTATCTTAAGAATAATAGTTTTAGCTACGCATCGTTCATGTGTGGTGCCAGATTTGTGCAGAATCTAAAGAAGGAATTCTAATCAGATTTTTTTTAACTTTCTATAAAAGCCAAGACACAGAGGGACAAAATAAAAATAAAACCCATGTTTAGGCCTATGATTTAGCACAGGTGGATGAGGTGTCCACAATTGCCCTTCTAAACCATCTAAAAGAAAATTGTGGAAAAAATGGCCTAAGATGGGTTTTGCACTTGGATTATTGAAACACCTTAGGAAAAGACTGCTGGATACCAATGGGAACTATACCAGGCTGTCATCATCCCCATTTTGTCTGGTTATGAGTATTCAGAGTGAGACTGAGTCAACAAATAGGATGAAACTTTCCCCTAATTCCATCATCGACTGCTTTTCTAGTCCACTCCATCAAAGCATCCAATGTACACACTCCCACACTGAATTAGATCAAAGAGGCAGGGAGGCCCATGCTGTATTTCCCTAGTGACAAATGTTGTAACTGTCCAGTATTTACTTGGAGGAAAATTTTCAATAAAATATAAAATAATACTAGCAATTCCTCACACCATTGGCTTCTAGAAATAATGAACTCAGGATAGAAAAAGTTACTTAGGACCCAATTTATTGCTCAGAACATTTTAAAGGCAGGTAAGAGGGACTTGCAGTTTATAAGTAGACCCAAATGAAGCCTGGAAGATGTCCTGTGCTGTAAACCCTCCAAATAGGGGGATGCTTGGGATGTGGGTGTCAGACAGGAGAAGAAGCAGTAATAAGTGACATTATTTCCTAGGTGACAGGCAAGGGAAGCATTACTATCAGAGTGTAAGAGCCCTCAGCATCACAGCTTCGATATTTTTAGAGATGTGCAAAATATAACTATATGAGATTCTTCCTTTATCCAACTACTGAAATACAGAAAGAAATATGGAGAGGAGGAGGAGGAATGCATTCAGACCCTTTGCTGTGTGGGAGAGGCCAGGCTCATCATCCTCATGCTCCCACACCTCTCTTCTCTGAATCTCCATGTTCAGCTAAGAAAGCCAGGTGTGGAACT
This sequence comes from Phodopus roborovskii, assembly GCF_943737965.1. Classification (NCBI taxonomy): domain Eukaryota; kingdom Metazoa; phylum Chordata; class Mammalia; order Rodentia; family Cricetidae; genus Phodopus; species Phodopus roborovskii. The sequence goes on from NW_026126447.1 coordinate 18,664,402, forward strand.
TAAAGCCCCTGATACCCGGAGCCCTGTCCACCTCCCTAAACCCTCCTCCCTTTCTTTGTGCTAAGTTTCAAAAGATCATTAGTTTGTGCTGATAGATGCAAATATTCTAGAATCTTCCTAAATTCAGCTTTTTTATGACCTAAACAATCAATCTTGGAAAGAAAACAATAGCTAATTAAAATATCAATTTTATTTATTGTTGTTGTTTTGTGTGTGTGTGTGTGTAATAGTGTATCTGCACATTTACTCATGTGAGAGTTTGTATGTGGCATGCTGTCATGCCTGATCTTGCTTGTCAACTTAGAACACCTGGGAAGATGGAGACTAAACTGAAGGCTGTCTCCATCAGAATGGCCCATGGGCAAAATCATGTGGAGCATTTTCTTGATTGCTAATTGATGTAGGAGAGCCCAGTCCTCTGTGGGCGGTACCGTTCCTAGACAGGTGGGCCTGGGTTATATAAGGAAGGCAGCAGCTATGATCTGAAAGCAAGCCAGTAAGCAGAAATCCTCCATGGTCTCTGCTTCTGCTGGAAGTTCCTGCTCTGAGTCCCTGTTTTAGCTTCCTTTGGTGATTGACTCTCAACTGTAAATTGAAAAGAACCCTTTCTTCCTCAGCCTTTGCTTTGTGTTTAATCACAACAACAGAAGGCAAACTGGGGCATGCCAACATGTGGAGACCAGAAGACAACGGCTAGTGTTCATCCTTTGCTTTCCACTTGAGAAAGGGTCTGTGTGAGCCAGGCTGGTGAGCCTTAGGGCATTGTCCCCATTGGTTGTGCTTGCCTTCCTGACACTGAGCTGCTATAACTGGTTCATAGATAGATTCTGGGAATCTGCAATCAAGTGACCAGGTTGTCAAACACCTTTTGGCAACTGATCTATACCTCCAGCTGTACCAGGCTTTTTCTTTTAGACCACCAATCAGCTCCTAAATCATGACACAGAGATTTCTTATTAGTTATGAGTGCTTGCCCTAGCTTAGGTTCCTTTCTGGCTAGCTCTTTTAACTTCAATTAACCTGTTTCCATTCATCTACCTTTTTTTTTCCCTCTGACTTTTATTTCCCTTCCATTCTTTCTTACTTTCACTGTTTCTTTGTCTGGCTTGCTGGTGGCCGCCTAGGTTTTTTTTTTTTTTTTGCCCCCTGGCATCACCCGCATTCTCTCTTCTTTCTCTCCCATTCTAGATTTCTTCTCCTATTTATTCTCTCTGCCTGCCAGCCCCACCTATCCTTTCTCTGCCTAGCTATTGGCTGTTCAGCCCTTCATTGGACCAATCAGGTGCCTTAGGCAGGCAAGGTGAAACAAATGCAACACGTCCTTACATAATGAGACACACATCCTTACATCTTTAAACAAATGCGGCATAGACAAAGGTAGCATACCTTTACACAGTTAAATATTCTGTAGCATAAACAAATGTAACACATCTTTACATAGTTAATGTCCACAACACCACCTCTTTTCTGTAGGCTTTTAACCGTGCCCTTGGAAATTCTGGTATGACTTTAAGGACTCTAAAATCTTAGAAAACCTACCCACAAAACCATGAAACATAAATATCCATGAGTTTGATCTAATTCACTTCTCCAACCGTGTACTACATTTTGTGCTGATTGAATCCTAAGGTGAAAAGTCTTCAAGGCTGGGAGATAATTTGGGAGTGTGTACTTTGTTAGACAGGTACTCGGCTCAGATGCCCAATGGCTTAGGAAAATGAACAATCAGAAGACCTCAGAGTGACCCGGCAACACGTCTTACCAGCTTGGTTTCCATCAACTGTGATTTCCTTCTTGAAAATTAACCTACTCTCTTTACCTGATGTTTTAAAACCATAAAATAAACAGTCGACCACACTCCCAGAAAAGAGGTACCCGATGCTGATTGTTGTTGCTTTCCTGAAACTCAAGTCGGCTTTAAGAAAAAGAGAATGTTCTCCGACAGAAAATTTTGCCTTGGCTAGGAATTTTGTGAGCTCAGCAGCCCCCAGGCCAGACGGAAACACGAAGCTTCAGATATTTCTAGAGCTGGCTTGGGTCTTAACAGTCAAATAGGTCTCTGAGAATCAGAATAATTACGAGTGAGTATTTTGAGGGCGCCTGCACATCTCTATTACATAGGGGAAGTCTAGCTGTACCTCCACCAAGCCCTACATGATTTTTTCTTCTCCCCAACACAGATTTGACATTCATTAGGACAAGAAAGCTTAAAATGTGTTCCTGAATGAATAGTGCTTCGGGATTCAGAAAAGGGGACAGGCTGCTTTCCTGGAAGTATGTTGATTGTTGAGTTGTAAAATAGCAAGGTCCATGGAATAGGGACTCACATTGTTCAGTCCGGATCCTAGTGTGCATCTGCCAGCTCACTTAAAGACACTAAAAGTTTGGTGCTGCAGAAGACCAGCCCACAGCAAGAAGCCGCAGGGGCAGCAAGGGGGATGCCAAGCTGAAAGGTGCTTGTTTCATCTCCACAGTACCCAGCGGCGATATCCAGGACTCTACTGGGTAACCCCTGCTTGGATTGCTCTGTGCCCCTCGGCACTGCTCAGAACCTGCCTGCTACAGACACCTGTCTTTGGTCTTTGTGAGCAGGCTCTGCTTTCTCTGCAATCTCCTTGCTTAGCAGCCCTGCGCCCCTCTCAGCCGGCTCCTCGTGGGACAGCATGTACTCTGCGTGGAATAACAAGGCTAACTGGATGAGGTTGAACAGTCCTGCAATGGGAGTGCCTTAAAGCCACATGACAGGAACGAGATCGCAGTCTCAAGGGTCTGAAGGAGAGAGGAAGCCTTCTTTGTGCAAAGAGTGGCAGTTCTGGCCAGCTTTCCACAGATGCCCAAGCCCTGCCTGCTTCCTTCCTTCCTTCAGGTCCCAATACAGAGAAGCATCCTTTCAATATGGAAAGAAAGAAATAGGGCAGGGTGGAGCTGTATCCTCTAAGACCCTTTATCTCCCTGGGTGTTTTGAGAAAAACTGAATCATCCAATCCAAAGAAGTCCCCTAAGGAAAGATGAAGGAGTCTTGGAAATCCCCTAGAGAATAACACCATATAGCCTTGGGATTGTCTTTGCTGCTAAGTTTTTGGCTCTGGTACAGCTATGGTGTCCTGAGAGGCTTCAGGCAGAAGGGAGTGGCTGGTGGTTAGGAAATGTCAGGTTGGTGGGGAAACTCTGATACAAGTAGGAAGGGAGGCAAGAGCCATCAGGTCTGGAAATTAGTGAGACCAGGGTTCTCAGCAAACACAGGAACCTGGAGGCATAGTGAACCAACACAGTAGAAGCCACCTGCAGGCAGTGGCCAGCAGCAGCCCAGCTTCTAACATGTGTGTTGCAGAGCTTGGTGACCTGGAGGCAAAACGTGGCAGTGCTCCAAGCAGGCTCTAGGAAGTTAACGCTGTGGGAGAAAAATCCACGTCAAAGTCAAGGGACTTGCAAGCAGGAATAAACCTGTGGTCTGACAAAGAAAAGCCAGGCCCAAGAATAAAGAGCAGGTCCCAGGAGCGGTTGGGGAACTCGGCCTCAGGCCTCAGGCAAACAAGCTGCATTTCTTGGTAGTTCCTTCGGAGGGATGACCTTGATAGCAAAGCCTTGTCAAGGCTGCTGGGAAAACTCACAAATAAATGATCACTCTTGGTTGTGCTTTCTCCCCCCCCCCTTTCTTTGTTCATTTTGGGAGCAGGCCACATGCATAAGTATTGGGAAATGATAGATTGTTCAGTCAGTTCTCACCTGGATGGTTGCATCAGTGTCTTATCTTGTCTCCCTGCCTTCCGTCTTTCTTCCTTCTATCCAGACAACCCATTCCTCAGCTAGCTGCCAAAGCAATCCTTTTAAACCGCAAGTCTCATCACATCTGGCCTCTGTCTAAACCCTTTTACTAGCTGTCTGTTGTTGAAGCAAGAGTCCCCTAGAGCGTTTTTTGGTGAATAGTGATTTGGTGTTTTGGTGACTACTAATTCTGAAATAGAATTAGTCAAAATAGGTGTGTAGTGAGGTAAGTAGACAATTCTATGACCAATAGTCCCTTTCTGGGGTTTTTTTTTTTTTTTGAGACAGTTTCTCTGTATTAATTTATTGATTTGGAACCTGTCCTGGAACTAGCTCTGTAGACCAGGTTGGACTCGAACTCACATACATAGATCTACCTGCCTCTGCCTCCTGAGTGCTGGGATTAAAGGTGTGTGCCACCAGCGCCCAACTAATAGTTTCTTAAGAGATTTTTCAATTGACATAAATTGTAAAAGTTCTCAGAAGCCCTGCAACAATTTGTTGAGTGTTGATTGTACCAATAATTTCTTGCAAGCATTAACGCAATACTTTACAAACTTCTAAGAGGTTTATTTATTTCTTGAATTGTTTGGTTTGTTTTTTCCTCCATTTCTTCCAATTTGTTTTGTTTTTCCTTCCATCTCTTCAAGGGATGTTCTCATTCCCTTGTTGTTTTTAAGGTCACTCGCTTCTGCTTCATCTGCATTGGGATGTTCAGGTCTTGCTGATGTAGAACCCCTAGACTCTGGTGGTGTCATATTAGTCTTTCTCTTGTTGAATGTGTTCTTATACCGTCGTATTCCCATCCCTTCTTCTAGTGGGTGCAGGTGGGTCTCTCCCTCTCCTGGAGGGTGTGGGTCCAAGGCTTTGATGGCAGCAGATGCTGGAGGGTTTGGTCTGCCCCCAGGTCTCTGGGGAATTAGGTGGGCAGGATTGGACTCTACAAAAGTTCAAATCATAGAGCATGTACCTGTAGTCTGTGTGTCTCTATCTCCAACAAAATATTTTGAGGAATGCTGTTACTGGGGGTAGGAGAATACATCTTGATTATCCTAGGTATCCAAGGGTCTGTGGGGCCAGACCACTCCTCTTTGCCTCTACTTCTCATTTACAGCCATCCTCTTCCTGGGTTTGTGCTCTGACCAAACAATGCCGAACATAGCTCGTACGGAGATCACTATGTTCTAGACATCTATTCTGTTTAACAAAAACATTCTGCATCTCCTCTAACCTCTATCTGTAAGATGTTACTTATTTTTCCAAATTCTGCTCAGATATCACCTCTGTAGGAAGCTGTCTCTTTACTTTAGAGCAAAAGTCAACAAACTTGTTCTATGAATGGCCAGATGGAAACTATTTTCTGTTTTGAAGCTCCAGCTGTCTCCCTCACATCCCCTAGAGTCTGCTGCTGCATGTAGAAGCAGCCATGGACAACGGACAAATGGATAGTTGTGGCTGAGTTCTAATAAACTTTATTTATAACCATGAGGACAGGCTAGATAGGCCATGGGGCAAGGATGCCATCCCTGCTTCAGACTCAAGCTGCATTAATTTCTTATTGAGGTGGAGATTAAGTTACTGGATGGAAAAAGCTAAGACCTCCAAGAGAAAGCACTGTAGAGACTTATTCAGTTAGATCAGACAGTGGGGATGAGATAAGGGCAGGTGTAAGCAATGAAACATAAGGCACCAGTTCAGGTTACTTCAGAATCTTGTTACCTAGGTAACTGCAAGGACTTTCTGTGAGAGAGACTGGCAAGTTCTCTCTGATATTTGTTTTTGAAAGACACCACCAAAGGCTAGATGGCTAGATGTTACTGAGATGTTAGAGCTAAGCATCGCTGCTTAAATACGTTTTATGCTCTTTTGATTGCTGTCTTAAAAAAAAAAAAAAACAGAACAAACTGTTTATTAGCAGAGGAGCATGGAGCCCTCCCTGCATGGTGGGTACTTTGCAGACTTGCCTGATGGGGATGCTTAATGTCAGGAAGCTGGGAGAAAAGTGGGTACCTATCCCCAAATGGGAAGGATTAGAAGCACATGCTATGAATTGCTTCTTGGGAAAATGCCATGCTAGAGTCTTTGTGAAAGTAGAAGCACCACGAGGCAGAGTTCACACAGCCTACATGACTAAGGCAGAAGAAAAAAGGTTAGTAAAGCTTGGATGGCCACTACTGCAAGTCATTTCCTTGGATGGCAAGAGCTCTGAAATGACCCCGCCTGTCTTGAAGTCCCACCTCACTGGTTCAGCCTCACTAAGGTCAGGATAATGAGTGGCCTACATCCATTGTGTTTATGTATAGAACTGTCACAGGACCTGATCTCCTAGCCCTTTCATTTGTAGAGAGAGGCGTGAGATCAAGCTTTGTCCACTGAATGTGGGTAGAAACAGTGTATATCACTCTAGGACCTGACCTGTCTCTATCCTACCTACTGGCACCTTTGGGTGATACCAGATACTGAGTCCTCCCTAACCAGTTCAAGCAAAAAGTGAGTCCTGCTGTGAGGAAGGGAGTTCTACCACACAGAAAGTTCTAGAGAAGAATGTGGGGAACACTGAGGGAGGAAAGCATATGACGACCCTGCAGTTTACAAATTAAGCATTATTTTCAAAGTCTTGTAAATGGATAATTCCACTAGCAAATACACTTTTTGATATTAATTAATTAAATTTACTAGAATATACTGATGGTATAAAAAAAATTGCTTTACTGTGAACATTTTCAACCAACAAATATCAACATACTTTGATATTTACCCTCTATAGAGAGGTACCTCCTTGTCCCTCCCCTGACTTCCTTCATCTTCCAAAAAAGTCTTTTATTTCTTTTTGTGTCTTTTCAGTTGTTATGAACTGAACCTAGGACCTTATGACTTCTAGGCAAGTATTTCCTCCCTAAATTAAATCCCCAACACCATGTTGTCATTGTTTAAACTAGGTCTTGGATATAAAAGAAAATCTATTTGTCTTTCTGAGTCTGACTTTTTTCTTTCAGATCCATCCATTTTTATATAAACAAGATGATTTTATTCTTTATGGCTACATAGTAGCCCTTTTGTGTCTTTTTTGTTTTGTTTTTGTTTTTCCAGACAGGGTTTCTCTGTGTAGCCTTGGCTGTCCTAGAACTCACTCTGTAGATCAGGCTGATCTTGAACTCAGAGATCCATCTGTCTCTGTCTCCTCCCCAGTGCTGGGATTAAAGTTGTTCACCACCACTGCCTCTGCCCGTTGAGTCTTTATACTTCATCGTCTTTATTCATTCTACTAATGTATACTTAGTATGATTCCATAGCAATGGTGTACAGATACCTGTTGTGTGCTAACTTTGATTCTTTTTGCTATACCTATTTCCTTACAAACCTTGGGAAACAAGCATGCAGAGGAAAAAATGAAAAAACAAACTAACAAAAATAAAAACAGAAACAACAACACAAACAGCAATGATAAAGAAATATTTTTCCTTAAAAATGACCACAAATGGGGGCTGGGAAAATGATTCAACAGTTAAAAACATATATTGTTCTTCCAGAGAGCCCAAATTTGATTCTCAACACCCATGTCAGCTATAATACAGCAGTCTCTAACTATAGCTCGAGGGCATCAATTGCCTTTGGCCTCTAAGGGCAGCTGCACTCACATGTACATACATAAGCAGAGGCACACACATAAATAGAAGTACACACATACACAGAGGCACACACATATACATCATTAAAAGTAAGATAACTCCTTTGAGAAAAAACAATCCCTCAAAATTAAGCTTTCCACAGAAGGGAAAATTAGTAATGAACCAACTGAACAAGATGGAAAAAGAATTAGCCACATCAGTTGTACAATCAAAACAGACCAGTATCTGAGGGTTGACCCAATTTGGTTACCTACCACTCTTCATGATGGGACCCATGAAAACATGACTGAGAGGTTTCGAAGCTGACAGTATGCATTTATACTGTTATTCATCAAGCATCATTGTAATAGTGTGATTTTTGCAGAAATGTTTTCATAGATGAGATTGTGTTTATATATTTATAACAAAAAGAAAATCAAGCACAGAACAGTTAATAGACATTCCAGGTGACACAAAGTCAGTCTGGTGGTTAAAGACAACCCAAGCATTTATAACTTACCAATCATAGTTTACTCAACCACAATGGAGAAGCATAACTGAAATGTTACAGATAAAGATGTTAAGACTCGTATTGCTATGACAGACACTGACAAAGACCATCTTATTACAGAGTTGAGGCATGTGGTTAAGCAAAGCACAGGCTCTTCCTTATATCTAATACCACTGAAAGAGTGAAAAGGCAAGGCAGAGGAGGAAGAGGACAGAGAGTTATAGTCAGGACACAGAGAGACGTCTGTGAATCAGAGAGCAAAAGATAAACAGCCCAATACAAAGCGGATGGAAAGCTTGAGCCAGATGCTGAACCATTTGTTCATTACCAATGTCAGAGAAATGCAGCCGAAAACCACAGCAGGACAGCATTGCCCACATACATTGAGATAGCCAAAAACAAACGGGCAAACAATACCAAGCGTTGGCAAGGATGTAGAATGACATTATTTCTCATTTAAGGGGAAAGTGTAAACTGCCACAAACATTTTGAAAATTACTGGTGTTGGTATCACAATACAAAATGTATGAATAAATCGGCCTTCACAGTAGAAGTACAGAATCCTGAACTGGGAAGCACTCAAGTTTTTCTCAGCAATAGGTTATAGTGTAATCCTATGTTAGAATAATAATTATAACATGTAAAAGAGCATAAGTAAAATAGTTACACAACAGTATGGTTGACTTTTAACAAGAGTTAACAGAAAATATCATTAGGTTGATGAAGTAAGCCAGATCCCAAAGAGAAAGTATTGTATGGTTTCATTTATCAAAAGGCATGTAAAGAGGTAGTAGTAATAATAATAATAATAATAATAATAATAATAATAGTAATAGCAATAATAATAATAATGCTGGTGGTATGAGTCAGGATAGTAGTTACCTGGGGTGAAGGTATGAGTGAAAACTGCCAGGGCCACAAAGATGGGGTTCTGACAGGGTGCAGCCACACTCCATTTCTTTGCCGGTGTGGTGTTTCCTATGTCTTTGAAGCAACCAACACACAAAGCATTTGAATCTCTTTTCTTCCTGTCACCTTTCAGTAGAGCAGACTCTCTGCTGTCTGACTGCCTGGTTTCAAGATAGAGCTTTATTCATTCCTTAGTGACTCCTCAAACATTTCTGTTTCTGTTTTAGTCTTCTCATCTGGAGAATGGGCATTCCATGATTTCTCCCCTTAGACACTGTTAGGATGATAAATGTGGCAGGGCATGGAAGGCTCCTAGCACAAGGGCAGGGCGGGATTTAGCATCCAATCAATACCAGCTGTTGTCATTATATCATTAACGCTTGGGAAGACAAGTTGGTAAATATTATCTTACAATGTCACTGGATTCAAGCAAGAATAATTAAAATAACACAGAAAAACATCTGATATTTTTATTTTACCTTATTATTATTTGACTCCTTAACCTTTAAACTAGGGAGTCTCTCAGAAAAATCAACATGGGCAACTCCCAAATCAAAAAGAAAGTTCACTTGAAAACCATGGTGTAGCCCAACTAATACAAATATTATTGCTTCAGAGGACATCTGTAAGTAGGTAAAGTGCCTTGGAAGAAAAATGTGATCAGGTTTCAATTATATAAGGCAGAACTTCGTGCTAAAGAAGGGCCTGCCATGCAGCACTCACACCTCTTGGTGGAAGGAATTCGTCATTGTCATTTAGCTCTGCGCACAATGGAGCATAGCTTTTTTATACTATAGATTTTTGTATTCATTAATAATGTTTAGAACATTCATCTTCCAGCTATCATGCTCCTTTTTCTGCATATAATCCAATATTGAAAATCTTCCCTACCTTGCTGTGTGTAACACTTGATCCCCTGGATACACAAATGCATCCTGTGTTTGCTTTTATATCAAGTACTGGGTCAGAAAATCCAAACCCTAACCACCAAAATTAAGTTAGGAAATTTCAACCAGAACTTGGGCTGTGTCCAAGATTGGTACTTGATTTAGAGGTCTTAACAACAGCTCCAACCGTAGAGCTCTTGACATACTGGTTTCCATATTCCATGCTAGGGAAATTCCGTGGCCAGTCTCTACTAAATACAGAATCCTAAAGAAGAAAAGGCTCCTGTGTGTGCTGAGAAAAAGCCTCCAGATTTCATCATTTGCACTGAGAGGCAACTGTATTCACTTCAAGAGAATGTGCTGTGATCACTTACGTTTTTTCATTTACTCCATTTCTGGTTTTCTAAACTGGAACCCTCCAGAGAGGCGGGCTGTGTCTGCATTGTTAATCATTCTATTAGCAGTGTTTATAACAGTGCCTAGAACATAGTAAGGATTGAATTGATGTTTCTTGTATAAGTAAATGAGTGTAAGATTAGAAAAGATTGGTTAAAAGTCTCAATCAACACATGACTCAAAATATCAATTAAAAATAAAATACTAAAATAATCAGAGTTTTCAGTTAAGATTTGTTTGTGTAGTCTGGAGGCTTTAATTGCAGAGGGGGGGGGATAAGGAAATTACTTAAACAGTTCACAGATGTGGGGTTTTCTTCATATTCTTATCTCTTTAATGGGACCCAAATGTGAAATGACCCACCAAAGGCAAATGATCTTGGTTCACCCCAAAGAAAATACTGAAAGCACCTTGTTCTATTTTGTTTTCTGTTGCTGTGATAAAACATCTGACTAAGAGCAGCTTGGGGAGGAAAGAGTTTATTTCAACTTAAAATTCCGGTTACAATCCATCATTGAGGGAAGACAAGGCAGGAACTCAAGCAGGAACAGGGGCAAGAACCATGGAGCAAAGTTGCTCTGGCTTGCAACCCTCTGGCTTATGCTCAGCCAACTTTCTTATTTAACACTGGACCACATGCCCAGGGATGGCACTACTCACAGGGGGCAGGGTCTTCCCACATCAATCAACAATCAAGAAGACAATTTCCACATAAACATAGCTATAGGCTAGGCTAATCTGAATGATACCCCAGCTGAAACTCCTCTTTCCCAGGTGACTGTTGGTTGGCAGAAAACAACAACAAAAAACCTAGCCAGGACACACCTTTTGCCTTCTGTCCCAAGCATGGTATCCATGAGGACAGATGTGGGAAAAGGGCTTCAGAGGACATAGTCCTATAGTGGGTTTGGATGACAAGGAACAGGGGCTGATCCTTATTGAGCCTCATTCAGAATCATGTGTGCACATACATGCCCATCAGAAGGATGCATGTTCAGAACAAGGACCATCAATCTGACAAAAAATCAGAAGGGGTCAGCATTTTGGTTGTGGGATATTTGCTTTAATCAAGGATTGCTGTTATTAGAGTTTTAAAAGTATATTATGCTGGTGATGGTGTGATGGAAAAGGGAGCCCTGATAAACTACTGATGAGACTAGAAATTAGTTTAGCCCCTATGAAAATCCAGTATGCAGAGTCTTCAGGTAACTAAAAATAGATCTTCCAGATGACAGGACTATATCACTCCTGGGAATACATCCCAAGGAACCTGAATTAGTATCCTACAGAGTGAATTTTTGCACATCCATGTTTATTGCTGAATTAGCCACAATAGCAAAGATGTGGAATCAGTGATGTGTTCGTGTGTGCATGTGTATAAACAATGAAGTCTTATTATGTCATGAAGAACAGAATTATGTTGTTCATAGAAAAATGGGTAAGAACAATATCATATTAATAGAAATAAGCCAGACTCTGCCTCTCAAGTGCTATAATTAAAGGCATTCACCACCATGCCCCAGCTTGCCAAACCAACAAATTTAATGCATAATGATAATAATAATAATATAGATAAAGACACAGGTCTAAAATCAACTTCCAGCCTTCACACCTGTGTGCACAGAAAAGCATTACCTGCCCTAATACACACACACACACACACACACACAGAGCCCATTTTACCTAGACAGCAATTGTCACAAAACAAAAACAAACATAAAGTTCACTCTGCCAACAATTTCCAGATGCACACTTACTATACGCTAACTAGCTGTCAAGACCATATAACACATACTTCGAAAATACTAAAATTTCTTAGTCTTAAATTGTATCATTTTCTGATAGTGGATTCCTATCTATAATATACAAAGAACTTGAGAAAAAATCCAATAAAAATGCTTTACAGATCCTAGCAAAGAATTCTCCAGAGAATACAAATACTTAACATAATTAGCCATCTGGAGAATGCAAATTAAAGCTACTCTGACATTTTCTCACCCCAGTTACATTGGCTGGCATGAAGAAAACCAATGACCAGTCCTAGAGTCTGTTTCATAAGTTTTCAAGGTGTTAACTGTGATGGTAGTTTTTATTTTGTTTTGTTTTGTCATCTTGAGCTAGGATCTTGGAAATAGAATTTCAGTTAAGAAAATGTCCCCATAAGATTGGCTAATCGGCAATTAAGGATTGATGTGGTATGGTCTGGTTCACTACTGTTGAGGTGGCCTTGGCCACCTTGGGTAGGTGGCCCTATGAGAAAAAAAAGTAGCTAACCATGAGCCTGAGAAGCAAAGCCAATAAACAACAGTCCTCTACGTTCTCTGCTTCAGTTTCTGCATTGAGTTTGTGCCTTGGCTTCTCTCAAAGACCTGTGATATGGATGTATGAGACCCCCACCCCCATGTTGCTTTTGGTCAGTGTTTTATCACAGCAACAGAGAAGCAAAATAGGACAGCACTATAAAGTAAGTCTAAAACCCACTGTTGCTAGACCATAAGCCATGGGGTGGGAGGAATTAACTACTGTTATTTAAATAAATTGACTTCCTTCTTAATGTTTATGTTTATGCCCATAGACAAATTTTGCTCTCAACTTTAACCAGAGGAACTTCCCTTTATAATGAACAACAGTGAATGTAGAGACTCACAGCTGCTCAAGGTGCTGAGAATAAGGTACCCATCCCTACACAGGGGATTGATATCATCCTCTGGAGACTCAGAGAATATAACAGAAAAGGTGGAAAGATGCAAAAGCTGGAAGACATGGGAAGCGGCTGCAAAATGCTACCTCCTGGTCATGAAGTAGTTATTGCCATCATGAATTCACATCAGCTGTGGTTACACAAGCTGTGGCTGTTTGGAATCAGGCCTGTGAACAGTCAATGATGGGTTGGGGAGCAGTTAATGAGATCTTACTGCACCCCCTGAATTATCCGCTGCTGATGGATTAGGAAAGAGAAAGGGAGTCATCAACTTCAGGTGAGCCAATAGGACTCCAAATCCATGCTCTCACAGATGACCCTGGTTAAACTCAACAAGTGGCAAAGCAAAATTAAGGCATATATGTGGGAAAGGGACCTGGGGGAAGCTGATGATGGTGAGAGGGAGATGGAAGAGGCGGGTAATAATCAGAATGCATTGTTTGTATGTATGTATGTATGTATGTATGTATGTATGTATGTATGTATGTATGAAATTGCCAAACAACACATTTCTTTTATCCATGTTTTTGGAGACTTGGTTTCTCCATGTAGTCTTGGCTGTCCTGGAACTCACTCTGTAGGTCAGGCTGGCCTCAAACTCAAAGATAAACTTGCCTCTGCCTACCAAGTTCTGGTTTAAAGGCGTGCACCACCTTGCACCAGCTTGCCAAACAAAAAGATTTAGTAAATAACAATAACAAAAAGATGTGCAGAGACTCTTTCAGTCACTGACTAGTCAAGAACTCTGTTTGTCCCAGAATGGGTTGACATTAGTGTCCGCACTGCCATCTGGGAAGCTTGGCCTCTGTGGACCAGGGAGCTCAGGTGTTAGAGTCATCTGTCATTAATTTTTATATACAGATGGAATTCAACTACTTCATGTTCCTTTCCTTCCTTCTTTCCTCCCTCCCTCCCTCCCTTCCTCCCTCCTTCCTTCCCTTTCTTACTTCCTTCCTTTCTTCCCTCCTTTCTTTCTTTTTTTTTTTTTTTTTTTTTTTTTTCAAGACAGGATTTCTCTGTGTATCCCTGGCTGTCCTGGAACTCTCTCTGTATACCAGGCTGGCCCTGAATTCATAGGGATCTACTTGCTTCTGCCTCCTGAGTGCTGGGATTAAAGGCATGCACCACCACTACCAAGCCGCTACATATTTCTTAACTTTTCACTTAAAGTATAATGTGTTGACAATTTTATTTCATGATGTCATTTGTCCTTTCCTTTCTATAGATTTCCTATCTTTTTTCTTCACTTAGATTTCTAGTAGATTGTTTTCTTTTGTTTTGTACAAATTCATGTATTGTGTAAAATAACAAACTCCATGTTCTGCCACATATAAAATAAGTATTCTTTTGTAGCTTACCATTTATCTTTATATTTTTGCATATGGCTTATTATCAAAAGATTTTTATTTCGTCATAGACCAATCTACTGTTTTTTCCATAGCTTTTGGTCATTAAAAGTTTTCCCAAACTCCTGAGTCATGTAAAAACACTCTTGTAAATTTTCAATTTTATTCTAATAGCTTACAGCTCTGTTTATATTTGCATCTATAGTTCATTTGTATTTTTTCTTGGTGTATACCTGAAGTGGGAATTTAAATATGTAGTTTTCTAACTTGTTAAAGTATCATTATTTTCCATCACTTTGATATGGTTGATATACCATTACTATTTTGTCTGAGATGTCTAGAAATCTTTATTTTTTTTACTTCATAGTTCACTGATTGATTTCACTAGTGCATGAAGAGAACAAATCAGTCACACCATTCTGCAAAAACAAGCAATACCAACATACTGAAGAATTTGTGTGAAACAATGTGAACCAAAGGTTGCTATGAGATTACCAGAGGCTTAATAGTTCCTGAGAGAGAGAGAGAGAGAGAGAGAGAGAGAGAGAGAGAGAGAGAGAGAGAGAGAGAGAGAGATGCTTCCTGCTGGCATTATAAGGAATGATTACAAAAGTAATAGCTGACTTTTACTTTTCAGGAAGAGTGGAAAATAGAACCAAGGTGTACAAAACGATACAAGCTCTCAGAGAAGAAAAACGTTTAAAGGATCTGGCGCTTAAAACATGGACACAGTCTAATAGTTGGGTTGCTTTATGAAAATATAGAAAAATGTAAATAAAAAATTCTCTTGGTAGAGCAATGACCAAGTTCCCAATTTTATTACTTTTTAGTCACAGGACTTTATTTATGAAAACTGTGTAACTTTTCTGAAACTCAATCCTAATAGTTAACTATGATAAATATAACTGTAATGTCATCGACTCTCATTGCTGTGAGGAAACCCATGACAAAGCCAAGTTGAGGAAAGAAGAGTCTATTTTGGCTCCTTCACAGCTTAAGAGGCCCAGGCTCCTCTGCATGGAAGCATGGCAGCCTTCACAGCAGCAGCAGGATCTTACAACTAGGTGCTTTTTGTCTGGGAAAACCAGGAAGAGGTGGGAGGTGAACAGCGGTGCGCAAGTCACATTCTCCCATTTTCCTTTTTTATTTAGTCTGAAACCCTAGCCCATGGGATGTTGCCATCCACATTAGGCAAGGTCTGCATCCTCAGGTAAATCTATGGTGAAACATACTTACTGACAATTCTAGAGTAGTGTCTTCCAAAACCAGTCTCCCTGGCAATGAAATTTCACCATCATAACCTGTACAAAGTTTCATTATAATTTATCATGCCACTCTTTTTTGTTGAGATGAGGGTTGAAGCAGAGTCTCACTCTGTAGCCCAGCTCATCCTAGCACCCACTGTATAGCTCAGCCTGGCCTAGATTCTACAGTGATTCTCTTGCTTCAGCTTCTTGAGTGCTTTAATTACAGGCGCATACCACCACATATGGCCTCAAGTCTTCCATTATATCCTCATTACTAGCTGTTCTACAACAGCGAGTATGTCCTTGCCCACTTCAGTGCTCAGAGGCCAACTAGTATTATACTACAGCACAGCAACAGTGGTGCCTACCCAATCCAAGAACAGAAGTTCATCTCTAAGAATGTTACTCCTGATTGTTCAACTAGATATATTTTGCTAGTAGACTGCCCACTTTTGGAAGTGATGCATGCTTAATTGACCCAATATGGAGGAGTAACCCTTTTGATGCAATCCATAGAAGTGAATTATTTTCTTAACTAATCTAAAGTAATCCTGGCTTTTCAATGACCAAGAGATATTTGGCAGAACAAACATTGGGAGTGGTGACCTGAAGGAGTGTGCAAATCCAAGCATAATAAGACTTAGTCTAGGTATTAGAAGATAGCATGGCAGAAAATTGTTTCATAGATGAGAATACAAATGTGTGTGTCCACATGTATGCTTAACATATTGAAGCTTGTGCCAGCCTAGTGATGGATGGAACTCAAGCTTACCCTGAGTTGGCACAAGTGTGAGTGTTGATACTGTCCTTAATGAGCATTTGGTTACTTTCCACAAAAGGCAAGTATTGCCCGAAAGTTGGAGGAATGCTACTCTCATTTATCCTGGCATTGTAGTTATTAGACCTCTAGTCACGGTTTGGGATCCTAAGTTTCCTTTTCTCTTTGAAGAAAACAAATTTTCTCCTCCCTTCTCCTCCTTCTCACTTCTGTTCCCCCTCCTCCCCCTCCTCCTTTTCCTTGAGTATCAGAAAGGGAATAATAGCACTTGAACAGTAACAATGGCCATCACTGCAAATTTCCTTATTCCAGTGCTTTATTTACTGTTAATAAGTTTCTGGTAGAAATGGTGTGATGATAGAGAACAAACTCCAGATAAGAATCTTTTAGGATAATGTTCTTCTACGGTGTCTCACAATAAAAGCGCTTTACGTGTTATCTTATGTCAATGACATTATCTCACGGGGATCACTTTTCGCAGTTATTCTTTTCATTTTTGGTGTTGCTTGCAAAATTCTTGAGGAAAAGATCATTTGTGTATGGAAACTCAACTTTGTTTATGTAGTCTTCTCGATTTTAGGTAGAATAAATGTATATTCCTGCCAATCATAACATTCTGCTCCCATCATTTAAATACTTTACAATTTTTCTGTAAGCAGCTTCATATGTACCCTTATTTTGTGATTTAGCAAAAACTGCACATAGCAATTACACTTGGCAGGCCATATTTGTGTAATAAGGTGTAGCATAGGGTTTGTAATAATATCAGAGGGTAGACGAGAGGAGTGTGAAACTAACCTCTGGAAAAAAAAAGAGGTCAGCAAAATATTTGAGAATTTTATTGTTAATATGTTTGGCTGCTTCTATATTTGCAGTACAGGCTCCATTTGCACTCCTATTTTCCCTGAAGTTTAAGGAAAGCATTTAGAACTCCGGGCACCCTCTGGTCTTTTGGTATTTTGTTGAGGCGGGTCACTGAAGGCAGAAAGGGTCAGCACCCCCATTCTGCACTGTTCAGAGGATGCAGAGATGAGTTAATATTTTTTTCCCTTTACTTCATGTCTGCTTTCAATCACCACTAGTACTTCTAATATAGCATCAGAAGAGAGGACCAGCTCAGGCATAGATGATCAACTTTCATTTACGAGTTCCAGGCTCTGTGTAACTGGGATGGGTCCTGGAAGTCCTAGATGGAGAGTATCAGTTGATATGGTATCAGAACAGAAGAATAATCATGTCATGATGATAAAGAATGGAGCCATCAACATCTCTTTTGTTAAGTTTAATTTTTCTTTCTTCATTTTCATTCCTTTCTTGCCCCATTCAACTTTTCATGCCTCCTTCTCTTGAACACATAACCTCGTCTGTGATTATTATTGGTACATACACACACAACCTACTGAGTCCAATCTGTGTTGCTCTTATATACACCTGTTTAAGACAGACTATTCAGGACTGGAAAATCTATGAGGAGCCTTGTCCCTGAAGAAAATGGATTCTTCCCCCCCCCCCACTCAGTAGCCCATGACTGCCTGTGGCTCTTCATATGGAAGTGGGGCCTTGTGAAATGTGTTCTCATCCATGTTGGCATGTCAGCTAGTTGTGGTCTCTGCAGGAAGCCACAGTGTTGAGAGTTCATGGGTGCATGATTCCTGGCCATATCCAAAAGACAGTATCTCACTCTCACTGTAATTGATTTTTTTGTCCTCTGGCTCTTACAGTCTTTACATACCCTCTTCCTGAGCTTTACGTGTAGGTATTGAGTTGCAAATGAATCAATTAAGGATGAGCAGCCTGTGGTTACTTACTCTCTGTACTTGTAGATCTCTCTACTGGTCTCTCCATCTTCTATGTAAAGAAGCTACTTTGCTAAGGGGTGAGACCTGTTCTTATCTGTTGTAGAATATTATTTTAACTATGTAAATGTGTGTTGCATTTGTTTATGCTACATTTATTTAATTATGTAGAGATGTGTTGCATCTGTTTCACCTAGCCTGCCTAAGGCATCTGATTGGTCTAATAAGGAGCTGAACAGCAGAGAAAGGCCAGGCAGGGCTGGAAGGCAGAGATAATAAATAGAAGAAATCTAGTTGTGTGTGTGTGTGTATGTGTGTTTGTGTGTGTGTGTGTGAGAGAGAGATAGAGAGAGAGAGAGAGAGAGAGAAAGAGAGAGAGAGAGAGAGAGAAAGAGAGAGAGAGAGAGAGAGAGAGAGAGAACTAGAGAAGGAAGAGAGAACAAGGGAGACTCCCAGGTCCAGAAGCCAAGCAGATGCCAACCAGCCAGACAAAGAGAAGCAGTGAAAGTAGGAAATACAGAAGTACGAAAGGCGATAAGCCCCAAGGCAAAAGATAGACAAAGAGAAACAGGTTAATTTAAATTAAAAAGACTTGCCACAAATGTGTCTAAGCCAGATCAAGCATTCCAAAATAATAAGTCTCTGTGTTCACAATTTGGGAGCAGGTTGGTGCCCCTCCAAAAAAGAAAAAGCATAGTACACTTATCAATGAGAATAAAGATAAGTATTTAGAGGCAGTTGGATCTATGTTAATTTAGCAACATGATAGTGGAAGGTTCTGCTAGGGAGTCTATGACATCTCGGCCATAGGTGCTTGGCTGGATTTGCAATCCAAGGCATAAATCATTTCTTATAGAGCAGGCCTTAGGTCCAATTAGATAGTTATTGGTTACCCCAAGACATAAGTGCCATGATTGTACCATTGGTGATCTCTTGTCCACCTAGTCATCATGTTATCGTTCTGCTTCATAGGCTTTACACCTGGGTAGGAAGGAATGTTGATGGCTTCTGTCCCTTGGCAATTTGCATAGCACCTTTTGTCACTAAGAGAGTTAGTCTTTAGAGAGAAAACTTCTAGGTGAGTTCCAGCTTGATTACTCCAACTCCTGTGACAGAAGGATGTCATGTCTTCAGCAATAAGGTCTCTCCTTCATTTTCTAACAGACAACCACAAACACACACACACACACACACACACACACACACACACACACACACCTTACCAAGCCCACTATATAGGAACAAGAAACTAACAGGACAGTTTGAAGATCAAGTTTGCTGGCCACATCTAAATTTACACAGAAGAACTAAGCTGAGACCTGCAGTCTAGTGCTCTGGGGGCAGAAGGATTGTCAAGACCTGCCTGGGTTACGTAATGAGTATAGCGTAGACTATAGTGTGAGCCTGTGGCTCAAAAAAACTAAAACAAGAAGAAAAAAAGTAACTCAACCAAATAGCAAGTTAACAGAAACTCCTTGTGTTGTTTGGAAACATTTAAATCTGTACCACATTTTCAAGTACATAATGAAAATAATACAAAGAGAATAAAGTCTAGAATTAGGTAAAAATGAGGCAATGATTGGACTTTTCACTTGTGTTTCATTGGCTGCCAGTGGTCTGCCTGGTGCAGACCATAAAGTATGCTGCCAAATCTCTGGTCAGTTAAAACTGCTGCACTTAATTCTTCTCTGGTAAAACATCTTCATTCGGGCCACGGGTTATTATTTGTCTCATCTGGTTTCTTGGAGACTGAAGCTCTTTTGTTAACTCCTTTAACAAAGAGGGGAAGAAGCAAAGAAGGCTCAGGGGACCTGTCCAATGACAACACCTACTGAGGTCACCATGGGCGTGACATCAGCAGATCAGCCGCTGGAGGCTGGGTATAACCTGTAGCTGGCTGGGAAGGAGAGGAGGAGGTGTGAGTGAGGCAATGAAAAGGCTTAGGAATCCCCTGGCAGAGTGTGTCTGTAGGCATAGTTATTTGTGTTCCGTGAGCTGTTCTATCTTTAAACATACAATTCTGAGTTCAGTCTCCCAGCATCACACACACAGGCACACACGTGTGCATGCACAGGCACACTAGATCTACAATTGGTGGCATAGATCTGTAATTCTAGCTACTCAGGAAGAAGAAGCAAACACATTTCAAGTGTAAGGCCTGCCTGGGCTACAGAGTTACTTCAAGGCCAGTCTGGGTCTTGAGTGAGAATCAATGTCTATGCTGCGAATGCTATTCATGTACAGAGGACAGTGCCATATAGAAACTGTTGTCATCATGAGTTGTAAGAAGGAAAAAGATTCCTAAATTTCAGCCCTGAAATTGCAGGAACACAGAAAAATATCTACTTCTCTTGCATTCTCTTTCTCTTATGTATGCAATGCAGTGACATATAATCTCAACCTAGGGAACTTTTTCAGAAGTGTGAAATGAACACTGTATAAGTGCCAAGAAAGAGGCATTCATATTTTATTGGAATGCTTTTGCTTAATTTCCAAATATCTCCATGTCTTAATGTCAAGTTGGCCTAAAGTTTCCTAACACTAAGAGGTGCTGTGTATTGTGTGGTGAGTCTTGATTTCATAGCTGACAAAAAGCAGAATCCGCTTGTGGAGTAATGTTCAGAGTGAGAATACTTCTATAGACTCTTCAACAAGCAATTGTAAAAATGTCAAAGAATTCTAATCTAGTTGCTCATATAAAGTATATCCTCAATGAATAGCAGTCATTGTTATTAATAATAAAAGTTATAATCATAATTCAAATGAGAAGTTTCCTTGATGATAGGTGAAGACTACACTTATTTGTGGGGTTGAAGACAGATATTAAGAGTATTGTCATGGATTACACCAGTCTAGTAAATTGATGGTTGTAGGTTCTCTTCTAAGATCTATGACTTCACTAGCCCTGGGAAAGGTTTCAAGTATCAGGCATAATTTTCCTTTTACTGAGTAGGTCTTAAGTCCAATTAGAGAACTTTTGGTTATCACCAAGGTATTTGTGCCACTACTATACCTTTGGACTTATTATGCTATGCTGGTGGTTGTGGTTCATAGGCATCATAGCTGGGCAGGACTGTTGGTTGCTTTCCTCCTTTGGAACATTGCATGGTACCATAAAAGCTAGTCCTCAGGGAGGAGGACTTCAGGTCATTTCCAACTCAGGGACCTCAGGTCCTGTATCTGAAGTGTTTGTGTCTTCAACCTTTTACCTCTAGAGGGCAATCAAGGGCAATAGAGATGATGTGGATGTTTTGGGAGTCCCTTGAGCAACCCTGAACAACAACTCAAAAGAGGGATTCTCATGTCTGGTGCTGGGTTTTGTCATGTGGTCTTTGGCTCTTGGTGGGAGCATTGTCAGCCCAGGTGGTTTTGTTTAAAATGTGTTTAAACTTAACGCACATAGGTTTTTTTGTTTGGTGTGTGTGTGTGTGTGTGTGTGTGTGTGTGTGTGTGTGTGTGTGTGTGAGAGAGAGAGAGAGAGAGAGAGAGAGAGAGAGGAGATTTGGTAGATAACTAGTAGTATGATTCTTATGACTTAAAATCTCAGAGTTGGGGTGAATAAAGAATACAATAATAGGTTTGTGTTGTATTCCCTTTAATTAATTCAGTCTAGAAACTCCCTCATAGACATGCCCAAAGATTTGTCTGCCAAGTAATTCTAAATTGTGTCAGGTTGGCACTCAGATTTTACTATCATGGTAACCTAGGGTTACTGTGACAAGATGAAGCCATGAGGAGAAAGGGGGAAACAAAGAAAACATTTTAGGGAATTACCCCAAGCCTATAGGCAAAAGCATCAATAAGGACAGTGGCAGCCAGAACAAAAAAAAAGGGGACCAACTAAAAAGATATGGAAGAAGCAGAAACCAGTATAGCATGCCTACCCATGGAATGTTCTAGAGAAAGAGGAGTTAAAGTTAACTTTGATGATCTTTAAAAATACAGTACATTAGGATAAAACTGAAGCAGGAAACATGCAACAGGGGTGATTTTTACTAGGTTACAGACAGTTTGGGATGTCCCAATTATGGGGTTAGTTTTGGATAAATCAAGTTGTAAATATAGCAGATGTACATGGTATCAGTGGAGTAGTTGGGGTGGATCTGTTCACTAGGAATTAAAATAAATAGCTTTATGTTTGAGATTTAGACTCTATATTTTGTTCTAGTAGAGATACAACCTGCCTTTCTAGACTGGGATCTATAAAATCAGAGAGCATTACATTTTAATATCCTAAATTGGATCCAGACCCATTGGCTCATTGCCCAACCGCCCTATCTTGTTCTTTGTTCCTCAGAAGGCAGAGCTGGAGGCAAAAACTTTGTGAGCTTTGTTTGTAGGGACTATAGCCCCAGATTACAGAAGTGCTAGGAAGCCTGGGTGGAGTGGGCAGCAAGGTGAAAGCCAGAATAAAGGTATGCTAATGAGATTGCAACACTCTGATACTGAGGGTGAGATGCTCAGTGTTTTAAGAGTCCAAATAAATAACAAGTTTCTCCACCAGAAAGTAGGAGAGTGTGCTTAATTCTCTGGCATCATCTCATATAGGCTAAACATTTGTACTGTTGAATAAAAACTCTCTTACATTTCCAGGCAGCACTTGTATAGGTTCTGCAAGGTTTACATGGCTTCTGATGCCATAGCATAAATAAGGAAGGTTGAAGGAAAGGGGAAATATTGGTGAGCAAGACACAAAGTGGAAGATTGTTGACTTTCGTCTGGGTGGACTCACCTAGTCAATGTGACTGGTAGCAGCACATTGCCAGGTATGGAAATAAGGAAATAAGAAAAGTCAAGAGAATGAAGATGTAACACTCCAACTAAGATTGCTTCAATAAATCTCAAGAGTCCAGAGAAATGTCCCTTGTGGACAAACAAACCAGCTTGCCCACTTCATGCACCACCATCTCACAGCTTGGCTTCCTTGGGTGTTCTGTATTACCCACAAAAGCATGCTGTCTATGTGGGCAGGATCTTCAAGAATGACTGATGGCAGAACCAAGCCCATGGTTCTCTCATGTTGCTACAGCCATTATTTCTGGAGTATCACAATTCCTTTAGGTAAATGTGGAGGTTGGGAAGGGGAGAAAAATGAATTCTCTACCACAAGTTTCTACCACAATTTGTCATCACCCCTCACAAAACTTGGCTCTCACTCTTCTACAGAGCCCTTTAGAAAGGTTCTTCGGGTTTACCCTTTCATCTTTCCTCTTCAAACCTTACCTCTCTGACACAGGTCAGTACTCAGCTGTCCTTCAGGAGCAGCAACAGTGCAGGGGCACCAGAATCTCAATACCCACAAGCAAGCAAGTAAACATATCTTCCTTATATCATCTGCAGCACAAGCAAGGAAACAAAAGTTATCAGTCCAAAACACAAACAAACAAACGAAACTATATCTATCCTAGACAAGAAGTTCCTCACAAAGATGATTTTGTGTGTGTGTGTGTGTGTGTGTGTGTGTGTGTGTGTTTGTATGTTATGTGTATAAGTATGTGGTGCACTTGTGGAGGTCAGAGGTCAACCTCAGACATCAGCCCTCACCTTCTACCTCATTTGAGACAAGGTCTGCTTTGTTTCCCATGGCATACTCCAAGCTAACTGGACTCCAGATATCTGGGGACTCTTGTGTTTCCACTGTCATCTCATGGTAAGAGTGCTAGGATTACAACTGTGAGCTACTGTGCCCAGTTTAACATGGGCTCTGGGGATTTGAATCCAGATCCCCATGCTCCTTCCTGCTCTTGGCTGATTGAGCTCCCTCTCCAACCTCTAAAAGTCAACACACGATCCAGATATTGATGAAACTACCAACAACACCTAAGATCAGGTAAGGACTCCAGTTTTTCCTGGTAGTGTGTGTGGCTACTTAGATTAAAGTACCAACAAAGAACATCCTTGAGCCAAAGACTAACTGAACTGTCTAGTTTAGAGAGGAAACTGCAGAAGGAGAACTCTTAAAGTTAAATAACTAGCTTAATAGATGAAGGTCTCAGCCTGGTTACCTCCAAAGCAACCTGAAACAAAGGTTTGCAGCATGAGGTTTGTCTGGAAATTGTGGTGGGTCTCTGAACATACCTATGGGGGGATTACCTTGATTAAAATAATCGATGTAGGAAGACCTGCCCACGGTGGACACCATTCCCTGGGGTGAAATCCTAGACTGTATAAAATGGGGAAAATGAGTTGAGCACTAGCATTCAACATTCTTTGCTTCCTGACTGTGGGCATAATTTGACCATCTTCCCCAAGCTCTTGCTGTCATGAGTTTCCAACATGATGGGTATGCCAAAATAAACTTTCTTCTGAAAGCTAATTTTTGTTGGTATGTTTATCACAGCAGCAGGAAAGTAACTGGATCAGTCTTTGCAAGGGTTGGTAGGGCATTAGGGATAGAACTCAAGAGCAGCAAGGGAGGAAGAAATGTTGCTCTATTTCCTCTTGTCTCCATTTGTCAAGGATGAGCTCAGGAGGAATTATCTCCCTGCTTATACTTCAGGAGTCTTACAAGTGAGTCAGTAGAGAGGAACAAAGAAAGTTGTAGCTGTGTAGACCCCACTGTGAGGGCTTTTTCTTTCAGTTTTGGTTTGCATCTATATGAAGCCAGGTGCTACAGTCAGGGTTATGACGTGTCTCCCAAGGGTTCACTGTAAACTTAGCCCCAAGTGTTGGATCCTATTAGAAGATGATTAAATCATGCTAACAATACCCTGACATGAAATCTATGTACTTGTCATAGGACTGAGTTAATTCTCACAAGGACAAGTCTGGTCTCCTCGACTCTCTTGATACCTTGCTCTACAAGAACGGGGTTTGCAAGGGTGCTCTCTACCTACATGGAGAAGAGAACAAAGACTAAGGACAACTATTTGACTTGTAGCCATGACAAAACTTGTCACTTTTGCAATGTAGTTTGAGCTGAATGGTGAGAGCCATATTGTACCCCAGAAAATAGGATAGTATGTACCTGAAGTCATTTTTGGAGACATTTGCTATTTACTGTAATACACTGATGTCCCAATTCCAAATGTCCCAATGGAAGAGAGGGATCTGGAGAAGTTGATCAAAAGGCTAAATATTACTAAGTTGGAGTTCTCTGGGACACAGAAGATGCATCCCAGGTAGTGTCTCTCAGACTAGATACTATCAAAGAAAGATTAAGAAGCAACATGGAACCCCAGAGAAGGTGATGTACAAGAAAATGGGCAGATTCTCTTCCTTATTCCTTGCTACTTCTGACTTCCTACAAAATGGCAGGGAAGGACACATTGCCTTGTCAGCCTTCTCCACTCTCTCTCCCACCTCACTGCCTGAGCCCAGTCATTATACTACATTTTCTGTGCCTTTGGAGAGAAATGTGAGCTTTGCAAACCATAACATTGGCAGCAGTTTTCTTCCTACAGTTTGTAAAAAATTAAATCAGAAATCAAAAGAATATGAGCCAAACATGCCCCAGCCATTTGGATTTACATGAAAGGGAAGCCATCAACACCTCCCTGCTTTGGCCCATGACTGTATCTGATATTTCAGTCTACGCCTTGGTTCTTTCATGACCACAAGACCAAAACTAATCAGTCCAATTAGACCAACTTCCAGATTATAGCTCTGAAGTCAACTCAACAAGTAACATATCCAAAGGTATAATTTGCCAAGCATAATTGGGAAGGGTGCAGTGGGGATAGGGGAAGGGGGAGGGGGAGGGGGGAGGAAACTGGTTTCTCATTTATCAGACTCCTATTCCAGCCTGAATCAAACCTCAGAGTGTAAACAAAGTTAGATCTGGGGCACCAAAACTACAGGTCCTCATTTGTTTCTCAACAACAGAGAGAGAGAGAGAGAGAGAGAGAGAGAGAGAGAGAGAGAGAGAGAGACATTAAAAGTAACACAAAGAGCCAGCCTGTGGTTTGTGGTTGGCTCACACCTTTAATCCCAGGACTTGGAGGCAGAGGCAGGTGGATCTTAGTTTAATTAAATATCAAGAAATTCCTATCTAGAACAATTTATACAATTATATATACAAGTTCAGAGAGTGCCTGTTGAGGGCTTAGTCACAGATGAGACTTCTGTATCACACCTGGTGACCTTTGTGGCTGAGGGGCAGAAAGAGTGTAAGAGCAGAGGTCAGGAAACAGCAGGGTAGAACAGTGTCTTCTGGGCATGACAGGACATTGCCTTCATGAGCTCACAGTTGCTTGCTTACGCAAAACCAGCACAGGATTAAGCCAGTTAGCATCCGGACAGACAGGAAGGTTTGAGGGGCCCAAGCCTCCACCCCTAACTGGAGAACTGATAACAGCTGATAGCTCCTTGGGAGGTAAAGTCAGTTTTCTTTAAGAATGTGGTCACTGGTAGGTCTGCCTTGCTCCAGCAGATTGCCCTACACCCATGAATATAAGGGCAGCACAATTTTCCCTTGTAGGGAGGGACTTGGAGGGTGGAGTTGGGGTGAATCTGGAAAGAGTTATGGTGTATGTAGGAAGTGCCATCAAAATATACTAGATACATGTATGACATTCTTAATAAAAATAATGTACTTTTAAAAGTACATAGATAAATTTGTCAAATTGTGATGGTAAAGGATCTTTTGTGGCATGGAAAAATATAAACAAATAGATTGAAACATCACCACATGAGTACTTAAATTTTTCTGTATAAATATAAACAAAATATACATATAAAAACAAAGCATAAACAAAACATAAAGCCTAGGCAAATAGAAAAAGAGATGTGGAGTACATATAGTAGTCTGTATATATCCTTAGCTGTAGTTTTAACTGGTTATATTGGGATATGAGATATACAATTTTAAAATTCACACCTTAAAAGTATAAGACTAATAGTTTAAATTAATTAATTAATTACTTTTCTTATTTTACATATTGATCCCAGTTTCCTTACCCTCCCATCCTCCTATGCCCCCCAATCCCTACTAATAGTAGGGAAGGCATGACGGAAGTCAGAGCTTTGATATCAGGAGCAGGAAGCTGGCTGATCACATCTCATTTACACACAGGGAGCAGAAAGAGACAACAGGAAGTTAAATGAGGCTCTAAGCCCTCAAAACCAGTGCTTCCTCTGGCAAGGCTCCATCTCATAAACGTTTCATAACCTCCCTAAACAGTGTTAGTAACTGGGACCAAGACACAAATACATGAGTGTATGAGGGACAGTTCTCAAACCACAGCAGGCCCCTCCCTGAGCATGGGAGCTGGGGAGCCAGTCAGGGTCATAGGACGCTTAACCACATCTAAGGCCCTTTGGCTTCTTTTATAATAGTCAATGAGTACTGATGAGTTCCACATTGTGGGCATTCTCTGAGCCCCGACATTATTCACTAATGTTCAAAACTGAGTGAGCACTTTTACTTTTATGACGAGAAACTATAAGCCCACTGAAGCTCCAAGAAAACCAAAGCAGTTTTCAGATCCAGACTTGTCAGTGAGGAAAGCTGTGCATGCAGATGTTAATGGTGGTAATGAATATTGACACATCTCCCAACAAGGGGAGGTAAGAGACCTGGGAGTTCCTTCTTTCCCTCCTTCCTTCTTTTCTCCCTTCCTTCCTTTGTTTTCTTTCTCCCTAAACAGTGAACATTTTATAACATTCCTCTGTACACACACACACACACCAATCCAATATATATATTTGCTAGGGATGTCACAGCCTTGTGCATTCTAGTTTAGCACGCTACCACAGAGCCACAGTTCCTGTTTATATGTATTTGAAGCCAAAATAATATGACAACTGGATCATTTTTGTACGTGGTCACATTTCCCTTCTTCAAAGGTAAACATGCTCATAATTTTGATTATTAGTTTCTAATATGTGCTTCTCAACTTCACTGAGTCTCTACTACTAAACATGTATTGTTACTATGTTTCTAAATTTCCTTAAGCAGTGTCTCAGTTAGCTTTAACTCTCAATTTGACACAGACTAAAATTATCACCTGAGAGGTATAGGAGTCTCAATCTGGGGATTGCCTAGATCACATTGGCCTATGGAATTGTCTTTGGGAGATTTTTTGATTATTAGTTGAACCAGGAGGCTGAGCCTACTGTGGATAACATCATTCCCTGGGAAGGTAGTTCTGAATTATATAAGAAAGCTAGCTAAGTGTGAGCCAGAAAGCAATATTCCTCTGGTTTAAGCTTTGAGTTCCTGCTTGAGTTCTGATCCTGACTTCGGTCAATGATGAACTGTGACCTGGAAGTATAAGCCAAATTTACACTTTCTTCCTTAAGTTACTTCCGGTCAGAATATTTTATCAGGGTAACAGAAAGGAAAGTAGAGAAATGGTGTATGGTACATACATCATTCTGTAACTTGTTCTTTTTGTTATTTTGTTTTTGAGACTTATCTGCATGTGTTTAGTTTATAACTTTCACTAGTTTATTTGTTATAAGAAAGATATTAGAGTCATCTTTCTCCCTGTGAAGGTTCTGTATTCTTAACCACTCTCCTATGGTACTAACATGTGTTCTGTAAGTTATCAGCTTAGTTATCATCTGCAGGGAGTACTTTCTGTACCTACATTGTAAAGTCAATCCCATATGGTGGAGAATGTCCATACACAGTAAGTGTATTAGTGTCTGAGTGTTTGCCTTACACGATAGACTTCTTAAGACTAGAGACCTACAATTTCTCCCTGTATTGGCAATGAAGTCCCAAGGACAGCACTGCATAGTCCTTTAATAAAGAACTAATTATATGACCCTCTGTCAAGAAGTAACCTGTGTCTATGATGTACTTCTGTTCCTTAAAAAAAAAATCAAGGTCCTGGGTTTGGAGAGGTGGCTCTGTGTTTAAAAGTACATGGTACTCTTACAGAAGACCCAAGTTTGTTCCCCAATACCCACATCAGGATGCTCACAACCCCCTCAAATTCCAGCTCCGATGGATCTGACTTGTCACATTCTTATGCCATAAGCAGACACACACACACACACACACAGACACACACACACAGATCTTTGATAAAACAAAACAAAAAACAGAAAACTTAAAAGAATCAAACTGCCACTTCTTCACTCCTGAAGCCACTGGGTCCCATCTGCTTGTGCTAATTGTCCCCTTCTGCTGAGTAGGGCAATCTTTTAACATTGGAAATCTCCACATTGTTAAAACTTTGCTACTTATGCTGATTGCTTACATTAAAATGAAACATTATAGGGCTGGAGATATGACAACTCAGCAGTTGAAAGCCTTGTGGCTCTTGCGCAGGACCTGAGTTTGGTTCCTAACACCCACATGGTACTCACAACCATCCGTAACTGCAGTTCCAGAGCATCCAATGCCCTATTCTGGGCTTCATCAGAATCATACCTGTATGAGACACACACATTCAGGCAAGGCACCCATACACATAAAATTAAAAAAAAAAAACTAAAATAATATTAAGTAATGTCTGCTTTACTTCTAAATCACATACTTTAAATTTAACAAATTACAGTTTTCTTTTTCTTTCTGGGTCCCATTTAACCCAGGCTAGTCTTGCAACTGAAGATAACCTTGAATTCCTGACTCTTGTGCCTCCAGTTCAGGATATTCAGATGTGCACCATTATGTCCCATTCATATAGCGTGAGAATTGAACACAGCCCCCACAGCATCAGCCCAGGTCATACCTTTCGATGTCTTATAGCAAGCAGCTGCATTTCCCAGTGCTCGGTGCTGATTAAGTATGAGAACCACCATGTTAGCTGCATTAGAAACAGAAGAGAGCCAAGTACTCACTAGCTTTATTTAAAAAAAAAAATTAAAAAAAATATATGTCAAAACAATCCATTTCCCAAGTGCTTAAGACTGACTCAACGTATCGTGAAAGCGGCTCCGTCCTGGAGATGCAGCCTGCACACTTCTTTTCATATAGTCATTATTGCAGGTCCTTACTCCTTCAGTTTTGACACCATGGCAGTCACGAGGTTCCTTCAGAGGCGTTCAGGGAGAAGATGACTATCGTGGTTAAATAAGGATCAGGATAAACAAATAGGCCGAATAGATGATTATTAAGGGAGAAATAACTTACAACCTAGACAGATGAACACCAGGAAATTCAACCCGATCCTCTCCTGTCCAAGTCACGCCAGAAAGAGAGACTTTCCTCGCTCCCCTCCGACCTCCTTCCACAGGTCACTCCGCCCATGGCTCCACCCCCTAATGGGCGTGGTCAGTGCCACAGACGGACTATCTCACTACAGATGACTACAGGTATAGCCGGGACCCTGCTTTTACTACAGAGACTGAACACGTGTTACAGGCAAGCCACCCAGAAGCTTAGAAAGCCCAAGTTTTGGATTATACTATCTCAGTGGAGAAATTTTTGGCTGGCATGTGTTGGGCCTTGGGTTAATCTTAAAATTTATTGAGATGTATTTATTTATTTATTTAAAGCATGTGTCTGAATATGGGTATATGCATATGACTATAGGAACCTTGGAGTTGCTGGAGGTTGTGAACTGCCTGATCGCGTGCCTTGAAAGAGCACTGGCCAAATCTCCAGCCCCAGGGTTCAATACTCAGCACAGTAAAATCCAAACCAAACCAGGAGATATCATCTCACACATGCAAAGAAAGCTCAAACTTTAAGCCATGCTCTGCTGACAGAGGGGAGAGAATATCCATCCTTTCCCTAAGACAAGGAAAGTGTTCTTCCCAAGCATCTATCCATATGAGTTGCTCTGGAGGTGATAATGCAACCACAATCCTACTTCTCAATCACTTTCTTGTCCTCACAAAGGAAGAGGAAGGATTGTACTGAGGAGGGAAATGGGAGGCAACTCCACGGAAGTGTGCGGAATTCTTGTGGAGTATGTTTATTTAAACAGGGATGTAAATCAATTTTAAAAAATCTTATGGACCTGAGTAACCCCCTCTGGTATGTACATTATATATATGTTACTTTCTTTATGCCCTGTAATATTCCTAAAATGTAGGTATTATAATTGCACTTGTTTTATAGATGAGGAAACTGAAGATAGGAAATTTAAATTAGCTTTAATCTTCTTAATTAAAATAACTTCCCCCAGTGTCAGGAATCTAGGGAGAGGGATAGAACTTGAACTAGGACTGTTTTGAGAGTACAATGATACACAGGGCATAGTGATGCCTTCTGTAGGCACACACTTTAGGTCTCATTCCTAGAGTACCCTGGAGTGCTCTGATCAAAGGACATGAGCCACGGGAGGGGGATGCAGGAAAGGCTGTGTGGGACTTCCATCTGCCTTCATCTGTTAATCCATGCTCAAAATACTGAATATTCAGTTTATTCTGTAAGACTGGATGAGATGACACGTCAGCTCTGCCACTGAGTTGTTCACAGCCTGTACTCAAATAATTCATCCAGTCCTGCAGCTATCCCTAGGAAAGAATGCACAGTGTATATGGGGATCTGGACAGTAGATGACAGCTTTGGGGAATTGTACAATTCCAAGAAGACAATCTCTTCCTTCCTTCCTTCCTTCCTTCCTTTCTTTCTTCCTTCCTTTCTTTATCTCTTCCTTTTTGAAATAGTTTATTTTTTAAATAAATATTCCTTTTAAAAATTGTATTTTTATCATAAGTATAAGGATGCTTTATCTGCATGTATGTCTATGCACATGTGGTGCCCACAGAAGCCAGGACAAGGTTCTTTGTTAGAAAAAGCTCCTAAAGAAGACAATTTCTCTTGGTAGCTAGTCTTATTTTATACATATATGCCTATGATTGATTTAGGCAAATTTAAACAAACAAATGCCTTCGGCCTTTCGTGCCTGAATTAGAACCTGACATTGCTGTCTCCTCCACCCTCAGCACAGTTCTAGTGCTGCAAGCATATCCACTCATTATATCTGGATGGTTCTTGTGTTAATTTGTCATCTCTGTGACCAAATACCTCCTAGAAACACTTCAGGAAAGAAGGATTTTTCTGGCTCACAGTTTCAGAGGTTTTAGTCCAAGGTCAACTGGCTGAGTGTGTTGGGCCCATTGCAAGAAAGAAGCATCACGCATTGAGGATTTGTGGTGGAAAGGGTGACTCCTCACTTCTTGGTCTACAGGAAGCAGTATGGAATTGCAATAGGAATGGGTGGGGCAAGGTATACCCTTCACAGACAACCTTCCCTCTCCACAGCCTTCTTCCTCAAGCCAGACCCCATAGTTCCCCTAATTCCCAATATTTTGCTGATGGGAGATGTCATTCTGTATATGTTTCTCATACTGGTTAATAAAAAAGCACTGTTGGCCAATAGGAAAGGAAGATAGGAGGGACTAGGAGACAAGGAGGAAATAGGAAGTAGGAAGGAGGAGTCAAGATGGAGAGTCTGAAGAAAGCAGTATGCCGCCGGCTCCCCGGTAAGAGAAATACATAGATCAGCAGAAATGGGTTAATAATTAAGGCAGAGCTAGCCGATAAGAAACAAGTAACCAGGCCAACAGCATTGTATCAAATACAGAGTCTCTGTGTATTATTTGGGGCTGGCGCGGCGGCAGGACAATACCAGGCAGAAAAACCGTACACCTTACAGATGGTGCCCATGTGGCTAGTAAGAACTTCCACTTAAAATTTAACAAAAGCTTAAAAAAGGGTTTTAGAAACTAAAGAACAGAGACAAGCAAGGTTTCTTAGTGCAGCATTTTTCTCAGTTGAACTCTGCTTTGCTAGAGACAAGCAGATATTCGCGCGGCTCCTTTAAGGGAAGATTCCTGACTCAGCTTAAGCGGCAAAAAACCGCACAGCTTTCAAATAATTCTGCTAACAATTTATTGGTGTGTATGAGAGATGGCAATGGCAGTGACCACATCTCCAAGCTGGCAGCATGCTTTCTGGGTGGCAGCACAGACCAAGGCGGTGAGCACAGCTTTCTGTGCTGGCGGTAAAAGTACCTGCCACCATCTTTGGTAAACCGCGGCTGACACAGCTATGACTTTCATTTTATCAATGTTGTTTACCAGATAAAAGACTTGTGGCCAGACAAAGATAAAGATTTACAGTAAAGACAGATTCATATTAAGAAAAACCTCTAAAGGTTTACAGTGTGTTTTAAAATATACGTAGACATAAAAAAAAAAAATGGTTTTAAAGAGACAAAGAGGAACTGGGTGTTGTAGCACACGCCTTTAATCCCAGCACTCAAGAGACAGAGGCAAGCAGATCTCTGTGATTTGTAAAGTAAACCTGGTATGCCGAGTAAATTCCAGGACAGATAAGAGTTACACAGTAAAACCCTATGTCAAAAAATGAAAAAATAAAAGTAAAATAAACAGAGTAATAATAAAGCCACATAAAGATGAAAAGCTCAGAGAGAATCTGGTTACTGTATGCTATTGTGTTGTCTCTGCATTGTTTGACTGCTGAGAAAATAACAACTGATAAAGGAAATGCTGCTGCATTAATTCAGTTTATATATTTTAAAAATGCTTTGACTCCAACATTTAAGTTCAAGGACAAGTTACTGGGGAAAAGGATTTCTATTTTTGTTTCCACAGAAAATAAAAAGCTGTGGATTCCTTCCAGACTAATGTGGTTTGAGCAAGCCAGACCGCCTGAAACAGAGTTCCTGATGATCCAACATTCAAAACAGCTTGAACAAGGCAGACTTGCAGACTACAGCCAGGATTTCTGCATCTTCTTAGGATCCCCATGACAGTGCCCCCTATCAGCAGGAAGTAGTTGGAAAGAACGACGCCCAAATTCCCAAATATTGTTTATAAATGTTTGGTTTCATTTAAATGGACTTGGTTATAAATGGGTAATGATCGCAGCCAATTATTTTTAAAGGTAAAAAGGGAATTATGGTATTGATATGATTACTTTGTTTTGGAATGGATTTTCATTTATTGATACAATTTAAGGTCAATTTTGTCATATGTATATTTCTCCTCTTGTTTGTATAGCTCATTTAGAAATGTAATGTATAATGTAGTACAGATTATAGATAATTACCTATGATAGTCAAAGCTTAGAGTTTAGTTAGGGTTTTCAAGATACACAGAGATGTATTTAAGATAGATAGGAATTCTTCAAACCTTTCAAAGACCTACAGAATATGGCATTTAAAATGGTTTAGGGTTTTACTTGACAATGAGACATAATTGCTCCTGGTAACACCACCTGCGTCAAAAAGGAAGATGGACATTAAAGAAACACGTTATGGAGTTTACTTCCAATATGGCAAGACTAGCCATTTGGACAAAATACTGCTCTTGTCTGGACTGTTTGACTTTGTGCTATATAAACTGGACATGCAGGGCCCACAGAAAAGTGACTGCTGATTCACGATGGACATTGCTACAGAGTTCCTGCTTCATGGAAGAGTCTGCGAGACAGTATGTAGGACACAGAGAAAAGTGACTGATAAACTGCCAATACAAGAAGACAGTTTAAAGTTTCCTGCATTGCTGAAGAGTCTGCCAGACACACTATGGCCTATGGGCTGAAGATGGAAGATTACAAAAGAACTTTGGGTGACCAGGCAGTGAGTTGTCTCTGTCATTTCTAGAGTTTATACTATCCTTCTGTGGTCTTTGAGGGACTTGAAGACAGAGAGTTATGGTTACAGTTTTCCTTAGTATTAAAGATAAGTTACTTAGACTTTAGACACACAAAGATATGATAGATGATGGAATATTTTCTTCAAATCTTGCTAAATGTTAATGGACTAAATAGTGTTAACTGTGATTCTTATTTGATAACTGTTATGTGATATATTTTGCTATGTTAAGGTTAAAACCCTTCTTTTTATTTAGACAGAAAAGAGGAGATGATGGGAGATGCCATTCTGTATATGTTTCTCATACTGGTTAATAATAAAGCACTGTTGGCCAATAGGAAAGGAAGATAGGAGGGACTAGGAGACAAGGAGGAAATAGGAAGTAGGAAGGAGGAGTCAAGATGGAGAGTCTGAAGAAAGCAGTATGCCGCCGGCTCCCCAGTAAGAGAAATACATAGATCAGCAGAAATGGGTTAATAATTAAGGCAGAGCTAGCCGATAAGAAACAAGTAACCAGGCCAACAGCATTGTATCAAATACAGAGTCTCTGTGTGTTATTTGGGGCTGGCGAGGCAGTAGGACAAAACCAGGCGGCGGGAGGAAAAACCCGTACTCCTTACATTTTGCTAAAGTTTGGAATCCATTAATGGAGTGAACCATTCATTAGGCCAAAGCCCCCATGACCTGTCTCTGTAAGTGGCCACTTAGACACCACCAGGGGTGTGCTTTCCAGAGTGAGTCCCTAGGCACCCTTCATCCCAAGCACACTAACAATCAAGATTACCAGCAGAACCTCCTTGCGGGCCAGCATTGTCACCAGGCCAGTTTATTAACAGGAATTAAACACAGTAACACAGGCAATGTGCTGCTGTTGGTAACTGGCAGAGCTGAGATTTGAACCCCAGTGTATATTCTATTATAAATGCAAAGTAAGTGTTCTAGTCACCACGATCTCTTGAATACACAGAACACGTCAGCTAACACTTGCACACATAGGATTTGTGGATGAGAAGTAAATTTTATGTTGACCCAGTAGTACCCATCTGACCTATGCTCTAGGACAGGTGATTGTCATTGTATTGCAAATAGATGTGTTCGTCTGAGTATTTCTATGGGTTTCTACAGCAAGGTTCTCAACATCTGGGTTGATTCCTTTGGTGGCCACATATCACATATCCTGCACATCAGATATTTACATTACAACTCATAACAGTAGCGGAATTACAGTTACAAAGTAACAATGAGATAGTTTTATGGTTTGGGGTCACCACAACATGAGGAGCCGTGTTAAAGGGTCACAGCATTAGGAAGGCTGAGAAACATTGCCCTAGTATAAAGAAGGAAAAGATCCTAAGTAGGGGTGAGATGTAACTGGCTTGCGGTGGTTACCCTGCAGCGGGCAGTTTCCTAGGATAACTTTTTGGCTTCAGCATTTTCCTGGCACAATGTGAGACCATTTTCTCAACCAACTCAGCTATTTGAAAACAGGGACGCAGAGGAAGGAAGATAAGAGATGCGGGGGAGGGGGGGTGAAGGCAAATGGACAAGGGATTGAAGTGGTAGGGACCTGAAAGTGTGGACTAGGCACTGTGCTTCTCTGCCTTTGACATTCTGTAAAGGTGGGCATCCAGCCAACCGCAGGCGGTTGCTGACTGCCTGCCACTTCATCAGTGTTCCTTAGAGTCCCCTGTGCCTTACTTGATCATGGACTAATGCCTTCTCATTTCCTTTCCAAATGGCTACCCCAGCACATTAGCACTGGCAAAGGTCTGGCTCCTCCCAATCAAATCCTATGTATTATACAGCAGGGTGCTTCTTTAAGGTAAACATTAAGAAATAGAATTTTTAAAGAGCCACTTAGTTACCTGAAGGAAAAAAAAAAGTGGCTTTGGGCTTCAAGTATCATAGCTTTCAACAAACACATTATCTTCTTAAATAGAATTTTGTTTGGGGGGGACTTTTAAAATACAATCGGTAGGCTCAAATTTCTCCACAGCAAGAGAATCCATTAGAGAGGAGAGAGGGGAGCACACGCATGTTCTCTCGGTATCTGGCCCAGGTGGTTTGCCAGGCATTGATTTAGTCTGGGATACAGTAGCAGTCAATCTTCCTCATTATACAAGTCCTGTATATCTTTTTAGCTTCCCTATCTATACTTTGTCTCTGGGTCCAGCATTCAACACGGTAGGCAGAACCCACTTTAACACATGCACTGTCACTGTGAACGCATTTATTCCCGAAGCTCGCCCCGGCACTATGAGTTGGTTTGGTTTGGCAGGAATTGTCCTAACAATTAAAGCACCACCTCTTCTTCCCGCATTCATTCCAGGAAGCTACCTGACCTGAAATTGGTTGCTGCATATGTATATACCCTACGTTTTAAAAAAAATCCTGTGACCTACACAACAATGCAGAGGAGAGTGATTCCTTCTCCTAATCTAGAACCTTGATATTCAAAAATAGCCACAGATTGCAGCATCTAAAATCTAAGACCTCAGGCCCCACCCTAGATAGCTTGAATCTGCCCAGCCTGAATCTGACAGTCCCCTTTAATGTCTCAGAGCGGCTGGTTGGAATAGCCGGTACTGAGGGTCGATCGTCAATGTGGAGGGGATGCAACCAAGTGGAAAAGCAGTCTCTCCTCAACGTGTTCATATAAAAAGGAAAAGAATTATGCTCGGGCTAGTCCTGTACAAGTCAGTAATCTTCAAGCAGATTGTATTCTCGAACTGCAATTGTGTTTATTTCTGGGCAGCATGACATGGATAAACACATTAGGGATTATGAAGTGCTAAGGCTGCTTTAGGTGCAAGGACAGAATCCAGTCTTGCTTCGGCACCTGATCTGCTGGCTGGCGTCTGTGTGTGTCACAGTTCCTCCTCATTTTCTTAAGTCCCATTGACAACTCAGGGATCAGCAGGCAGGATTATCAGTTAATGGTTTTTGGCAAGGTGCTTGATATCACCAGTTTGGCTGTTAGTAGCAATGACCCAGGAATAATTTTTGTTTCTTCAATATGCTTTCTTTGTCTTGATCATGAGAACACCATATGTGAATATTTCATCAATATTTTGCATAAGCTTCATGTGGAGAATTGACTTGAAAATATTCAAGAAAAATAGTTGATTTATTTTCATTAACATCCCTACTAGCATATACCATGCTATAAGAATAATGTCTACACTGACACATTTTCATGGCTCCAAAGTAGAATATTGTGTGACCAACCACAAAATTTGGTAAACTTGATGAATAGCTCAATTACTGCTTATAAGCACAATGACGAAACTTATAAATGACAAGGAATTAAAACTTTCTGTTTTGAGGTCATACTTCTAAGCTTTTGGAAGACTGAGCAACATGTGTCATAGCTTACAATTTTGCAGTAAAATGTACGTAGAGACAGGAGTATATTATCCTACGTTTATTACTCATCCATTTTTACAGAATGAACACACCAGTCATGAGGTGAAGAGGCTTGGAGTATAGTTAAGTGGCTGAAGATGTGCTTAATATATGTATGTCCACAGTTTCAACTCCCAGCATGAAAACCAAACCAGAGAAAATATCAGGACAGAGTAAGAACGACTGAAGTCTCTCTAGCACTTCTTATTCCTTCCCCTAGCCAGGTAACCACTCTTGCTTTTTAATAGTATACTTGACTTTTGCTTTGTTTTATGTAAACTGACTCCTGCAGTGCATCCTCCTTTCTTCTTCTGCCAGAAGGTTTTTTTTTTTTTCATATATACAAATTATTATGTGGATTTTTCAGTTCATTTATTCTGATTGTATGGAGACTTCCACTATGTGAATGTATCACAATTTGTCCCTTGCACTGTTGATGCCCTTGCACTGTAGCTGTTTTTACTCCTGGATTTTGCACTCAGTGTTGTTCCGAACATTTTAGATGGGCTTTTGCATGAACACAGACAAGTGTTTGTGTCTGCCTGAGAATGGAAATGCTGGATACAGCATACCGTGCTTTCTTCTGTGCAATCAAAGTGGCTGTACCATCTTGCACTCTAGTGTGTAAAAGATCAAGCTTCCCCACATTTTCCAGAAATTATTAGTAATAGTCTGATGTAAAGGTTTAAGCCACTTGAGTTAAGTGTAGAATACATTTAGATTTTGATCACTTAAGTCAGTAGACTTAAACATCTAAGATTCGAAGAGTATTTTGTTGAATGTCTATTATATGGGTATAGCTCTTCAAACAAGAGTGAAGAAGATAAAGATAGATTTGAAAAATCTGAAAGACTTACTTGTTGAGAAATATCTATTGCATGAGGTTTTAGTTGAAATATTTTTTTCATTTTTGACAGTTACTTTTAATTAAACACTTCCTTAAAGATTGTATCCCACTGTGGTCTTATTTCCAATTGTGTGGATTTTCAGGTCATTTATTCTGATTGGCATGTAGACTTTCACTATGTGACAGTATCACACTTCATACCTTGTACTGCTGATGTCCAATATAATTGTTATACCTATTTATACAAAGAGAACTATGTGCCTTTTAGAAAATAACTTCAGTTATTGTATTGAATATATTTTATTTTATTAGATTATCGCCATTATTTCATCACCCAGTAGTGAGAGAAAGAGTGGAAACTAAAACATGTTTAGTAGAAAAGGGTTAGTGAGTAGAAAAATGCAAGGTAGAGGCAAGACAGAGAAATGAAGCATGTAAGACATAGACATTAAGTCCACAGCGTTGAATATATATGTAGAGACTACCAGGAGGCCTTGGATGGCCAGGAGACCTCCTGCTGTTGAGGATAAAAAGTAATCCAACTAGGAATTATTGTCTTAGGAGTCAAGACCATAAACAAATTAGAGTTTTGCCCATAATTGGCTCTGACTGTAACAGACAGGTGCAAATTCTTTGGTATAAAGAGAAAATAGCCTTATCTCCTAGACAGCAAATGTTCATCAACTTCAAATTACACCTCAAATGCTGCTGGTGTCTGGGCCATTGATGGATGAGCTGGGTCTTTCCAGGTCTAATGCTGAGTAATGCAAATTAGATTCTCCTGAGTTATGCCTAGTGCAGCTGGAGGGCATAAAATACTTGCCAGGGCACGTCTTCATGCCAAATTCTTGCCAATGTTGTTAATAGTATTGGACCCTGTACACGTGCAAGTGTTCTCTGTTTTATTAATGACAATACTATGCTTTTGCCCTTTCTTCACCTTTTAAGTTTTGAATGCTAAGTAACTTTGGTTTTATCTTGACTTCAGAAGGCAAATGCTAAATTGCAAGGCATACATACAGCTTAGCTTCCTACCATGCAGTGGCAAGTAGAATCCACTCAGCTCAATCTAAGCTATGTTATCCCTGGTGACTTTGTTTATGATGATGAGTAGAAGATAGGGAGAAGGTAGAGAAATGCTAGACCATTGATTTTCAACCTTTCTAATGCTGCAACATTTTAATATAGTTCCTCATGTTGTGACAACCCCCAGCCATAAAATTATTTTCATTGCCACTTCATAACTGTAATTTTGCTATTGTCACAAATCATAATGTAAATATCTGTGTTTTCTGATGGTCTTAGGAGACCACTATGAAGGGGGTTGTGACCCACAGGTTGAGAATCACTGTGCTAGAATATCTTAGCAAGAAAGTGACCCAATGGATGAGAGTTCTATTTCTGTCTATCCTAGCGATATGGCTACTTATCCCCAAACCAGAAACATAGCTTAAACCTCATAGAGAGACGTGATAGCTAAGGAGCCCACATTAGTCCCTGGTCACAACTGAAGAAAGCAGAAGATCCTTCTGCAATAAGAACACCCAGAGAAGGAAAAATTGCACTTGAGAGATGAGCTGTCATGCTATGAAAACACTAACTTACAAATTACACAGGGACCATCCCTATTAAAAGAATCAAAGGTTTTATAACTCTCGGAACATTCCTCAAAAATTTCCTTTAACCGCATCAATTCAATCCAACTTTTAATTGCATAGCGTATAGGCTTAGTAGAAAAGACAATCAAATATGGTGCTGTAAGAACAAAATGAATTTTCTATGCTCAAATTATATTCCATATACCCTATTAAGGTTTTTGTCACCGTATTATAAATATGTCTGTCTCATACACAACCTAGGAGTGGAAGCTCCGGTATTTTGACTCACGTGAGCATGCTCACCACTAGAGGGCAACATTGGCCATACACTTACATTCTGGTTCTGAAGCTCTTGCGGAGGGCAGGGTAGCTATAGAATGGGTCTCTAGACACATAATTAGTTTTTGTTGAACACCCAGTGTAGATGGGAATATTGGGTCTTTCCATGTCCATATGTATGGGCAGGACTTCATTCTTAAGCTTGAGGGTCACATATAAAAAATAAGTGATTACAATAACATGCCCACTGTGACTGAACTATGAGTTGTTTTCAAATTGTACTTGGATATCAATTAATAGATGATGAAGCAACTGTATGTTGATAATGTTATGCATAGATAAAAAAATCTATCATTTGGAAACTGTCAAAATTATAAGTGGAGTTATCTTGGAGCGGGTTTGGCATGTGAGTATTTTAGGACAGACTAACAACCTAATTTCATTTTGTTATAAGGGCATTTCATACATTTTTATTATAAAGGTCAGTGATTATTTTTTTCCTATCATAGAAAAATCATCTCTGGTCCCTTACTAAAACAATTTTTATTAGGGGTAAAACATTGAAAGTGGGCTCTTGTTGACTTATTTATCATTCACCTATAGGATATTTTTAATTCACATAAAACACAAGATTAACTTGTTTTTTTACATTAAATAAATGTTGAAATCACTCAGGAACTTACAAAAGAGTTGATTATTTTATTGATTGACTTCTTCCATTGGCATAAAAAGGTATGTCATAAATATCAACTGTTGTTTCTTTTACATTTTCTGGAGACTGAAAATGATGTTTTTTTGTTTTTGTTTTTGTTTTTGTTTTGGTTTTTTTTGATTTTTTTTAACAAGCAACAGACACAGTCTTGTTACATTAATGCGATGT
This sequence comes from Phodopus roborovskii, assembly GCF_943737965.1. NCBI lineage: Eukaryota > Metazoa > Chordata > Mammalia > Rodentia > Cricetidae > Phodopus > Phodopus roborovskii. The sequence continues at coordinate 18,705,821 of NW_026126447.1, forward strand.
CAGAAAACCCAAACATTTACATTAAGACAACATTTGGCTTATGTGTCCTTTAAGCATCAAAGGTTAAAAAAAAAAATAAGATGGGGGTGCTGTTAAAAGTGAAGGCTTTTCAGTCAGTGTTGATCAAATTCAAGCTCAGTTTGGAGAATAGGAAATGAAGATGCTAGACTACAACAAATAAAAAAAGTCTCAGTGAAGGCCATTGCAGTTGTGACAGGTGGACAAAAGCCAGATCATGCAGATGCTTTCATCAAATCAATTCATTTGCTGTCATGTTTGCAATGTGGCAACAGGCTCCAGAGACAGAAGATGTTTGGAAGTAGAACATCATGGGGTGACACTTTTTTGTTTACTTCATAAATGATTATCAGTTATAGTGATGTAGGGATACTGGTTGTAACACAAGGACCTGTTAAAACAGAAATCGATGGAGACCAAAATATCAAGGTTTTATTTCTTTTTTGAACAACATCAACAACAACACACAAATTACTTAAACCTTTCCCTCCAATTTCCTAGATTTTTTTTTACTTCAAAGGAAAAAGAAATTCTCCCTCTACTTCAAACAAAGGTTACATGCTTTTAAAATGTATTCAGAATTTTACTTATGACACACATGCCTTAGGTAGCTCAAGAGACCAGAATTCCATCAAGTAAAGAGATAAACACACATTATATGACTTCTTTATTTAATTATGGAATACAAAAGCCCATTAGCAGAATGGCCTGTTAGCCTGGAGAGAGGATGCTGGCCTGCCATGTGGTGGACCTGCGTTTTTCTCTCCTGCTCTAGCTTGCCAAGCTGGCAGGCTACCGGAGAGCAGTCAGTATACACAGAAGCAACCCCAAGAAGGAAATGGAGAGAGATAGTGAATTCTGACCTCTTCATTGTCATCACTTTAGGGAAATACACCTATGAAAAACCCTGAGAAATATGGGCACTTTATAAATGCTTTACTTATAGTTTGAATTTGAATCAAATATCTTTGAGGGGAAACATATAAAATTATAAACCTGAAATCTGGTCTGTGTTCTGTTGCTAGCAGTGTGGTAGAGCAGAAACCATGCTAAATCACTTAAAATGACTTTTTACGATGGTGATTACTAGCCTAGCATAGCCATAGGAGGTTTCTATGGGTCAATTAATTTGATGTTGGTGAATATTTCCACGCACTGCAGAAAGCAGAGGTTCCTGTTCCACTGTCCATGGTTGGTTTGGTGCCTTCCTGGAAACTACTTTCAAAATCAGGCCTGATTGTAAGAAAGCCTATTTACCAGGAGTTTCTACCAACTACTCACAAGTATCTTAAACCTCCAAGAGCTTGAAAGGAACAGCTTAAAATTTAAAATGAATATAAGTTGTCTTGGTTATCACTCTATGAAGTGATTGATTTAAATCACTTTAATGTGCTGTTCTTTCAGGCTTGCAGTTTTGTTCATTTCACCATTAGCAATTTGTCCTCTGGCTCACACCTATCCATCCTCCTAGGCAAAGGGTGATGGTATAGTAATGATTTTTCTAGAGTGTCATCCTGCTCATGTGGAAGCCGAAGAGGTGCTTAAGAATTAAGAAAGTGTATGTGTCCAAGAGGTGACAGAACAGAGCTCAATCTTGTTCCTCGGAAGTGAAAACATACTACTCATTATAAATGATAAGGTATTATTTGTGCAATTTTCTAGGAAATACAGACCTGCAAAAGTAAACTTTGTTATGCAAACTTGAATCCCCTCAACCATTCAAAAATGGGAAACAATTTGTAGCATACAGATAACCAAGAGATACGTTGGATGTTATTTGTTCAGTGAGTATATATGGAATATAGGCCTTGTATCTGGTCCTGTTCTAGACCAAAAGACAAAATAAATAAATAAAACAAAAAAATAAAAATGTCAAGATATATCAAGTGCTGTCATAGACTCCAGACACTGCTTTAGTATATTGTATTAACTATGTAAAGGACGTGCTTGTTACATTTGTTGCAGAAATATTACTTTAACTATGTAAAGGTGTGTTGCATTTGGTTAAGGATGTAAAGATGGATTACCTTGCCTGCCTAAGGCACTTGATTGGTCTAATAAAAAGCCAGATGGCCAGTAGCTAGGCAGGAGAAGCAGAGGCAGGGCTGGCAGCCAAAGCCGATAAGTAGGAGGATAAATCAAGGCTCAGGGAAGAATGAGAGAAGACAGAACCAGGGAGAAAGAGAGAGAAATGCCCAGGGCCAGCCAGCCAGGCAGCCACCATCCAGCTAGACATAGAGCAGGACATACAGAATGAAAGAAAGGTAAAAGTCCCAAGTCAAAATATAGATGAAGAGAAACTTTAAGTTGTAAGAGCTATCAGGACAAACATAAGATAAGGCCAAACATTCATAACTAATATTAAATCTCCATGTCTTTATTTGGAAGCTGGTTGATGGCCTAAAAGAAAGACTGCTATAAGGCACAAGGAAGAAATAGCATGTAGTCTTTTATTTTTTCTTCCTTTTTTTTTTTTTAAACCGGGATCTACCAAAAAAAAAAAAAAAAAATACCCAAATGAGTTTTAGATCCAGCACATACACTTATTCTGTGCTCTCTTAAGTTTAGTTGTGACCTATCAAATTGATTTTATGATGCTCAGTTCATTTCCTTATGGGTTTCAATGCACAGTCTGAAAAATACCTCTGTAGCATTTGAAGTACAGTATTGGACACAAATTTAGGGGTCAATTTAAAATAAATACATAAATAAATAAATCCAGTTGCTAATTGATTGTTTAACCAGAACGTTGCTTCCAGTTACACAGGAGAAAAGGCCTCTGAACTCAGAACTTAAATTGCTAGGTAAAGGAAGACAGGACAACTAAAGGGAGCAGGTCATTCGCCTCAGGACTGTGGCTTTTATTCATCTAAGCTCTAACTCTTCATGCTCTGAGCATGGAGGGGAAACAAGGAGCAAATGGTGGCAGGAAGTGAAACACTTGTCATGTTTCCTGCTCTACATCTCCACAACATTTTGATTCAAAGCTTCTTGGTGAGAAGAGTCAAATATAAAGGAGCTGAGCATCACCGTTGTTCTGTATCTACATATCTGCGGGGTCTCATGGGTTTATGACAGTGCCTGGTGCCTTGGGGATATAAAGGAGACTGTGTAGTTCAGCAGCAGCAGAACTGAGTGTGGGGGCCATTGCTAAGGTGTGGTGAATGATCTGGGAAGGTGGCACGGAATGAGTGAAGAAGATAAGGAGTGGTGATGGGAGATGTCATTCTGTAAATATGTTTCTCAAATTGGTTAATGGATAAAGCCCTGTTGGCCAATAGGAAAGCAAGATAGGCGGGACAAGGAGACAAGGAGAATTTGGGGAGAGGTGGGAGAAGATTGAACATGTAGAGACTTGAGGAAGAAGAAGATCCAGACTCTCTCTCTGGTAAGATAAGACAACGTGGAAACACTTCGATTAATAGAAATGGGTTATTATTTAAGACAGAGCTAGCCAATAAAAAATGCTAGTAACAGGTCAACAGCTTTATATCTAATACAGCGTCTCTGTGTGTTATTTGGAGCTGACAGAGGCTATGGGACCAGGATGGTGGGAAAACTGCTTGTAACAGAGTGGGCTTGGATGTTTCAGGTGAAGTAAGGCAAGATAGAACAACAGTAGAAACATCTCCTTAAGGGTGAGGCACAGGAGGACCGGATGTAGTGATTGAGAGAGCAGGAGCCAAAGGAACAGACACTAAAGATAATGTGTTATTTAATTATATGACTTGCAATGGCAGAAAAAAGAACTTAGAAAGGGCAGGATTCAGAAGCTGGGGGAGGAGATGGTACATTGAACTTTAGATAGGACAGTTTGAGTGTTTGAAGTAAACTATTTGGAGAAAAATTCACACAATCAGTGGAAGATGGAATCAGCACAAGTTATTAAATGTTATAAAGTTATACATGCATACACATGCAAAACTTCTTATGCAACAGATTTAAGTTAGCTGGAAAAAGACTTTTTGTCCCAGGTTGTAAAAACTGGCTTGAGGAATGCAGATATCAGTCATGATGAATGGCAATCTATCTGTTATGGACAGTTTCAGACCGTATGACAGGTACAGAGGCTAGCCTCGTTTAGCCACGTTATTAATGAGCTGGAAGAGGGGCTTAGCAGGCGATACATAAGAAGGATTAGAAGAATAACACTAGTGGAAGGGTGAGAATGCATCTGATTTATAGTCAAAAGATGACTATATTTATGCACAATTAATAAAAACAAACACACAAACAAAAAACAGCTAATACCCATGAGGGAGGCAAGAAAGAGCCACAGACAAGACAGGTGCAAGGTACAGAAAGACAGCAGGCTATATTTACCTCACAAAACTACAGTGGAACTTACGTTAATAAATTATAAAAGAGGTCATTTTATAAAATGGTACTATAATAATATAATAGACCCCTGTGTCCCACAGCCCCTGAAAGTCATCTTCTAGGTAACAAAGCACACAAGAAATTGGTGAGAAATGCAGAGTAACAATGGACAAAAAAATATCCAGTCAGCAAGTCTGACCAGAAACTTTCATGTCTTTGAAAATTCTTCTAAAAGGCAGCATTTTATTGTGAAGCTCTTGAACTAAACTAAAATAAAAAACTAAACTTGAATTTTGAAATCCACAGCTTCGACCTTTCCTGGTGCATTTTAATCGGCCACATGCATCTGCTGCGGCATCAGAAAGTAGAGGGTAAGTGAATATGTGTGGGGGAAATCAGTTTCACAAGTCCTCTAAAGAAACCTGTCTCTCTTAAATTAATTTTGGGGTATAATAACCTTTTCTCATTTCTGCACTGCTTTTATTGTTTTGCATATCTTTTTCTGATTATAAAACATTGTTTACTATAAAAAGTGGCAAAATAAAAAGGCACAAATAAGCAATTTCAATTATTCATAATATTGTCAGTTAGAAACCACCCAGAGTTAACCTTTTAGTGTTTATTTATCCAATCTATTTTCTGTTTTCATAGAAACGAAGTAAAATTGGGAGCACACTTCAAATATTGTTTTGTAAGCTTCTTTTTAATTTAATAACAAACGATGAAAAATCCTATGCCATTAAATTGTCTCCCACAACATGATGGTAATAGCTGCATAGTGTTCTATCACAAGAAATGTCATATTTTATTTAATAGCACTTTATTTTGCATATGAGTTGTTATAATTTTAGCTGCTCTAAATAACAACAGTGAGCATCGCTTCACATAAGCCTTAGTTTGCACAATCTGTTATAATCTGGGTGTGATTCCTTGGGGTGGATGGGCTAGATTGAAGCATGGTGATACTTTTTTATAGCAGTGAATATGCTATTCCTTCTATAAAATTTACACTGGAGCATGAATCTCCCGTAGACTGCTTCCGTTGGCTGCCACATGGCTGCTCATCCAGGGTAAGCTGACAGCCAGGGAGCTAAACAATGGTATCCAATGTGAGTTTAGTGTCCAGCCCTGTCCTAAAAGCTTGTAGTTAAAAAACAAAACAAAACTGTTTATACTGACTAATCCCTGAAGGTCATTGAATGTTTTCACAGGAAGAACGAGGTTTAAATAAGAAAAGTTTCATATTTGACAGATCTAAAATAATCTGTGCACCTAATCCGGAGCCCTATTAAAAGAGAGAAGATTGATTCTCGGGAATGTCAAGTCATGCTAGAGAAACCAAGGGTTCATAGGTCAGATCATCAGTGTGCATGCGACAAAGGTGGAGGTCACATGGGACAGTGTAAGCCAGGAAAACAAGCAGAAGACAGGGGTGGGAAGATGGTTGGAATGTAAGCATTTAGGTTTGACTCTTGATTTGCGTCCTTACTCATTAAGTGACCTTAGATTCCTAAAAGGCTAATCTTATCAACGAAATGTGCATAACAATAAGAATAGTAATAGAAGTTGCAAGCACTGCTTTCAGAATTGTGGTGATATTCCTGAATGTACTCTGTACATTTTAAGCTGTTGTAGAAAGGCTTTTTGTTTAGCATGGGGGAAATGAAGTGAAGTACAGGAAAAATCTGGGATGTGGGAGAAGTCAGGAGAGATCCCGTGTAGAGATAAAGGGAAAAGCAGTTCCATCGTGCAAAGCCAAGCACTCAAGTCAAAATATAGGAGACAATCATGTGTGACAATTTCTACATTGTGTTTTAAAGATAATGTTACAACATTTAATATTTTCTGATTGTTGGTGGCACACATGCCTATTATTTAACATTAAAGAAAAAAACGGACCAAAAAAAAAAAAAAAAAAAGTAAAAATTCTTCTCCACCCACCGACAGAGAAGTGTTTGGTTCCAATTCCAATTCTGTCATTAACAAACAATGTGGCCTTAAATAAGGTCCCTAGCCTCATTGTCCCTGTCTGCACAAGGCAGACAGTAACCACAATGGTAGTAGAGACTTGCAGTGACTGTGTGGATCTCTACCACACACATCTTCGTGCTGATCTATTCATTCTGTAAAGTAGACCTTATAATTACTCCTGTTTTCAGAAGAGGAAGCTATAGAAAGATTCAGCAACTTGCCACAAGGTCATAGAAGCAAAATGGGAAGTGAAATGTAATTATTTGACATTTGTAATCATATGTAATCATATGTAAGTAAGGCAGATGTTTTTTGTTTTTTGTTTTCACGTAGCAGCTGACACAAGTGTAGGAATACATGTTGTCACCTGGTAACCACAGTTAAGAAAGGTTTACAGAAAAGTTCAAGGAGTAGAGTTACAGAAAGTATAGTCTACAAGTAATAATTGCAGTCTTTCCTGATGATCTAAACTGTGGTTGATAATCATTGTATGTATGCAGAGGGCAGTCCTACTAACAACATGTAAAGGTTGTTAACTAACAGCAATGGAGTTTTCAAGGGATTGCCAATTCCAGAACATTGTGTATTAGTCAAAGGAATGAAACTCAAGGATACTATCTATCTATCTGTCTACCTATTTATTTATTTATCTATCTAATCTGCTGACTTATCTACCTATTGATGGATTGATCTACTTATCATCTATGTATATCTGGCTTATGGAGACAAAGGAATTCAGTGACCTAACTTTGCAATTTGGGGACCCAAGAGAGACGATGGTTTAGTGAAAAGGTACAAGAGCTGGGAGCTTATAGATTCCAGCCCAAGTCTGAAGGCTGGAGATAAATGGCCCATTTCAAAGAGTCAAGCAGAGAGCTGTGAACCTCCCCTCATCCTCTTATTATTTCCAGGTCCTCAACTGCTAAGGCAGTAGCCATTCTGCTGGGTAGGCCCATCTGTTTTATTTAGTCTATTGATTCATATGCTAATATTTTTCAGAAACATCCCCATAGACATACCTAAATATCTAATCCAGTCAAACTAATCTAAAATTAACTCTTGAACATCCCCAACATAGGAATTCACTTCTCAAATCAAAAAGACTTGAAGCATGAAATAAAACGTTTGCCTTTCTGATGGAAATACCACCTAATATAACATTTCAATTTATTTATGCAAGGTTGGGCAAATTTTTAGTTAAGGGGCCAGATATCAGGTCTCAATAAGGATTTAGTTTGAGGATATAGTATAACAGAGGCTTCCCAGGTATCTTGTCTATACTCTTTTACACAGTCTTCCTCCAGCTTCTATCTGAAAGAAACCACCTGGTAGTTAAATTTAAATAAAGACTGGTTTGTAAAAGGCACCTGGTGAGATATGATGCTGTCTAGACTCAAGTTTCCGATGAGTTATTTTCATAACCTCACTGCCTCTTCTGGGTCAGGATCTTGAATACTATATTAAGGGTTTGTTCTAAACGAGGTTTTTTTTTTTTTTTTTTTTTTTTTTTTTAAAGAACGATTCTATACAATATGACCGCTTTACTAGTATGATTGGGGATTTTGGAAACTGACCTTGCCTTTGGAAATTGACCTTGCCTTTTCCAAGAGAGGGTGGAAAGGGAAAGAGAGGAGAGGCAAAAAAAAAAAAAAAAAAAAAAAAAAATGAAGAGGAGGAGGAAGAGAGGAAGAGAGGAGAAGGAATAAGAGAAGAAAGATGAGGAGAAGGAATGGGAGGAGGAGGAGGAAGAGGAGCAAGAGAAAATTAGCAGGTATTTACCCTCTCAATTTAAAGCTTCTACCCATACATTTTTCTTAATTCTCTTTGCCGTTTTATAGCTGCTCATATCAGCAGTGGAAAAGCACATATGAGCAAATAGTAAATGGTCCTCATTTACAATACTTGGAAACAGCTGAATTTTTCAGTTTTGAGAACATATGTGTTCATGGTAGTGATTTTATATTACACACACAGGCATATCCTTAAATAGAACTGTTCTCAGTTGACTTGTTATTAAAATATATCAATATTTATGGTACTTTGAGAAGAATATCATGACTTCCAGGTGTTGCCCACGTGAGTAAGTTTGGAAACCACTGTTCATATGTGTTTGTGGTTGTGACTTCATACTGTACAATATAATATAGCTATATTTCTGGCAAATTGTTCCCAATTCAGATGAAATTAAATAGACCAGCATTTCATAATATATTACACAGAATGCTATGCCCAGGTGCTCTCCATCTGGCCAAGTCTGAAGATGAGATGCTGTGCAAGGCCTCTCACTCTTTCTGGAATTCTTCCTCGTGTAGTGGAAGAATCCCTACTGTGTCCCTTGGGTTCACCAACCAGCAGTGGCTTTGGTAGGTATGGAGTGCCACTCTCCCACAAATCCACCAGCTTCGACAAGAGTACGAGATCCAGATTCTTTAAGGAGCTCCCCCTGCACCCTGATGGACTCTGTGTGCCACGCTTTTCTATCAACACTTTCTCTCCCAGCTTTGCTTTACTGCGAAGGCTGTAGCTGGAGGAAGCACACATGTCCTTCCGTGCCCCCTGTCCCGCCCCCCCCCCCAGCATGGCTGTGTGGGTAAGTCTCCTCTCTGGAAACTTAAAGCTCTGCTACTGATGATGACCCAGAGCATCACAGGGCAGAGGAGATATGGACCGGAGAATGTGGCTAAGAGGAGAAGGAAAAGCCTATACAAAGGCGAGCTGTGTCCCTGGCTTCAAGTATACAGCTCAGGCTGCCACAGTTTGGGTGACACTCCAGCAACCAGAGGCTGAATGTGACGTTTTGTACCACAGAAGAGTTTTAATGGCTTCACTCAGTTGAGTCTCCAATATTATGAATTTATGACTTGTGTTATTTATTTATTAACCTTTTTTAAAAACTTAATTGTATTTCTCTACTATTTACTCCTAATGAGAGGTAGAAAGGAGAAATAGAAGCAGAGAAGGAGGAAGGAGTGTGCTTAGCTAATGTTCAGAGGACAAGTTTGCTGACTAAATTGCACCATGATGCCCTCTTACCTTAGAAGCTCTATTTTTCAGGTGTTGAAAGTACTTGTTTAGATGTCCACTGGCCCTGTAATACCTATCTTCACTATTTCCCATCCCTTGTAAGAAAGGAGTCTTTATGGCTTCTTGTCCATGGCTGATGTATGTTCATACTGTGTCATCACCCAATAAATCCACTTTGTCTTGTCACAGGCTTGTTCAGTGCAAAATCTCTTGAATTTTTCAGCCCAGAGCCCCCTAGGTTTTATTTCAGGGAGAGAGGAATGTGACAAAAAGCCTGCATGCATGGGGCTGGGGATGGTGTGGCAAGGCCATTTGCTGGGTGCATGCCTTCTTGGTGCTTGGCACTGCTCCATGGGGTAGGGGGCAGCAGAAGCAGCAAAAGCCAAAAGATTGCAGGCTGTACCTTGATTCCAAAGATATCAAAATGTAGGCAACTGAGACTCAGCAAAATCACTTTTTAGAAGCAGCACTTTAGGACTGGCTCAGCAGGTAAAGGGTACTTGATGCCAATTCCCTGAATTGGATCTCCAGAGTCCAAATGGTGGAAATTGAGAATTGACTCCTAGTAGTTGTTCTCTGACCTCCACATGCACACAGTGGCAATTATTTACATGAATAAAATTTTAACTTAAGAGTGTTTTAAAGGAAATATTATATTGTAAACAAAACCAGTTAAGTCAATATTGCTTGCCAGATATTAAAGTAAAATTATATATATATACATGTATATACATATATTAGTATACATACATGTATACATATACATACATATAAAATATTCTAGATACTATAATTATCTATGGAGGGTAGACATGAGGTTTGCTCTAAAAAGTGTAATTTGTCTATGAGAATTGTGCTAAATCATATTAATATCAAATGAAGACTTTCTCTATTATTGAAGCAGAAGAATGAAGAGAGTTAATACTGGGTCTGTGAGCTGTTTAAGACCATGTGAGTTCACACCAGCAGTGTAGCTTATACTTTAGAGAAGACACAAGTCCATACTGCCCTTCACTGTTATAGCCCTCCTCCAGATCTCTACCTCTCTTTCTCTCTCTTTTCACGTTAATGTCCCAACAATTTAATCCACATTCTAGGAAAATGCTTTGCCACCACTAACAGGCACATTCCCAGCCATGTTTTCTGTTTTTATCTGCAATAGGGATGATGATAAACTGACCATTAAAAACCAAACAAGAGGAACAAGCAGGGATGTGTGGATTCACGGGGCTAAGTAAAAACCTGACAACAAAGTCCTTACATATAAAGATAGCTTGTAGAGAGACCTGCCGATCTGAATGGGGTAATACTGTATGGGTTTTCTTGGCTTTGCATCATCTTCCCATCCATTTATTGGTAGTTGAAGACGCCATCCACCTGTACTTCAGGTGAGAAGCACCAAAGGCTTGATGGGGTTTTCATTTTAGGGTCTTGCATAAGCTTTGAGACATTCTGACCTTCTCTCAGGACTGTCAGGGCTTGTGCTTAGGGGCTCACTGAGGTTGCTAGCAGTTTTCAGTTCATCATGACTGTAAAACTACCCACCTGGGTTGCCCCAAGTTCTCACCTATCTCTAAAGCTGGCAGTGGCAAACTGAACCCCAAGACTTAAGTTTTTCTGATTTCTCCTGCTGATCACATGGAGTCTGTGAGATGGCTCGGTGATTAAAAGGATCACAGGACCTGTTTGGTTCCCAGCACCTACCTTGGGCATCTCACAACCACCTGAAATTCCATCTTCAGGGGATTCCACCCCCTTCCCAGCACCTACATACACCCACATATTCACACACACAAATGAGCATGCATGCACACATATATTTAAAAAGATTTAAAAAGAATTCAGTCTTTAAATGGATCTTATGATTAGATCAGTATTCCATGTCTACACAACAGGCATAGATTAGAGTTTGATGGAATGGCCTGGGACAGGAAACGTTGGTGGGCCAACTTTAGAGTTCTGCCAACTCTCGCTGTCCCCTAGGAGCAAGCTTGATTGCACAGAAGTGAAATGGAGAGAGACCCTTGAGAAATTCCAGCAGTGACTCTGGGCAGAATTAAAGTGGACTTTAAACCAAAGCCTGTCTGCTCCAGGATAATATTACAGCAAGGCTCCAGAGTAAATCACAACCATAACAAAGACACAGGGTTAACTTTCTATTTATTTTTATGCAAACACGAACTGCTTCCTAGTAATCCATGAGTGAATTTCACTTAAAAATAACAATTTGACAAAGTAGATGTCTAAACCTGCATATACGGAGACACCCATCAACGGGGACAGAGGTTTTCTTTTGTTTAAGTTTGTTGTTAGAGCTTAAACTGAAGACAGTTGTCACAATCAAGTTAATTATCTCATCCTTAAAATCTGTGTGCTGCAAACAGATATTTACAAACATGCACTGCATACACACATGCGTGCCCTCATCTGATTCTACTTAAAAGCTGGGCTATTCGACAGCCAGCTTTATTATTTGGAGTTCAGTCACTGCAGGAATGCAGATAAGTTCAAAGATACAACAGGGCTTTCAAGCCAAAATACACTAAATCCATCCTACTGAAAGGAGGCTGTTGTATCCCAAGGAGATGATGGAGTTCAGGCCAGGCTGCAGCTCCTCCCTGCTCTGCAGTGCAGGGCTGCTATCTGGCTCTCCAGGAGCTGGGAATTTACCACAAACACTGCCTTGGGGAACAGGGTTAGCAGCTGAGAAACTGCAGAAGCAGGCAGCTTCCCAGCAACTTCCAGATACTATCAGAAGGCAAGAAAATAATTAAAATCCTAATTAAGTAGTTTCTCATCTGGCTCATTTGAAGACATTCCAAAAACACCGGTCTGATTTAAGGAGTGGTAAAAACAGCTGAAGCATTCGATTTGTGTGTTAGTTAAAATCTTGGTTAAGTCAAGTTAAGGCAAGGAATGCAAAGGAGAGAACTGAGCTAGTAACTGGGTAATTCAAATGCAAATAATTTTGCTGGTGGCATTTGTATATTTATGAAGATTTATTTTTCATTTATTTAGTTTTGTAAGTATTGGCTTTTCTTCGTTCTCACATGTTACTGTATAAGCAATAGTTTTCTTTCTTTATAAATGACACAGGATTATAGGAGAGAGGTTGACAAAAAGCCCAAGAACACAATGAGATTTTATTTTATTGAGGCTAGGTTTCATATAGCTTAGGGTAGCCCGCATCGCACTGCTTAGCCAAGTATAATCTTGAACTCCTGATTATCCCACCTTTACTTCCCAAGTGCTGGGATTACTCTGGGATTGTAAGACTTTAGATAGTTATTACATTTATCAGATACTTTATAGTTTTTGAAACTTTGATGCAACTGCCTGCATTAGCTGTTTTGCTAACTGAAGGACAGAGCATATCAGATCTATCAATATTTGTGAGTGAAGGCTATTCATGGATTTGTCTTTTAGGTTGTTTTCTTCTCTCAGTTACTCTGGACTTAACTTCTTGAGTGGCTCCAGGAAGAACCAAATATTACTGTTCCCCAGACAATATTTTCTCAGGGAACATCTGTTAAAAATGCATCTATTACTTTGTTTTTAAAGCGTGTATGTGTATGGGTGTTTTGCCTGCATGTATGCATGGTGCCAGAAGATGTAGTTGGATCTTCTGGAAATGGAATGACAGTTTGTGCCGCTGTCCCTTCCCTCCCCTCTTGCTCTGCTGTGAGTTCTGGGGATTAAACCTAGGTCCTCTGTAAGAGCAGCATGTGATTTTAACTGCTGACCCACACTAAAGTTATAAATACAAAAATCCAGCTAACAAGTCTTAGTAAGCAGAACCATGCATGAGCTGTGTGCGCTCATACTCCATGGATCACTCAGTAGGGATTTGCTGTTACTGTTTTGGAATTGCTAGTTTGGGCTGACACTCATAGACTTGCATTTAAATCCGAAGTACTATCAGTGCCATAATTATGTTAAACTCCTGGATAATGTTTAAGTGCCAGAAGCACCCACTCTGACCCCTGACCTCCACCCCACCTTTCAGACTGCAGACACACATGTGGCTACTTTTAATGTTTGGAACCTTGCCTCTGGCACTCAGTGCTTCATGGAGCCCCCTCTTGGGCCTCATCCTTCCGCTCTTCTTCTCCTTTCCAAACATTCTGGTTGGGGATAAACAGGGGGCTTGAACCTATGGAGTTGGAACTGGATTTTGGTTTAAATCCCATCTGTGCCACTTATAAACCATGTGGTTTGGGGCAACTCAGTCAGTCTCCTCCTGCAGGCTTCTTCAGTTGGTGTGTGGCGATATTAGCATCTGTTTTACAGGGTTCCTCGGGAGAGCAAATAAAGGGAGGGTATACTATTACTTCACTATTGCTGGTGAATATTGTTTCCTTCTTTTTTAGTTCCTGTTTTATTGCTGTGAACAGACATCATGACAGAGACATTATATTCATTTAATGGGGGCTTGCTTACAGTTTTAGAGTTAGTCCATGATCATCATGGTAGGGAGCTAACAGGCAAGGTTGCTGGAGCAATAGCTGAGAGCTTTACATCCTGATCCAGTGGGGTGGGTGAGGGAGGCAGAGACAGAGACAGAGACTGCCTGGCCTAGGCTTTTGAAATCTCAAAGCCCATCCCTAGTGACACCCCTCTTTCAACAAAGCCACACCTATTCGGACAAGGCCACACCTCCTAATCCTTACCTAACAGTTCTCCTACTAACGGGGAGTCATTCTCATCCAAACACCACACTTACCACACTTTCGTCTTGTTGATTTTGTAACTCAGTCCTAGTGAAACAAACCCCAGCTACTTCCTTAGTTCCATCATAATTGGCTTGTATGTCCCCATTTCAAACCTTACTTCTTCTCCCACCCCAAACACACACACACACACACACACACACACACACACACACACACACACACACACACACCTTGAGCAACTGAACTAAAGAGGATTCTTCTGTCTAAGAGTTCCCAGTTCCTGGAGGAGACTAAGAGCATAGGTGCTCGTGAAATCCCACATTACAGTATCCTTGCACTATAAGTAAAATAAATAAATAAATAAATAAATAAATAAATAAATAAATAAAAATCCTCTGTGTTTTAAGCTTCTATCAATACTTCATTTTATTTACCTCACTTCTATGCATACATCCATATTTACTGGAGCTTCCACACCTACAACCCACATTTTCCTTTCATCATACTGTGATTTTTAGCATCCATTTAAAAGGCCCATACATACTCCAGCAGCTGATTTTACTGGCCTTACCTTCTCAATAGGTCAGTCCCACACCATCCACACTGTTCTTACAGATCCTGTTTGTACTCAGATATCCTTTGTCCATAGAGATAATCAGCATAAGATGCTGAATAAGCAGACACTCAACCTGTGAGTTGAAACCCCCTTGGGGTCCAAGAACCCTTTCTTCACAGAAGCTACATACCTTAGGATCCACAACAGTAGCAAACTTATAGTAATGGAGTAGCAATGAAAATAATTTTATGGTTGGGGGGAATGGTCACCACAACATGAGTAACTGTATTAAAGGATCACAGCATTAGTAAAGTTGAGAACTACTGCTCTAGACTATTAAATTTTTGACCTCAGGTTTGGGTCATATGCTTGTTCTTCCTTCTTCCCCATTAAACAGAAGCTTAAAGATCTTGTTCGATTTTATTGAGTGGCATCTTCCCAAGTCAATCAGAGAAAACTAATAGCTATTCTTTTTCTTCCCTTCAGCAAGAATGAAAACAAGGGTTTGTATTACAAGTATTTACACAAAGTCATCAGTTAGTAATAGAGACCATTATTCCACATGAACACAGGTATGGGGACACTTTCTGATGGGCTGAATTGTATTTTCATAATTTCTGTAGTTTGGGAGATTCTGATCTCTGTCATCCCCCATTGCTGAAAAGACTCTAGGTCAAATGATGATTTTTGTGTTTAGTTCCAGTTCTAGGAGTTAACAGGAAAGAGGTGAAAAACACTATAGCTGGGGCTTGGAGGCTAAAGAACAGAGCATTCCAGCTTATCAGTAAGCATTCTTTCTTAATTTATAAAGTTAACACAACAGCTTTACCTGCAGAACTCGAACATAGAATCTTCTCTTTACCTGCCACTTTTTCTTTTTCTTTTTCTTTTTTTGGTAATAATATTTTTTCTTTAAGTAATAATAATTTTTAACATTTAATAAAGGTAATTGATAAAAGGAGAAGAAATGCCACATATGCCTCCATGTCTTATTGTAACTGTATAAATATCTTTCAATGCAATTTATGAATGCCTCTTGTTGGTTTGTATTACATATGCAATACATGCAGAAGTCCATGCTATCCCCATAAACAAGGAATCACAAGTACTCTGTGTAGTATTCTGGGATCTTTTTCCTACTCACTAATGCATATTGTGTCTTTCATGTTAGCAACTACAATATTATTTTCAAAGAGTTTGTTCTGTTCCAATGAATAGTATCAATATAATTTATTTAACACCTATCAAATACATAGACAGCTTCAGCAGTGGGGTCTGCGTATATTCTGAACTGTTTCTTTAGGTCATGCTCCTAAAAATTAATTCCTAGATCAAATTGAATATAGTTTAAAATACTTTGTTTTAAGCATTGCACAAAATATATGGGCTAGTTCTTTAAAAAGTTAATTTGGTAATATACCTTTTCAAATGTATATATACAGAATCATATTCTCTAATGTATATTTGTCTAGTCTCCCGCTCTATGTTAAATACGTATAGACTGAAATTTTGCACTTTTTTTAAAGACCAGTATTTAGGTGTCATGTCGCTACACCTTAGGATTTGTATTCTAAAATGCTCTTGATGGGGATAAGGATGTAACTCAGTTGGGAGAGTACTGAACTAGCATGCACAAGCCTCTGGGTTCGATTCCCAGATATCACATAAAGCAAGTGGAGTGATTGATACGGTATCCTGTTTCTGGAAGCAGAGACAGAAAGACCAGCAGGTTAAGGTCATCATTGATTACACAGCAAGTTGGAGGCCAGTTTGGACTACATGAGGCTTGGCGCTTTAAAGAAGGGGAAGGAGAAAAGGCTCTTGACATTTGTTGCCAGCTGTCTTCCTCAAGGATAGATATGTGCCTTTTGTGTTTGCACTGTTTTCTCCCAATCTAGTCAACAATCACATATTATCATCATGAAAGCATTATCAAATTGATAGCGACAAATTGCTAGTCCATTTTCTCAATGTATTATTAATTCATGGTTGGTGATGGCAAATATTTTTAAAAAATGATGATTGGTTTAGTTCATTTAGGTTTTTTATTTTTTAATATTACCTATTCCTTGATAAATTACACACATCAAGGAGACACTTAAGAGTATGTTGGCATACTTTTTTAAATTGAGTGACATTTCAGAAACTAGCTAATTCTTCTAGAAAACATGCCACTTCCCTCTCAAGAAGACAGCTAGACTTCACTCCTCAGCATGCTGTACAATGACACTGGCCAACCTCCAGTCACAAGTCTGTATATGCTACAATCAAAATGGAAGTAGGTTTGCCATCTTGTCTAGAGACTATAGAGAGAATTCATTCCATTGCCCATTTAGTTTGTTGATAGGATTTTTTCCCCCTGTAGTTGGAGGACTGAAGTAGGCTTTCAAGTGAGAACCATTCCTAGGAACTAAAAGCCACCTGCAATGACTTCGTTTCTTCTCCTGTAGGAATCTGATTCACAATTCTTCCCCCCCCCCCTCTTCTATCTTAAGAGCTGTTGTTTTCACTGGGCTCACCCAGATGGATGAGGACTAACCTTTGCATTTTAATATCACTCAGGGCTGGGACTAGGTTGGTAGAGTGCTTATCAAGGGTGCTCAAAGCTCTGGGTTTGTTTATCTAGCATCCCACAAATGGATGAGCTTGGTGACACATCTCTGTAATCCCAACACGAGGTTTGATGGGGTGGTGGTAGGAAGACCAGAACTTCTGTGTCATCCTCTGCTACATAGTGAGTCTGAGGCCAGCCTGAGCTACATGAGACCTTGTCTTAAAACAAAATAAAACAAGCAAGCAAACAACAACCTCAACTTATAAGTAACTGTAATTCCATCTGCAACTTGGATTTCCTTTTACCATGCAAAGTAGCTTACTTGTGTGCTACATAAAGTCAAATTCCCACTGGCTACACTCTTCCTCACCCACTCTGGAATCTGAATCTTCCCATGATATTGTACTTGTACTGACGGTTTAGACCAGAGGTGGTCAAAAGTAGGCAAGGCTCTGCTGATGCTCAGGAGTGAAAACGTTATTCACTAATCTGATTAAGCCTCCCGTCTAATAACCTCAGGTTTGAGTGCTTGTTCTAATGGCTTTCAATATTTCTGTGATTTTTTTTGGCATAAACGAATAAATAATATGTGTTTTCCAAAATATGCCCCTGACCTTTTACATAGTCCCATTTTTTTTTTTTGTATGTTATTTTCTACACTTACCCCATTCTTCTTAATACTGCCTTCACTTTCTTCTAACCAGCCTTCTGTGGAGGTGGATACCATAAGCACCCTCAGCTGAAAGTGAAGGCAGCCATGGAATAGCACAAGGTTCCCAAAGAGGAACCCTACAGGTATCTCCAGCATAGAACCATTCGATTCGGTCTTTCTTTTACTGGGATGAAAGACATGCAGGATGAAGTTCAGCAATGTCACCCATGTAAAGGATAGAATTCAGTGTCACTGATGCATTCAAACTTTTCGCTGCTTTTGCCACTATTTGTACATAAAAAATTTTCACTCCCCATTAGCCATCTCAGTCTCATTTTCTTTAAAATGCTTTTGAATTATTTTTAGTCTTCAATGATTTTTGATATTTAAACATTCAACCGTCTACAAAAATCACTCTCATTTTGTTATTAATTAAAAATAGTCTGTCACCAACAATTAAATCTAATAATTAAATGACAGTTAGTCATTTCATCAATAAAATGATTGAAATAATGAAATTTTCCATTCTTAAACAACATTTTCAGATACTTTTGTTGTTCCTGAGGTTATTTTCTAGGTTAATATTCTTAAGGGGAAACTAAATGTACTCTGCGAAAATATTGTAAAAGAATTTGCATTTCGCTGAATGAAACAAACAAACAGCTACTATAAATAGACTTTTAGGCTATTCTAAGAATAGTGTCCAGGACACACTTGTGAAGTTTCATTGGGAAGCAAATGTGGACAACTAGCATCATGTGAGAAGTGAGTGATAGAACCCTCAAGATTACCTCATTTGCTTAATAATGAATCTCAATGAAACATGTTCTTATATGACATTTAGTAAGGTTAAGTTATAAAATTTCTACAGAAAACCTCATAAGAAACAACTGTGTTCTGTCTTGTGGAGGACTCATGACTTTCTCCAAAAAGATCTTTGTGAAATGATGAGAAATGAAACTGACAAGATATTACCATAATAATGTTCTGTAAGGCTAGGCAAGATGGCACTCACCTTTAATCTCAGCACCCTGGAGGCAGAGGCAGAGGCAGAGGCAGACAGGTCTCTGTGAGTTCCAGGCTAACCTGGTTTACAAAGCTAATTCCAACCAAGGTTACCCAAAGAGATCCTGTTTTCAAAAAACAAGCAAACAACAACAACAAAAAATGTTCTGCAAATATTAGTGTAAAGCTTGTAGTAGAATGACTGTGTTAATTATAAATAATTGGCATTAGAAATTCTCATCCTCCTTAGCCATTTTTAATGAACTATTAAAATCTTTTTTCATTCATCCTTTCTGAGACGTTAGACTGTAGTTTATTCTTATGCATGTGTGTGCACACCTTAACTGTGTCTTTAGATCACCAACATTTTGAGGGTTGAGGGTGTTTCTGCTTTTACCCCTGTAGAATTGGGTATAATTGATGGGAGATGTCATTCTGTATATGTTTCTCATACTGGTTAATGAATAAAGCACTGTTGGCCAATAGGAAAGGAAGAAAGGAGGGACTAGGAGATGTGGAAGAAAGAGGAAGTAGGAAGGAGGAGTCAAGATGGAGAGTCTGGAGAAAGCAGAATGCCGGCAGGCTCCCCAGTAAGAGATACATAGATCAGCAGAAATGGGTTAATACTTAAGACAGAGCTAGCCGATAAGAAACAAGTAATGGGCCAACAGAATTATATCAAATACAGAGTCTCTGTGTGCTAATTGGGGCTGGTGCGGCAGAGGAAAAAGACTACTCATTACATATGGCGCCCACGTGGCTAATAAGAACTTCCGCTTAAAATTTAACAAAAGCTTAAGAAAGGGTTTTAGAAACAAAATAACAAAGACAAACAAGGTTTCTTGGTAGCAGCATTTTTCTTGGTTGGACTCTGCTTTGCTAGAGACAAGCAGATATTCGCACAGCTCCTTTAAGAAAAGTTTCCTGATTCAGCATAAGCGGCAAAAAAACTGCAAGGCTTTAAAAAAGCACTGCTAACAATTTATTGGTGTGCATGAGAGATGGCAATGGCAGTGACCACATCTCCAAGCCGGCATGCCTGTTGGATGGCAGCATTGACCAGGGCAGTGACCACAGCTTTCATTGTTGGCGGTAAAGGTACCCGCCACCATCTTTGATAACAACAAAGACTTTCATTTTAGCAATGTTGTTTAACAAATAAAGACTCATGGCCAGACAAAGATAAAAATTTACTATAAAGACAGATTCACATTAAGAAAAACCACTAAAGGTTTACAGTGTGGTCTAAAATATACGTAGGCTTGGGGGGAAAAAAAAACATAAAATGGTTTTAAAAAGACAGAAAACAGCTGGGTGTGGTAGCACACGCCTTTAATCCCAGCACTCAGGAGACAGAGGCAAGCAGGTCTCTGTGATTCCAAGTAAACCTGGTATGCAGAGTGAATTCCAGGACAGATAAGAGTTACACAGTGAAACCCTGTCTCAAAAAATGAAAAAATAGAAGAGATTAATAATAAAGCCACTTAAAGATGGAAAGCTCAGAGAGAATCTGGATACTGTACAGTATTAATTGTCTTTGTATTGTTTGACTGCTGAGGAAACAACAACTGTTGAAGGAAATGCTGCTGGATTAAATCAATTTATATATTTTAAAAATGCTTTGACTCCAAAATTTAAGTTTAAGGACAAGTTACTGGGGAAAAGGATTTCTATTTTTGTTTCCACAGAAAATGAAAAGCTGTGGATTCCTTCCAGACCAATATGGTTTGATCAAGCTAGACCCCCTGAAACAGAGTTTGGTGATCCAACATTCAAAGCAGCTTGAACAAGGCAGCCTTGCACCAGCCAGGATTTCTGAGTCTTCTTAGAATCCCAATAACAGCGCCCCCTATCAGCAGGAAGTAGTTTGGAAAGAACAATGCCCAAATTCCCAAATATTATTTATAAATGTTTATTTTCATTTAAATGGACTTGGTTATAAATGGTTAAGGATCACAGCCAATTCTTTTTAAAGGTAAAAAGGGGATTATGGTATAGATATGAATACTTTGCTTTGGAATGAATTTTCATTTATTGATATAATTTAAGGTCAATTTTGTGATTAAGTATATTTCTCCTCTTGTTTAGATGTGGTGTTTATATAACTCAGAAATGTAATGTATAATTTAGTACAGATTTTAGATAGCTACCGATAATAGTCAAAACTTATAGTTAAGTTAGTTAGGATTTCTAGATATACAGACATGTATTTAAGATGAATAGGTATTCTTCAAACCTTTTAAAGACCTACAGAATATGACATTTAAATTGGTTTAGGGTTTTTCTTGACAATGAGGCACAATTGCTCCTGGAAACACCACCTGAGTCAGAAAGGAAGATGGACATTGAAGAAACTCATTATGGAGTTTACTTCCAATATGGCAAGACTAGCCATTTGGACAAGATACTGCTCTTGTCTGGACTGTTTGACTTTGTACTATATAAACTAGACATGCAGGACCCACAGAAAAGTGATTGCTGATTCAAGATGGACATTGCTATAGAGTTCCTGCTTCATGGAAGAGTCTGTCAGACAGTCTGCTGAAGAGTCTGCCAGACACAATATGGCCTATGAGCTGAAGATGGAAGATTACAAAAGAACTTCGGGTGACCAGGCAGTGAGTTGTCTCCTGTCATTTCTAGAGAATATATATTATCCTTCTGTGGTCTTTGAAGGAGTTGAAGACAGATAGTTATGGTTATAGTTTTCCTTAGTTAAGCTTAAAGATAAATTACATATAGGACTTTAGACTCACAAATATAGGATAGATGATAGAATAGTTTCTTTTAATCTTGCTAAATGTTAATGGAATAAATAGTGTTAACTGTGATTCTTATTTGATAACTGTTGTGTGATATATTTTGCTATGTTAAGGTTAAAACCATTTTTATTTAGACAGAAAAGAGGAGATGATGGGAGATGCCATTATGTATATATGTTTCTCGTACTGGTTAATGAATAAAGCACTGTTGGCCAATAGTAAAGGAAGATAGGAGGGACTAGGAGACAAGGAGGAAATAGGAAGTAGTAAGCAGGAGTCAAGATGGAGAGTCTGGAGAAGGTAGAACCGCCAGCCACCTCTCCCTGGTAAGACTACGTGGAAATACATAGAAATGGGCTAATAATTAAGACAGAGCTAGCGGATAAGAAACAAGTAACTGGGCCAACAGCATTATATCAAATACAGAGTCTCTGTGTGTTAATTGGGGCTGGCACCGTGGTGGGACAAGACCAGCGGCAGGAGGATAAACTGTACTCCTTACATGTAATTGCTCCCTGAAAGAAAATCTAACTTAGATTTCATGTCAGGGAAAAACTTAATACAACTACCTTTCTTCTTTAAAAAAGACATTTCTTCCTTGTAAACCTAGAATAGATTTGAAAGTTAAGAGTCTATAAATGCTGTTATTTTGTGAGCTTCACAACATAAAGACCTTTTCCCTTGGAATTCTATTTTAAAATATTAATTGTTAAACTTATGTGTGTTTGCATATTATTCATTGACTTGCCATGCAGTTTATTTTTTTAAGGTAAACTTTGTATAGTTTCTGGCAATCATTAGAATCTAATTCACATTGGTCACAATCTAAAAAGTTTTAAGCATTAATTATAATGACTTTTGAAGGATGTCTATATGGTAGTAATCACAATATAATAATTTTAAAGAGAGTGTAATTCCTAGATTGCATCTTAACCAATATTTCTAAATAATGAAATCATAATATTTGATTCAGCAATTTGCCGAATTTACTACAGTGAGAAGGAAATAGTCTCAGGAGACTCAAGGAGGGAAAATGAATCTCCCTTCTGAAACATTAACTTTGATACAATATGCTTAATGTGATAAAAATAAAATTTTTTCACTGCCTGATACTCTGGAGTCACAGTCCCATTTAATTCGTTTTAATAAAAGGAGCTTTAACTTTAGTTTATCTGCTGATGATTCTTGAAACAATATATTAGTTGATTCATTTGAAGAATCTAATTAAATGATGTGGTTAAGAAATGGAAGTGAGAGAGTCTTTGTTTTTGTTTATTTTTACATGTATGGGTGTTTTGCCTGCATACATAGGTCTTTCTACCACATGCATATGCTGCCCCCAGAGGCCAAAGAAGGATTTGTATCTCCAGGGATTGTAGTTACAGTTGGTTGTGAGGGGCAACCAGGGTCCTCTCCAAAAGCAGCCAGGGCTTGTATCTGCTGAGCCATTTCTCCAACCCTATATGTAGATTTAGGCAAAAACCTGCTTGTATTATATGGAAGGATGTGTTATTGTGCAAGTGACAGTAAACATGGGTATAGGAAAAGGGAACAAAAATGTTCCAATCTATCTGTCCCACCATATATCTAGCACCTTCCTGTGAGAGTTGCCCAACCCAGTGTGAAGTCAAAATGTACACAGATATATGATACACATAATACATAGATATACACATAGATACACAGATGATACACAGACACATGAATAGGTAAGTTTTATAAAACATTTTTCCTTCTAACCATGTGCTTCCTGAATCCTGCTTTCTTAATATACATTTCTTGTCCTTTTTTTCTCTACCTACCTTCCTTCCTTCCTTCCTTCCTCCCTCCCTCCCTCCCTTCCTTCCTTCCTTCCTCCCTTCCTCTGTCCCTCCCTCCTTCCCCTCTCCTCCCCACTTTTGTTTGTTTTTGAATCAGGATCTCATGTAGCTCAGGCTGACCTCAGACTTGCTCTATAGCTGAGGACAAATGTGAATTTCTAATCCTCCTGGCTCCATCTCCCAAGTGTCAGGATTATAGGAGTGGGCCCAGCCTGGTTCTGTGCAGTGCTGGGTATGGGATTTGGGGTTTCTTGCATGCTTAGCTAAGCACTGCACCAACCATTTTCTATTATCATAGGAAGAATATTGACTGGTAACAATCTTAATTAAATATGAACAAATTTAAAAGAAAATGTCAACTGAAAACATCTCATTTAAAGAAGAAACATTTGAAAAGACTAGAAATATAAATGACTAATGACTGTGTAAGCTGGAGTTAGAGTTAGTAGTCAGTCCAAGCTGAATCACGTGCAGCATATCCTGCATCCATAGCTGAGAGCCCTACACAGGGCTCTGTGATCTCTTGCCCACTCACCAGTCTCCTTTTGTTGTGATACTGTTAACATCCATGCAGAGTTTCTAATCTTTCCTTAATCTTCAACTGTTAATGGGGAAAATAAGTTGTTCTTGTAATGTCATGGAATTAAAAACATTTTCTTTAATTCTGCATTTTTTTCCAATTTTTTTTTTCTCTTCTGTATTGGAGGAAAAAATACCAAATCTCACTGTGGAAAAAATACTGACATCTATTTTCTTCTTCAATTCAACTTTAATGAATTTATAATTGTTTTCAAGAAGCCCCAAACCTTGTGGAAACAGATTAGTACTGAGTGCTTAGTTTGGTTTACATGGTCTTAAGAGTATGAGCCACGGTACAATAATGTGTGTGTTTAGGAACACCCTTTGGGTACAGTGAATAACAAAAAAGTGAAGAAGTGTGGGCTATTTCTTAAAATAAGGACAAGCCTCTTTCATAAAATCTGAGGAGTGGAACCCTGCATAACCAAAGAAGAAAAACTCACTTTATACCCAACTGTTTCAAGCTTGAAGAGCCTTAATCTCTCTTTGCCCCTTGGAGTCAGAGGACAGGATATAAATGGGGTTCTGCTAGTGTGAGATGATGGATGAGGGTACCCTCTGGTTGCCAGAGGATCTGTGACCAGCACAAAAACTGCTTGGTCTGGGTTAATTAATTGCAGGAACAGTTTATTCTGATGCAGGGCAAGCACCTTGGCTAAATCTCAGCATCTGTGTTGATTAAAGATCCGAGGCAGGAGAAAGCACATAGTTGGGGGTCTTAGATAGTGTGGGAGCCATCTGGGCTTCTTTTAATGAGGGAGGGCTTCTGCATTCCAAGTCTCAAAGCTGTGTTATTCTAGTCAGCATTAATGGCTGCCTCTTGTCCAGTACCCCAGTAGTTCAATTAAGACACCATCATTTTCTCTGGTAATGTGTGTCATTCAGGGTCCCACCGTTACGTTTCATGTCTTATAGACCCAGAGATAAGAGAAAAGGTAAAAATCTTACTGATGTATTTAAGTTCAAGTCATGGGTGGAGAGTGAACAGGAGTTTGTTAGTTTTTTTTTTCTGAATGTCACTGTCAGTGACATGTCCACTAGGCTTGGTGGCACCTTTGAGGTGTGTGTTGCAGACTGTGTGTTCTCTTAAAATCTTATCTTCATAATATTATATCTACAGAAAACTCTTGTTGGCTTTCATCTTGTGTTTTGTTCCTTGTTTCTGCAACTATAGAAATGGTTTCACAAGTTCAATAAAAAGGAAATAATAAAAGTGGAAAATAATGTCACATCAAAAAAATCCCTCAGGAAATTCATAGTTGGTAACTTTATGGCTTGATTGCTTATAAAATGATGAAGCTAACCCAAGGATTTTATTGGAATCCTAAATTACATGCCACAAGGATTTTTAAGCCCATTGTCAGCTTTGATGGCATTCAAAGCAACAACAACTTAGGACCAAGCAAGTGCTTTGTTCTTTGTATGCATGGGGATTTATGTCTGCTACTGGTAATAGTCCATTCATTATGCCAGAAACTAGACTCACTTCTTCATTTAATTACTTCAAAATTTTTTATTATCAAGTACATCACAAACACATGGTTATATAATGTACAAATGGATTTATAAAATAGCAATGCAATAAACACCTATTTCCTCCTCACCCTAAGAATTAGTACATCACAAATTTGTCTTCAGTGCTATGCCAAACTGCACTTGTTTCCAGCCCTCCTCAGAGGTAACTGCAGTTGGCATTTAAATGGCATTTTCTCTTCCTTCAAAAGATTCCACTTGAGTACATCCTTGCATTGTGTGTGTGTGTGTGTGTGTGAGTGTGCATGTGTGTAAGTATGTGAGCGTGCAAGTGTGTGAGTGTGTGTGTACTAGAAAGTGTATGTATGGATTTTTGTGCACCTTATTTTCTTTGCACACTCATGTGCTACAGAATGATGTGCATAGTTGTTACTCATTTATCAAGAATGCTGTAGAGTAATCTATTGAATGCTGTAGAGTATTCAAATTTACCAAAATGTTCTGTTGAACAAGGGTGCTAGGTGGTTTTGAGTTTTGCTGTTAGGAAGAGAGCTGACATGAAGACATTTTCTAACACAAATGGGTAAGGATTTCTGTAGTGAGATAGTCCGTCTGTGGCACTGACCACGCCCATTGGGGGTGGAGCCATGGGCGGAGTGACCTGTGGAAGGAGGTCAGAGGGGAGCCAGGAAAGGCTCTCTTTCTGGCGTGACTCGGACAGGAAAGGATCGGGTTGAATTTCCTGGTGTTCATCTGTCTAGGTTGTAAGTTATTTCTCCCTGAATAAACATCTATTCAGTCTATTTGTTTATCCTGATCCTTATTTAACCGCGTTAGATTTCTCTGCATAAAATTCCAGGAATGAAGTTACTGGATTTTCATATTCATCCATATCTTAGTTATGGTTTCTATTACTGTGATGAAACACCATGACCAAAAAGCAAGTTGGGGAGGAAGGGTTTATTTGGTTTCCCCTTCCATACTGCCATTCATCATCAAAGGAAGTTAAGACAGGAACTCAAACAGGGCAGGAACCTGAAGGCAGGAACTGGTGCAGAGGCCATCCATGGAGGGTTGCTGCTTACTGGCAGGCTTCCCAGGGCTTGCTCAGGGACAGAACCATCCACAAAGAACTGGGCCCTCCCACATCAATAACTAATTAAGAAAATGCCTTACAGCCAGATCTCATGGAGGCATTTTCTTTGGTAAGTTTCCCTCCTTTCAGATAACTCTAATTTTGTCAAGTTGACTTAAGACTGGCCAGCACAACCAGCAATGTGTTAGTGTCCTGAGGGACTCACTGTCTTTGGCAACACCTGGTACTATTGCAAAGTTTGGGTGAAACTCTCAGTTGTTGAAGCTTTTCAACATATTTTATAGATTTTATTTATTTATGTGTTTCTTTGTTATGTGTGTACATTAGTGTGTTAGGTACTAAGCTGCATGCATGGAGATCAGATGACAACTTGTAGGGTTAGATTCTTTCCTTCTACCATCTGGACTGTGGGGGACAGAACTCAAGTCTGGAAGCTTGGGTGAAAGTACCCTTCCCCTTGAGAAATCTTGCAATCCCCTAGGCTTCTTTTTTCAGTGAAGTTTTAGGTTTATAGAAAAATGAACGTGAAATAAATTGAGTTCCCATATATCCCCTGCCATTGACAGTCTGCTCTACTATTGACTTGTGTTAGTATGGTACACTGATGAGCTAAACCAAGGTGCAGAGTTTACATGCATCAGGGTTCACTTTTGCACTGTATATTCTGCAACTCTCAACAAACAGATGACACATATGTACAATTAATATGTGAAATATATTCCCTTCTCTGAAAACCTGCCATGACCCTTTCCTTTCTTTCTCCTTTCTTTCTTTCTTTCCTTCCTTCCTTCCTTCCTTCTTTCCTTCCCCTGAACCATTGATCTTTTTATCATGCTATATGTTTTTTCTTTCCTAGAATTGTGATGTAGTCAGAGTCACAAATTATGTAACCTTTTCAGATTGGCTTCTCAGCAACATGCATTTAAGGTCTTTAACAATGACCTTTTGTAGCTCAAGAGCTCATTTCTTTCTTTATTGCTGAATAATATCCCATTGTTAGTATGCACCACAGTTTCCCTATCCATTCACCAACTAAAGGGCAGACAGCTTGGTTACTTTCAAGTTTTAAGATTTACAAACTATTAATTTCATTGTAGATTTGTGTGTTGATTAACGTTTCTACCATGTTAAAGTAAATGTCTAGGAGTACAGTTGCCAAGTCATAAGCTAAGTTCTGCTTCACATTTAAGACACCACTAGACTGGAATGGGGGTGAAGCATTTAGTAGAGTTACTAGTTGGCAGGAATGAAGCCTTGTGTTGGGGCCCAGCACCACATCACCCAGGTATAGTGGCACAGGCCTGTAATCCCAGCACTCAGGAGGCAGAGGTTTAAAATTATTTCCAGCCACTTACTGAGTTTGAGACTAAGTCTATAAACCCTGTCCCTAAAAAGAAAAAACAAGAATGAAGGGAAGAAAAATATGGATGAGAGGAAGGAAGAAGGAAAAAGGAAGGAAGGCAGATTGCTCATTTGCTTACAAAATTATATATTCCAGTAGCAGTAAAGGAGAGATCAGATTCCTTCACAATGTTAATAATCTTTTAATGTTGTCTGTGTTTTAGATTTGGGCCTTTCCAACAGGTGTATGGTGTTATCTTGTTTTGATTGACAGTTCTTTAATAACAAATGATGTTGACTGTCTTCTCAAGTGCTCAGCTATCATCTCTTTATCCTCAGAGTGGTGTCTGTTCAGACTTTTTGTTCTTTTACTTGGTGAAATTGCTATCTTTTGAATTGGTGGGTTTTAAGAGTTTTTTGTATATTTTTGAGCAAAGTCCTCTATTGGATATGTCCTTTGCAAATGCTTGCTCCTATTGCTTCCTCATTCTTTTGACAGTGCCCTTAACCAAGTTTTTAAGTTTTAGTAAATTAAAATTGGTGTTGTCTCTAATGGTCACCACCACACTCAAGGTCATCTGCATTTTCTCCCATCTTGCCTTCTAAGGGTTTTGTGTGACAGGGTGCTCATCCATAAATGAGACACAGATCTGTATCGCACCCTCTCCTCAAGACTCAGGGATCTTAATGGAAGACGAGCAGGAAAGACTGTGAGGAAACAGTGTTTTCTGGAGACAACAGGGCAGGCACACCTACAAAATCATAGTGATTGTGACAGCGTACACAAGACCTTCACGAGCTCAGGCCAGACAAGTGGAAATGAACTGAGTAACTACTGCCATTTTATAATTACTGGGAGATGGAGAATTAATTTCTTTAATAATGAGACTCTGATGGATAGGTGACACTCCAGACCCCACACCCAAGGTGTTGGCCCACACAAACTAGAATTGATGGGAAGAGAGAGAAAGGTAGCTAGGAGAAAGAAAGATGTGGGGAGAGAACAAGAAGTTGGCTGGCTGGATGGGGTCATCTGGGAAGAGTTGGTAGGGGGTGAATATGATCAAAGTGCACAGATAAAATTGTCACAGAATCAATTTTTTTTTAAAATTAGGCTCATGATGTAGCCTGAGGTATTCTTGGAAGCATGTGTGGTTTATTTCTGGATTCTTTGTTTTTGTAGATTTCTGCCCATTGTCATGGTACTATTTCCTGAGATATTGTCATTGCAACTATGATTCACTTTTGACTAACTTTGGGGGAATTGTCTAAGGTCCTTCTTTAATTGTATTTCTGTATCTGGATATTCACTTGTTCTAGCACTATTTCTTAATTTTTTAAAAACTATGTAGCTTTGCCTACTCTGGAGCCTACTATGAAGACCAGGTTGACCTTGACCCCTGCCTCTGAGTGCTGGGATTAACGGTATGCACCACCATGCCCAGCTCAGCAGTATTTCTTTAAAAATAACTGTTTTTTTCTCATTGTATTGCCTTTTCCCTTTATAGCCATGTGAGTTGATTTCTGAGCTGTTCAGATGTCCCACTGACTCTTGTATTAACCTCATACTGTTGATTGCTGTAACTTTAAAGTAAGTTTTGACATCAGGGTGTTCCGTTTTCTGATTTCAGTTATCTTCTTCATTGTGGTATTGGCTATTCTGGATCCTTACCTTCTCATAGAAACTTTTTGCTAAGGTCCACAGAATAACTTACTGCACTGTAAAAATAAGATTCACCAAGTGCACAATTTGTATTCACAGCCAGTGATGTTGAGCATCTTTTCAAGAGTTTAGTGTAATTTGTATTTCTCTTGAGTGAAATGTGTTTAAACTTTTATGGTCTTTAAGTATTTTTATCATTGGGTTTAGAGTACTCTTTCTCATTTTTATTCTGTAGTCATTTGTTGGTACTAGGTTGTTCAGAAAACCGGAAACAGGATATATATTGATAGGTAGGAAGAGAGTTATTGTAGGGTGTTAACTCTTTACAACTGTGGAACTAAGAAGTCTTATGATTTTCAACTTGCCTGCTGGAGGCCCAGCATAACTTGTAATGCTGTTCCAGTTCAACTCTCAGGACCATGTCTACAAAAGTCTGGGGAGAGATGAAGCTGGCTGTCCTAGTGCAATCAAACAGCAGAGTCCCATTTTCTCTTCCATTTAGGCCCTCAGTGGATCTGAGGGTGTTTACACTCACTCATAAGATCACCATCTGCACTCAGTCTTCATATATTCAAATGCTAAGCTCTTTCAGAAACAGCCATCACCCTCAGATGTAGTGTTACCAGCTCTCCGGGCACCTCTTATTCTAGTCAAGTTGTTTTGTAATATTAAGGATCATACCTGCTTATATGATTTAAAATATTAGATCTCGGTCTAAAGTTTGTCTTTTCATCTCAGTATTTATTTCATAGACAGAAATACTTAATTTAACAACCACTCTTGGACAGATATTGCTTTCTTGTTATCTGTAAGAATTCTTTAACTATTCCACAATTACTTTTCCCAATATTTTCTCTGAGAAGAGTCTTAGTCACTGTTCTATTGCTGTGAAGAGACAAAATGACCAAAACAATTCTTATTAAAGAGAAAATTTAGTTGGGAACTTGCTTACAGTTTCACAGGCTTGGCCCATTATCATAGTGTGGTGAGCATGGTGGCACTTAGGTAGGTACTGGAGCAGTAGCTAAGAGTTACATATTGATCTGCAGGCAGGGAGGCAGAGAGGCAGAGAGGCAGAGAGGCAGAGAGGCAGAGAGGCAGAGAGGCAGAGAGGCAGAGAGGCAGAGAGGCAGACAGGCAGACAGGCAGAGAGGCTGAGAGGCAGAGAGGCTGATGGCTGAGAGGCAGACAGGCAGAGAGGCAGAGAGGCAGAGAGGCTGAGATACTGGGCCTGGCATGGGCTTTAGAAACCTCAAAGCCTACCCTCCAGTGACAAATTTCCTCCTACAAAGCCATGCCTACTACAAGGCCATACCTTCCAGCTCTTCTAATCCATTCAAATAGTGACACTCCCTGATGACTAAGCATTTAAATATATGAGCCTATACGGCCATTATTTTTTAAAAAATTACTTATTACTATTATTATTCCTACTATTATTAATTTTTGCATCCAGAGTGCAGTTTCCCCTTTCTCCTCTCCACTCTGGCCACTCCCAATCCATTCTTCCTCTGTTTCTATTCAGAAAAAGGGAGGCCTCCCATGGATAGCAACTAAACACGGCATACAAAGTTGCAGTAAGACTAGGCAAGACTAGGCACCTTCCCCACCCCTTGTATTAAGGCTAGACAAGGCAACCCAGTATGAGAAATAGCATCATAAAAGCAGACAAGGGTCAGAGGCCTCTACTCCCACTGTGAAGTGTCCCACAAGAGCACCAGAATACACAACTGTAACATTCATGTAGAGGGTCTAGCTTAGTCCCATGCAGGCTCCCTAGTTGCGGGGTTCAGTCTCTGTGAGCCCCTGTCAGCCCAGGTCAGTTGGAGACTATGGATTTCCTTGTTGTGTCCTTGACCCTCCTTCCTTGCCTTTTTTTTTTCTTTTTTTTTTTTTTTTTTTTTTTGCAGGATTCCTCAAGCTCTGCCTAATGTTTGGCTGTGGACCTCTGCATCTGTTTCCATCAGTTGCTGGATAAAACCTCTCTGATGACAATTAGGCTAGCCAGTTTATGAGTATAGCAGAATATCATTAGGAATCACCACAAGTCTCCCATCTCACAAAATATATTTTCCTTCTTTATAAAGGTTAAATAAAATGTGTCACATTTTTTCCCCCATGAATCCTTTAGTTTGATTCCATATTATGACAGCTAATCTTGTTTGTCAACTTGATGCACATGGGAAGAGGAACCTCAGCTGACACTTCCATAGAGAATCGTGTGGACAAATTTATGGGGGCATTTTCTTGATTGTTAATTGGTATAGGAGGGACCAGCCCACTGTGCGTGGAACATTCCTTAGGCAGGGGGACTTGAGTTTTATTAGAAATGTACCTGAAAATGAGCACAGGAGCAATCCAGTAAGCAGCAAGCTCCACGATTTCTGATCTAGTTTCTGCTCTATCATCCTTCAGTGACAGGCCATTGCCTGGATGTGAAATAAACCCTTTCCTCCTCTATCTTACCTTTGGCTAGTGTTTGGTCATAGCAACAGAAAGCAAACTAGAATACGTATCTTGGTTAGTCTGAATCAAGGAATAATGGACATGAGAGTGCAGACAACACTTTCAGATCTTTGAGAACCTGATTCCATTTCTTAGGATATACACCCAAAGGTTGGGTTGGCACTCATGTTTTCATATTTTTTTTCTAAGGAACCTATTGTATGTGGTTTTACATAATGGCTATAGCGATTTACATTCCCAAATACAGTATTCTAGTGTTTCCTTTATTTCATGTTTTTATTAAGACACTTGTTATCTTTGCCCTTTAATTTTAGAGATAATGTTTTGTTATGCAACCCAGGTAGCCTCAAGTTGCTTATGAGACTAGGAAGGCACTTGAGGAATGGCACCTGCGGTTATCCTCTGACTTCCCTCTTCCCACTACTTGTATATGCGCTGGCGTACTTATCCACCTGTCCTAGTAGGGTTTCTGTTGCTAGGACAAAACACTGTGGCCAAAAAAGAAAGCAAGTTGGGGAGTCAGGGTTTATTTGGCTTACACTTTCAGATCATAGTCCTTCATTGGAGGAAGTCAGGATAGAAGTTCTAGCAAGGGTGGAACCTGGAGGCAGGTGCTGATGAAGATGCTGCTTACTGGCTTGCTTTCCATGGCTTGCTCAGCCTGCTTTCTTATAGAACCCAGGACCAGCAGCCCATGGATGGCACACCCACCATGGGCTGGGCCCTCCCCTATTGATCACTAATAGAGAAAAAGCCTTACAGGTGGATCTCATGGAGGCATTTCCTCAACTGAGGCTCCTTCCTCCCTTTAATGACTCTAGCTAGTGTCAAGTTGACACACAAAGCAAGCTAGTACACCACCCACCCATACAAACACACTTATGTTTGCAGCAAAAACACAGAGACAGACGAATACACACTCATATATACCCTGACATATATGTGTTCACACACTCAGAAACATACATACACAGAGAAAATAAGGAAATAAAAATAATTTGGTATAGAAATAATGCCACTCAGCTTTGGAAAGTGCAAATGAGACAGACACAATGTCTCTGTCATCAGCTGGGAACTTTGCCAAGAAGGATAGGCTAGCTGGCCAGTGGGTTCTGGGATCCACCTGTCCCTGTCTCCCATCTCATCATTGCTGGGAGTACCAGTTCTCCCATTGCAGCTGGCTTTTACATGGATCCAGAAACTGAACCCAGGCCCTCATGCTAGTAAGGCATGGGGTTTATCAGCTGAGAGCCATTGCCTCGGCCCTTTATATCACATTTGGTGAGAGGTTGTTTTTAATTTATGTATTTATGCCATGAAAGAGTGTCCGGTCTTTTTAAATCCATTTTCCATATCTATTACTATGATCTTTTGATATGGTATATTCTATTTATTTACTTTTGTTGAAATAGCTTTATACACCCAAACAAATCTCACTTGATCATGTTATCTGTTAATGTTTTACTGAGGATTTTCATGCCTTTGGGATGTCATTTTTGTTTTAGAGGATCAACAGTTCTTGTTCACACTGAATGTAAAGTTGTGCAAGCCATGACAAACACACAAGTAAAGCAATTGCAGGCCTCTGCTAAGTCATCTACTTCATCACATCTGTGCAGCTGCAAACAGAGACGGCATGATGTATTCTTTGTCACTTTGGTCCATTCCTTATTCCTCAGTAAGCCTGGTATCAGTGTGTGCTATCTCATCAGCCAGCTCCCAAATAATGCCAGGGAGACTTCTTACTGATTATGAAAGCTTGGCTGTAGCTAAGTCTTGTTTCTAACTAGCCCTTATAACTTAAATTAACTCATTTCTATTCATCTATGTGCTTCCACCTGGCTCATGGCTTTAACCTCTCCTCCTGCATGTCCTGCTTCCTCTGTGTCCAGCTGGTGACACCCCCTTTCTTCTTCCTCGAGACCTCTCTGCCCAAAATGCCCACATGTATTTCCTACATACTTACTGACTGTTCAGCCTTTTATCAAACCAATCACAGGTGACTCATCTTTACACAGTGTAATGTAATGAAGTACCTCATAAGTGTACATCTGGAGCCCTCATGTTCTTCCCGCATGACAAATTTCTAGATTTCTCTATGTGTCTAAGGGGCATGACATTCCTCTTCAATATTTTATCCATGGGACAGAAGTTGAAAAAAGTGTGAGGACTTATGCTCATCACTGTTAACTTTTTTTTTTTCTAGTTTCCTTGTCTGGTTTTGAAGGCAGAATGATGTTCTGTGGTATCGTGTAAATTTGGGACTGTTTTCTCCTTTGCAGTTTTTGCAAGAGTTTTTAGAGGTTGGCTCATTGTCCTTTAAATGTTTGTAGAACTCATCACTGAAGGCATTTAGTCCACAGTCATTTCAGCCTGGCTTTGACTGGAGATTTTGATTATCACATGAATCACTGACTATCCCTTCTTCCTTACAGGTCTCTTAGGGAGTCCCTGTGATTCATGAGTTTGGATGTTCATTTTCCATTCCTGATTTTTGTTTCATTATTACTTTAAATGGAAGCTTGTTGTGCTTTATCTTTTGCATTAATTTTTTTATGCATATCTTGACTCTGTTGCTGGTGTTCCATACATTCCATGGCTTCTCTTCCTTCCTTCCTTCCTTCCTCCCTCCCTCTCTCCCTCCCTTCCTCCCTCCCTCCCTCCCTTCCTTCCTTCCTTCTGTCCATCTACCCATCCTTCCTTTCTTTTTTCTTCCTTCCTTGTCTGTCTGTCCTTCCTTCTTTCCTTCATTCCTTTCTTTCTCACATTCTTTCCTTCCTTTCTTTTTATTTCTCTGATTAGATAATTTCAAATAACCAGTGTTTATGGTCACTGAGTTTTTATTGATTGATCAAAGTTGCTTTTGAAGCTTCTGTAGATGTTTTTTACTTATGTTATCCTATCCTTTATACTCACACAATTGTTCTTTCTATTGTTTTTTTGTTGAATTAGTTTTTCTTCAGATAGGATTTGCTTATTTTAGTTTGTATTTAGTTGTGTGTCTCTGCTTTCTTCTAACCTATGTGGATATCCATTTCTTTAGGGTCAGTTTCTAGGGCTTTATTTTATTTCTTTGGTGAGATCTAGTTTTCCTAATTATTCCTGATACTTGCATTTGAGGGAGTAGGCAGGATTTTTGTCCTGGTTTTGTAGACTGGATTTAGAAGTGACTGCTTATTACAAGTCATCTTATACAGAGAGTATGGGCTAGCCAGTTGCTGACGTCCACAGCAGATCTTTAGTGTATACACCTAAGTTGAATCCAATGGTGCTGATCTACTATCTGGGCTTCCAAGAATGGACGAGCTTAGAGCTAGGGGGAACTGGTTTGAAACTTGTGTCTATGTTCAAAGAGTTTGTGCCAAACCTAAAAGAAGAAACAAAGCAGTAAAGACAATGAGATATTTGCCTTCCTAGAAAACCTCAAAGAGTAAAACAAAATCATAAGTTAAGAAGACCATGGTTCAATACGTCAGATGTGAACATTCTGGCAGGAAGGATTTTCTAGCATTAAGGTTAATGGGAGAGAGAGTCTGATGTTGGAGTCTGCAATAAAGTTGTGGTCATTTACTTTTCTCCATGTAGATATTGGTTCTCAAGGCTTTACTCTCTCTAGGCATGGCACAGGCCATGAGAAAGCTCCTCAGTGGCTGTTCCTCTAATGTTGCATTTCACCTCAGTGCTATGATATCTTACCTCTTAGGAAGGGTCATTCTTTCATGGGGAGTTCAGATTGGTGCATTTTTAAAAATGTGTGAGAAAATGTCTCAGGGAGCCCAGGCTAGCCAATCCTGATTTCCTTCTAAAGCAATGAAATAACTTTGATAGTTTTACATAATTTTTAAATGTGTTTTGTTTTTGTCATTTTCTTGTTGACTTCACATAATACCCATTGATATAAAACTCACATCATTCCTAGGACAGTTGAAAGGATAATTCTGTGCTTAAAAATAGGAGCTTTCTTTGGCAAGGAGCTTTAATGTTTCACATTTTTTGGTAATTGTTTGTTTTCAGAAACATAAGATCAATTTTTGTTTTATGAATGACTATTTTTCCTGCTTTTAAAACTCAGGAATTGAGACATTAACCAACTTAAGTGCCTCCATATGAGATATAAATCAATTTACATACTTCTGGGTACAAAATTTCATGCCAGACAAACCAGTATGAGGTCTGGTTGTAGAGAAGCAGCCAGGTTGTCATAAAGACCATTGCATGGAGTGTTCTGGTTACAAAACAAACAAACAAACAAACAAACAAAACCCTATTTAAATGTATTTTAAACTGCTAGAATATAAATATTCCTTTAGATGCTAGTGCTGCTATCCAAGTTAATGTTTACTGCATTGAAATATATAATATATCTTACTGTCAAATCAAATTCAATATAATAAAATAAGAAGCAGTAAATCTGGAAGTTACTTGTCAGCCTTTGTGATGTTTATTTCTTTTATTCAGTTACTACTTCCAAATTGAAGCACTGAAACAGATTATATTCAGAGTAAGAGCACTTAGTTGGATAATGGAGCCTATCATCATAAAAATTCCCCAACACGACTCTCTGGACATTTACCTGTACTCTCCTTCCCTGTTGAGTGTTACAGTGCTAGGCCAAAAATTAATCCACTTTCTCCAAATTTGGAATTTAATCTGATCTCAAACCCCCTAATATTTTATGCTGCTCCCCTATTTTCCTGATATCCTATATGTGCATTTTAATGTGATGAAATTTAAAAATGCCTTCCTAATTTTGACCATTATATGCCATAAGTTTTCTTTAAGAATTAGCAAGTTAAAATTACTTCTTAAGATACATTCACATTCTTGTGTTTAAAAATAACAGGACAAGTTTGGACAATAACAAACCTATACATTATCCAAATCTGCTCCAAGCTCCTTATGAATATGAATTAGATGCCGAGGTTCAGAAGGAAGGAAAGAAACCAAGACACTCATTTCTCATTCTCACAGGTTATTACAAAAGCACCTTGTACAAACAAATTCTGTTTCCATTTTAAATTATGCAATTTAAAAGAGTTCTTCAGAGGTAGAAAATTTACGAAATAAAGATACAACACATATATCTGCTGTTCTAAAACTGTGGAATGATTATTTAAAGGTGAGTAAGATGCTTAAAATTTCATAACCTAGAACAAGAGATAAACAAAAAGATAAGTAGCTGACAGAGGGCCATTTACAGCTAGTGGCTCTGTCTACTAATACTGCTTTTGGTTAATAAACTTCAGACAGAAGCAGAAATTTTTAATTTAAGGCACAGAAACAAATCAAATGGCACAAAACAAATGTCATATAAACCAATTATTGAATACCATAAGCAAGCAGAAAGGTTGATGGGGCTCTGAATTGACTCTGACTTAAGTAAACACAGGAGGATACACAGAGGAAAGTTCAAGGGGAAGAGATGAGCTCATGAACATCAGAAGAGAAAGGCAGGCTTTTAAAGCAAACAATTGTTCAGCTGTGACATAATTTTACTAGTATTACAAACATTAATTGACATTTTTTTCTTACAATGAAAATAAGCCTATAATACTTTCCTTTAATAAGTTATTTGCCATTTTGTTTGGTTTTGCAATAAATGAGGAAAACAAGATTTCACACAACAATGTAGGATCTTGTCCAGCTGGAATTAAATAAGGATGTTGTTAAATGCATGCTTCTGGAAATGGAAAATGCTACAGAGCAGAGTGTCTAGACACATCATGAAGTAACAGAGTTTTCTGTAATTTTGCACATGTGCAGCAGAGGGCACTAACATAATCACAGTATTTAGTTCTGATGGGAGTAATTACCTGTGGTCCTGGGGCTCACAGGAAGTAGTAAAACAGAGTTTCTCATCCTCATCAATGAATAGTTTCTGCCTATCCAAATAGGGAAATTGTTTATATGAAATTTATTTAATTTTTATAGCCAAAGGGCCAGAATAATGGGAAGTTAATGTTGATTATTCCCTAGGAAATCAACAACACAACAAGTGATCCCTGAACATCATAAAGCGGCTTCCTCAGAAGGCCCATAGCACTTCATCAACCTTTCCCCACTCTCGAGTTCTCACATAGCTACGCTCACCGAACTACGTCTTCTCCCCAAACAGCCCAAACAGCGTCTCAGAAATCTAAAAGTGGGAAAACTTCTGGCTATGTTAGCAGCTTTTTATGATGCATGGAAGCAGTGTCTGATTGTAATGATCTCCACAAGGTGATGGAAACCTTGACACAAGCAGAAAGAACAACAAATAGCTGGTATGAAAGGATGGGAAAGTTACCCCAAATCACACTCAAAAATGTTGTTTCATCACAAAGATGGAGAACAGATGGTCAGACAGTTTGTGGTCTTCACTTTCGAGGTAAAGTTAATAGAACAATGCTCTCTTTATGGGAAGTGTGGTGCATGTGAACTAAGGTAAATAACCATTTGCTTTCTACCCGTGCTCTGTAGTTGGAGGATCATGGAGTGATGGTGGTCACAAAGGCTCAGCGTCCAGGTGCTGGAAGGCTAGCGCCAGGCAGCACACGTTAACTTCCACAGTAGATACAATATGGGAGGTTCTGTGAGAACACAGAAATGGGTATTGCTCTGGGAGCCAGAGAGGACTGCACAGATAGTGACCTTTAGTTTGGGCTTTAGAGGACATATATAGACATGTTTATCATGTCAAGGCTTCAAGGCATGCGAAGTTAATCACAAAATAAATGTTTCTAGCATTCATGGACCACTCAACTGGAAGCCACAATTCTGTATTTTGTGGGAAGTAATTATGCTATAAAACTAGTTCACACTGGATATTTGAGAAATTTAAGAGAGGAATTAGGTTTGGCTTTTGACAGAGGACTTTGTTCTTCGGGAAGTCTTTAATTGTGGGTATGAGAGAGAAAGGGAGAGATTATTTGGCTCATTGCTTGGATTTTACTAAAGTAGGTTCCTACTTTAAGGAGCTGACAACGGCTGGGGATTTGACAGCTCGTTTTGGAAGGTGGTTGATTTTAGTTCTAGAAATTCCTCATTGGATTGTGGTAAGTTGGCCATGGAAACATATCATTTTGTAACCAGAAATTGTAGTTGTTGTTTCTTTTGGTCACTCCATTAGTGGTGGAAACTTATTGTCAGAACAAGTGTCCTGAGAGGATACGAAGATTTATTTTGAGCTCCAGACTCACTACAGATAGAATTACCCATAGGATTATGACCTATGCATTCAGGAGGCCTCTAAAAAAATTATGGAGCTAAGGAAATAGCTCAGTTGGTTAGAGTGGGATCTAAAATTGAGTCTTAGCACCCATGTAAAAAGCAAGACATTTGCATGGAACCCTGGGGACAAAAATTCCTAGGGTTCTCTGGCCCTGGATAGTTGTAGTAGAACTTTCCTTTGGGTGGCCAGTTCCCAAATAATGACATGGAGACTTATTAATTACAAAAGCTATGCCTTAGCTTAGGCTTGTCTCATATTTATAAATTAAATTAGCCCATATTTTAAAAATCTACATTCTACCAATTGGCTTTTACCTCTCTCTCATTGGCATCTCCTGTGTACCTCCATTATCCTCTTCCTTTCTGCCCAGAAGTCCCACCTATCTTTCCTGACTTCCTATTGGCCATTCAGCTTTTTATTATATCAATCACAGACATACCTCTTCACAGCGTACGAACATCCCACAGCAGGTAGTCTCCTCTAAATAGGTAAACCTTGGGTTTGAGGCTGTCTCAAACAAGGCAGAGAGCTTCTGAACAACGATACCCAAGATTGACTTCTGGCCTTAATATGTAAACAGGCATACACACACTTGAACCTGCACATGTACAGACATAGCCCCCAATTCTTGAGACCTGAGAGTCATATATTAGTTTCAAAACATAAAAAGAGAATGGAAAAATAAAAATGATACATGTCCATTCATTTTCAAGCATAAAACTAACAGTTTTAATACAATTTATATAGCTGTATAAAACACAGCAAGAAATATGAATGCATTTCTTATTTAATATTGTGATGTGGTTTAAAGAAAGACCCCTAGAAATAAAATTATCCAGGGTCTTCAAATTCTCCAAATATCTGCTTGTTCTCTGTTTCTATATTGTTTTACAACTGTCTTTAGGGTGACAGGCAACAGATGGGCACATGAGACCCCCAGGCTTAATACCTTCTTTCAATACTGCTCTTTTTGTTACTGGGGGACTGGTTAACGGTAGCATAGTCCCATGACAATGTTACCCACAGGCACCAAATCTGTCCCTGATGCTTTTTATTTTGAAGAGGGGGGTCAAAGAACTGAGAAAGATAAATGAATACATTTGTGTTTGTGGACAATATGTAATTGATTAGGTAAAAGCAATGCATCAGATTGTTGATGGCTTATGTGCTTAGCAGGAAGAGGATTTGTCAGTGTTAATTATGTGAACTTAGACTTGTTTGTGCCCAGATGCAAGTATTAAGTATAATTTTCAAAATTTGTCCACAAATTTTCTCCTGACTATCAAATATAACTTTATTATGACCAAAATTTCGACATTGTTCAAAACATAATTCTCCCAAATAACTAGAAATCAGATTGTCAAATGGCTAAATAAACATATTATTCACAACACCTGTAAGGTGGAAACCACCCAAATGTCTGTCTATAGACAAGTGGACAGATAAACTACAATAAATACTCACAGAAACTCGAGTCTTTTGCCTATTACTAAGGGACTAGGAGTTAGATTCCCTGATAGGCAGACAGGTAGAGGAGTCATGGATACATAATAAAGGTAGTGCACTTCCAAAATGGCTGGGTTCTTCCTCACTCTGCTAACCTGAAAGCTTAAAACAAAGGCCTGATGTTTTTGTTTTGTTTTCTCCAGTCAGTAGCTCCCCCTCCAGTTCCCCATGGTGGACCAGTCAGACCTTACAAGTTCAAGGATAGATCTGCATGTGTTTACCACAAAGTTTAGGACCAATTAGCCTCGTTGTCTTTGTTCAAAGTGACCAATCCTAAATTAGGGGAGGAAGATACCTGAAAGCCCCAGACCTGGAGCAGAGACTGGACTTCAGCTTCCCTCTCTGCTTTGAAGAGGGTGTTTTTGTGGGTGTGTGCCTAGTTGTGTATCTGGATTGCCTCACTCCCAACAAAAATTCCTCTGCAGACTGCTTCTGGCTGCTGTTTTCAGAGATTTTTGTCACTGCTACCTCTTGTGTTTGAGCTTCCTTCTGCCTTTTAATTCTTTAGTTGGCAGAGAAACTGAACCTGACCCTTATTTGATAACACTATGACATAGATGAACATTGAAGATATTGCTCTAACCAAAATACCTGGTGCTTAATCCAACA
The DNA here is from genome assembly GCF_943737965.1 of Phodopus roborovskii. Lineage (NCBI taxonomy): Eukaryota > Metazoa > Chordata > Mammalia > Rodentia > Cricetidae > Phodopus > Phodopus roborovskii. The sequence goes on from NW_026126447.1 coordinate 18,747,119, forward strand.
GATTTGCTTAGAGGGCAAGATTCCCACATGATGGTGAACTGTGCGGATCCTTGACATCTGGCTTCTTGTTAGGTGAGAACATCAGCAGCTGTATGTTTAAATTACTGATAATTGGGTATGGGCATGCATCTGTGAGGGATCAGATCAGAAGCAATGGCTTTGTGGTGGAAGGTGTGGCCGGAGAGCAGGCTGTTTATTTTGTTGGAACATAGAATATCTCACATTCATTTGGGTTGGAATATAGAATATCTCACATTCATAATTTTAAAACCCAGTTTTGGGTCAGATAGCAGGCTTGCCATACTAGTTTAAACAGTTGGGGCTTTATTTAAACGAGAACAGTAAGAAACCACTGACAAACCTAAACAGCAGTGTTTCATGTTGAGAGTGGCACCTTCTCCAGCAAGGACTGGCTGTAGTCACACAGCTGGGTGAAACCAGGTAAGAGGCTGCTATTAAACTAATGTGTGAGAATAAACAAACCACGACAGGCACAATGCAAATGGATGGAAAGGTGAGTATTAAGAGCCAGATGCATGAGGTGAATGGAAAGACTTTTAACTGCTTTGACTTCCATAGTTTGATGTTTAGAAGGAGAGTTTCTTTCTTATAGAACAAATGGATAAGGGATAGAATAGGTTTCTTTCCAAAGGCTATAATCTGGAAGGGTGGTCTTTATCTCTCTTCCTCTTTGATTTTAAATTCCTGAGTTAGATTTGGATAAGGAGCCTCTGGAACATAGGCTACACAAATTTAGAGATCATGCATTTGACTGTTGCTGTTTCCCTAGCACCTAGAAGAATGCCAGTCACTGACACATAGTGGGCCTTCAATTATGAATGATTCATTATTTTTTCAACATCTGTAAATACAGGTTGCTTCATGCTTAATAATGTTGGAGAGTTTTAGATCAAAAGGAACAAAATATCCTCAATTGCTCATTGAAAAGGAAAGCAACCCAATTCATTGAGAAATTATAATATGGAGGTGTGTGTGCATTTGCGTGTAGTATGTGTGTGAGTGTGTGCACACAAATGTTTTACATTTCTAAAGACTAACAGACAAAAAAGATAAAGTAATCAATATTTCTGTGTGAATTATGCTTACATATATATTTAAGTAGATAAGTGTATATTTATTAACTCATTTGTTTCTAATATTATACATGATGTGGTTTCAAGGAAGACCAAGACTTGATCCTTATTCACAAACAAACTGCTGTTTAGTTCAAAAGATAAGACTAAGGCATACAATGCATCTGAAGTATAATTGCAGTTTGAGGGGTGGGATAACAAGTTCAGGAAAGGGAGATTAATGATATCTACAGACTCAGTCATAGAAAAATATAACAATGTATCTGTAAAAAAACATAAATAATGGCATTTGTATCAAAATTTTAGCTAGTGTAAAGTAAGAAGAGCAGACATTAAAATAATTTAACAATGAGGTAAATTTAATAAAGTATGTTTGGATAATGTTTTATTAATGTTTACAAAGAATGAACTATGTAGATAATGTTTATGGAATATTTCCAATGAAAAAGGGACAGGTTCTGTACATTGTTTCCCTTGATCCACTGTTAGGAACAGTTTTCCTGCCATTCTGGTCCCGGAATTGCATCAGCCTCAAGTAACACACAGAGACACTTATTAGATATAAAGCTATTGGCCTGTTACTAGCATTTCTTATTGGCTAGCTCCGTTTTAAATATTAACCCATTTCTATGAAGAGAGGGTCCGGACCACTTCTCTCCAGTCCCTACATCTTGACTCTTCTTACTACATCTCCCAGAATCCTCCTTGTCTCCTAGTCCGGCCTATCTTGCTTTTCTGTTTGCAAACAGTGCTTTATTCATTAACCAATAAGAGAAACATATTTATAGAATGACATCTCCCATCAAGTCACGTTTCCATGAAGTTTATTTATTTATTTATTTTTTTTTGAGACAAGTTTTCTCATGTACTGGAACTCACCCTGTACAACAGGCTAGCCTGGAACCTCACAGATATCTGCCTACCTCTGCCTCCCCACCGCTGGGACTAAAGGTATGCACCACCACCACCCAGCTATTAAAGGTAGGGTAACATTTTCTCTATTAAATAATTTATAACAGATGAAACCATTCTTCAAGTTCAATCTATAATCTTCTTTAATATATTTTATAGTTTTTTTATGTATACAAGTTTTTCCTGTATGTATATCTATGTACTGCTTTGCCAGCAGAGGCCAAAAAAGAAATTCAGATCTTTTGGAAATGGAGGTGCAGATATGAGCTACCATGTAGGGTCTGGGACTCAAATACAGGTCCTCTGGAAGAAAGCTAGTGTTATTAATCATTGAGTAATCTCTCCAGCCCCTAAAATCTTACCATATTTTTATCTGTCACTTCCTCATACTGCTTTCATAGAAAAAAATGTGTTAATAATATAAATTTTGAATTTATGCATTTACTGCAAAGTACCTTTCTAGTTTGGGAGTACAATAATGTCATTTATTCTTAAAATAATGAAAATAAACATTCAAGTTTCCACTGCCTCAACTCGGTTTCAGATGTCGACTGTTGTTTGAGGGCTTTCCTTTTACAGTGTCCAGTGTTTAGCAGTGAGCAGTTTTCTCTGAGCCTATGAGCATTCTAGTACACTTGTGAATCTCCTTAGGATTCTCCTTAGAATCTTCTAGCTTTCATTGTCTGTTCACAGTCTTACACAATACTGCACAGTTGCATGCAGCCTTGTCCCCTGCAGTGACAGTGAAACTCCTCTAGGTAGAACTCTGCAGTCTCCAGTCACTCTTTCTGTGGTGTATGTTGCAGCAAATACTTTAACTTGGAAGCTCACCACCCTGTCTTTTACATTTCATTGCTCAGCCACTGTCCCCAAACAGATCTTGAGTAATGAGAGTCAGCCTGAACTTCTAGTGTCAGCTACATGTTGTGGCAGAAGTAGGCCTCTGACTCAGCACATGTTTTTGAGTTTCTGGCCTTCTGACCTTGCTGGACCTGCCCTAGTCACTAGGAAGTCAGATACCCTTGATGTGGCAAGGAACCAATTAGAAGTTAGCTGGCAGGCTCTGGATGGGCTTTATGGTAACAGTTGCATTACAGTGGCATACAGAGCATAGCAACCACCCTGGAAGGGCCTGTAGGCCATAGCAACCAGTTGACCAATCAACTCAGGACAAGTTGTTCAAGCCCAGAAGTGCATCAGTCCTGAGACTGTTGCATACCGCTAGACACTCCCCTTGTTCTAACCAATAAATTCCCTGCCTCGTGGATCCTTCGGGCCTTTCTTACTCCATGCACCATGTTGAATGGGTAGAGGCCCCGAGTTAACACAGTTAACTAGTTAAACAATAAGAGACTCTTTGCTTTTGCATCAGAACAGTTCTCTTAGTGATTTTGGGGTTCGGAATTTGGGTACAACAATGAATCCATAGGATATGATTCCATGCCTAACATGTTAGAGAGCATGGCATTAGGCAGGCATTCTTACAAACAAAGCAGCTCCTGGATCCTTGATGCAGAACAAGACTGAGAGCAGTAGCTGAGAGCTCACATCTTGAGCCATAAGCATGGGACAGAGGGAGAGCTAACCAGGAATGGCATGGGCTTTTGAATCCTCAAAGCCCATTCCTAGTGACATACTTCCTCCAACAAGGCCACATCTCCTAACCTTCCTAAACAGTTCCAACAGGGACAAAATGCTCAAACATGAGCATACGGTGGAGGGGGGGCATTCTCATTCAAACCACCACAAGAATCCTGACTAATACACTTATCACGTGGATATTTGGACTCCTTTGTCATTCTAGGATAGCAGACATTTTCTGAGACATAGTTTGTGTGGATTTCAGCTCTCACAACCTATCAAGCGCCACAACATTTAGGTTTCCCCTGTAAATCTTTGCTGCATGTTCACAACACACTTTCCTTGCTTTCTGAAAGTTCTCCAGATATTTGTCTGCATGCTAAGTTTTTTGTCATATAGTAAAATATCTGAAAGAAGCTAAAAGGATGAGAAAATGGATTTATTTAGTTTGGAGATTCAGCAGCATACTTGCATTAACTCAGGTTTCGTGAATGCGATCTTGCCTTTGTCATATCATGATGGATAGCAGTGATTGGAGCACATAATCTCACCATGACAGGACACTGGAGACTTAGGTGCCATAGTACCTTTTGAATACAGGAGCCCAATAGGTTTAAGGCCTTCCACTACCTCTTAAGGATTCACTGTGACATCTCTGTCACAGGAAGGACTAAGCTTCTCACATCTGAGGATCTCCAAGAGCCAAATCATTGTACCCTCAGCACTAGTTACATTAGGCGATCTATCCATTTATTTCCTGTCCTCCATAAAATTTTTCTCTACTCATTGCAAAGGAATTGTCCACTAAAATAAGATAATTAACTGCTCTGATGAGTGCCTGGTACTGCTGAAAACATGGGAATGAACTTCTGTGGCTTATAGAAAGCTAAATGACAGAAATACATCAACTGCTTCCTGTGGCTGAACATTATGACAGATATAATAGAGATACAGAAAAAATATAGACATATTCTTTCTTTTAAGAGCTTGCAATCTACTTTGGAGATATTTAAAAAGTACACGTATGTGAAATTTAAAAACGGTTATAAAATCATAAAAGATGCAAAATAGAAAGCAGATGCAGATGCAAATTGAAAACATTACCTTGGGAGCTATAACATTTAGGATATCAAGAAACAGTGATGCAGCAGGGAAAACAGCTTAGTCAGTAAAGTGCTTGCCATGAGAATGTAATGATGTGAGCTTGATCCCCGAAGCCCACATTAAAAAAGAGACAGAAAGGGCATTGCAGTGTGCTCTTCTAATGTCAGAAGCGAGGGGATGAAGAAAGGCAGACTCCTGGGGTTCACTGGCCAGCCAGTCTAACCTACTTGGTTAGTTCCAGGCCAACAGATGAGTGGTGTCTGAGGAGTAACACCTGTGGTTGTCCTCTGCCCTCCCCCTGTATGCTTATGTGCATATGTACCTGCACACAAAATGTGCCTGCATACACAAGAACACACACATATGCATGCATAATAAGCCTTTCTTTCTTTCAAGTTTGTAGTGGGATATTCACTTTGTCTCCTTCTGTGGCCCTGACCACACCCATTGGGGGGTGGAGCCAGGGGCAGAAGTGACCTGTGGAAGGAGGTCTGAGGAGGAGCCAGGGAAAGCTCTTTGGCTGGTGGGTCAGGGAGAGGAGATCATCTGGTGGAACTTGCTGGTGTTCATCTGTCTAGGTTGTAAGTTATTTCCCCTGAATAAACATCTATTCGGCCTATTTGTTTATCCTTATTCTTATTTAACCGCAATACAAGTTGTTCCTGTCAGGCATGGTGTCATGGTGATAAGAGCAGAGAATGAATATTGAGAGCAGAGTATTTGCTGTACCTAATCCTGACCACGTGGTTTCTAAGCTTTTAGGAGTGCCTGGTGAAGGAAGCTTGGGGAGTTTAGAAATGGGTTAAAGAAACCTTGGACTTTAGTGGGAGATTCTGGCGTGTACTCAGAAGAGCTATTGATGTAGATGGTAAAGGCTATGCTCAAGATATTAACAGACTTGAATGAAGACTCTGTTGGGATTTGGAAAGACTATATATACTCCATTTAGCCAAAAAACTATGTACATCATATCCACATCCTAAGATTTTGTGTGACAGAAAATGCAGGCTAATAAGTTGGTCCAGACAATTTCAAGGCACCCTAGCATTCAGGATCTGACACTTTCATGCTAGCTACATTTACAATGGTTACAGTGAAAATACAGAGAACAACAAACAGAACAGGAAGATGTGAAAATTTGCAGTTTAGTTAAAAATGTAAAATTTGAACTAAAGAAGCCATGGTTTCTGAAGAGATTTGCAGTATTTGAAAGAAATTAAATACTATTCACTGGGACAAGGAGGAAGATGACTTCAGGGTATTGTAGTAACTGGCTAGACTACTTATCCATCATTGGCTTGAAGCTATGAAAGAATAGATGCATTTGAAAGACTTTTGCTTGAGAAGAAAATAACTTTGGAGTGGACCCATTCTTAAGGGCCATTTAGGGAATTGTTTACCTAGGTTTTTTGCACTTGGCCAGGCAACCACTCAGAGGTCAATGCTCAAGTTGTCCATGGAACACTGGTTTTGCAGGAAAGAATTACTAGGTGATGGCAGTAGCCATAAAGATTTCAAAGGAAGGCCTAGGTCCAGGAGATGGGTGGGTAATACAGAATGTGAGATGAGGAGAGCCACTGGCACTGTGCTAGCCCAGGAGAGTCCATGTGGACTACAAACATCAAGCTTAGAGAGATGGACCTGCCCAAGCTGTTGGAACTCACATCATGATGTGATATGCCTAGGATTACTGACACGGAGTCAAAGTATACCTTCTAGGTCTTTCTTTGGTCCCATTTCTCTTTTATGGGCTCCTAGTCTTCCCTTTTGGAGTGGCAATACTTATTCTCTGTCAAAGAGATTGCTTCTTATTTTGCAGGGGTTCACAGCTAAAAGATTAAGCCTCAGGTAGATTTTCAATTTGTACTTTCTGGTTTGTTTGATTTTTACAATGTTAGAAACAAGACTTTGAAGACTTGGGTAGAGACTGAATGAATCTTGCATTATGGGATGGCATAAGCCTTTGAGCACTGGGAGGGAGTGTTATGGTTTGAATATGAATGGACCCACAAGTCCATGTGTTGAAGATTGGGCTCTCAGTTGCTCTATCAGTGCAGGTAATAGTGTGACTACCTTGTAGAAGCCTCCTTCTTTGGTTAAAAGAGTAATAATCACTTAGTGCCTATCATACTCACTTTCAAACAGAAAAGTGTGTGTGTACGTGTGTGTGTGTACGTGTGTGTGTGTGTGTGTGTGTGTGTGTGTGTATGTGTGTTAGAGATTGGAGCTCTATTATATAGACGGAAGAGTCAAAACACAATGGAGAAAGAAATATCAAACCAGAACTGTGGTAGTGGAGTAAGGCTCTCATGTTTTGGGTAAAACCAGAGTAGTCATATAGATAGAAGTATGGAATACTTTTTGCAATATTTACATGTGGCCAAAGAATATTCAGTTACAGGACCCAGGACCATGGTTTACCATTCCATGTATCAGGGAAGAACTGTAAACATGGATTAGAAGGCAGGGAAAGGAGGCTGCCACCTCCTTCTGTGTTAAAATGAAGAGAGGAAACCATATCACGTGACTCTTATTGTAGAATTGATTATCTTTCTCAGGTAACTTGGGCCTGGATTCTGAACAGTGCTGACAAAGTATTGAGCTAAATGTTACTCAAATGTAAAGTACGAATATCATCCTCCACCTTGATAGTGGGGATTCAGTGGACATAATTGTAGAAAAATCTTCCAATTAGGAAAAAATTCTATTTGAACAGTTTGTATGCATTAAGTCTTTGGAAATTAAAGACAACATGAATTTCTGTTGCCATTGGGTCATGGCTTTTAAAGTACTTTTAAAGACTTTCATGGGATGGGTGGAATTGATGATGCAATCTCAGGACTTATCAGAAATTGCACAAACAAAACTGTAATAGTTGTAAAAGTAGAAGAGCTGTTTTGACTTACTGTTGTTAACTCCTGGGTTGTGCCTTGTCAACATGAGATTGGCTAAGTATTTATGCTATTGTGGTGTTCAGCACATTCTAGTTTGCATCTATCTTACAATGCTCGTGATATATAAAGCAAGGTATTTTTAAATTCACATTTTAAGGATATGACAAACACCAAGAAATTAACTGGGCACACTGCTACTGTACAGAAAAGAACAAAGAGGTTAGTAACCATCCCTGGCCCCAGCTGTACGGCCCAGACTCTAGGCCATAGGCCCCTACTGGGCCTCTACCCTACCCACCTCATGTGAACTAGCCAATCAGCAGGCAAGCCTCCTGGGTGCAAGCTGCACCAGCAACACCCCATTGGAACCAGTAATTTACAAACCGCACTCCACCCCCAAACCTACCCACCCAACCCTCCCTGAGACACAGACAACAATTGCAATGATTGGTCCCAGGAGGATCCGTGAAACATAGACACTAATTGCAAGAATTGGACCAAGAGCCTGCAACAATTGGAGGAAGAGATGGGTAGGCACCAATGCAATAATAAATTCAACAACCTAAAGAGCAATATGACAACACCAGAACCTAGGGGTCCTGCAATAGGAAGACCTGAACATCCTAACACAGAAGAAGCAAAAGAAAATGACCTTAAATGTAACTTTATGAAGATGATAGAGACCCTTAAAGGGGAAATGAAAAATTCCCTTGAAGAAATGGAAGAATAGACAAACAAATAAAAATTGGAAGAAACCAATAAATCTTCTTTACGAGATAAAGAAAGCCAAGAAAATAAAGAAAAACAAACAAACAAACAAACAAAAACAATAAAACAGGGGAAGGAAACAGTTCAAACAGTTGAAGACTTGAAAATTGAAATAGTGGCAATAAAGAAAATGCAAACCTAGGGAATTCTGGAAATGGAAAATCTGGGTAAATGAACAGGAACTACATACAGATGCAAACATAACCAACAGTATACAAGATATAGAAGAATTTGTCTTAGGCATTGAAGATATGATAGAAGAAATATATCCATTGGTCAAAGGAAATGTTAAATCCAAAAAATTCTTAACACAAAACAGCCAGGAAATCTGGGATACCATGAAAAAAACCAAACCTAAGAATAACAGGAATAGAAGGAGAAGAACTACAGCTCAAAGGCACAGAAAATATATTCAACACAATAATAGAAGTAAACTTTCCTAAACTAAAGAAGAATATGTCTGTGAAGGTACAAGAAGCTTACAGAACACCAAATAGACTGGAAAAAGTCCCTTTGCTATATGACAATCAAAATACTAAACATACAGAATAAAGAAAGAATATTAAGCTGCAAAGGAAAAAGGCCAAGTAACATACAAAGTCAGACCTATCAGAATTATACCTACCCAACTTCTCAATGGAAACTCTGAAAGTTAGAAGGTCCAGGACAGATATGTTACAGACACTAAGAAACCACTGATGCCAGCCCAGACTACTATACCCAGAAAAGCTTTCAATTACCAGAGAGAGAGAGAGAGAGAGAGAGAGAGAGAGAGAGAGAGAGAGAGAGAACCCAAGAAAGTTAGCTGCATACATGAAAACAGGCAACAGATAACCTCATACTAGCAAACTCCAAAGAAGGGCAACACACAAACACTACTACCCAAATAATAACAATAATTAACAATCACTGGTCATTAATAGCTAGCTCTTAATATAGAAGGTCTCAATTCGCCTATAAAATGGCACAGACTAACAGAATGGATATGAAAACAGGATCCATCCTTCTGCCGCATACAAGAAACATACCTCTAAAGTTGACCACATACTTGGTAGCTATAAGCTCAGGGCCAGCCTCATCTACATATTGAGTTCTAGACTAGCCAGGGCTACATGATGAGATCCTATCTGAAAGAAAGAAAGATCTTATGGAATGATTAAGTTAAATTATACTAAATTTATAAAGAAGACAAAGATGATACTAAATTGGCAAGACAAAAAACTAAAAAGAAAGTTTATAGAAACTTCAAATTTCTACTTCCCTCCAATTTCAACTGTCTCATAGAGATGGAGATGTGAATAGAATTATGCATCTCTCTAGTCCAATGTACTTCACCATCACAGGATTTATTGTGGTGAAGAACAGATCATCACTTTTAATTGTTAGAATACATAATTGAATAGATAAACACTGTAGACTGCTTTGGCCATATTCATTCAGGCAGAGGACAGCTTTTTAAGCATGTCTTTCTGAGACTCATGCAAATATTGAAAATTTTATATATTTCCTTCCTAGTAAATATAAAGATTGTCTTTATATAACTATATAACAAAACCATTCTAATTAAAAATGGTCAAATAGCCAGGCAAGGTGGCTCAGGCCTTCAAATCCAACACTTGAGAGGCTAAGGCCAGATGTCCGTGAGTTTGAAACTGTATTCTGAGACTGCATTCAAGACAAACAAACAAAATCAATAATAACAAACGCAAGAAATAAAACAAACAAAGCTCAAAGGTCTTGAAGAGGTATTCTCAAGAAGTTAAGCAAATGTCCAAACACATTTTCAGTTATCTATCATTTATCTATGTAAATACATACTGTATCTATTATCTATCTATCTGTCTGTCTATCTATCATCATCATCTTTCTATCATCTATCTATCATCATCATCTATCATCATCTTTCTATCATCTATTATCATCTATCTGTCTATCATCTATCAATTGAAATATTGAATTGAAATATTGAGTTGAAAATTTGAACATAATACAAAACATAATAGAAAACATTTTATTGATTTTTAAAGAATCTTTCTAGAGTCAAATGAAATGAACAAATAAATAACCAGTAGTATTTGTATTTACTGCAAGCCAAACCTGTGAACTATATGGTTAGAATTCCAATTGCTATTCCCAGTGAAATCTCATATATTTTCAGAACCTAATGCTTTGTTGCAAATATCCATAGAGATCGAAGACATAGATTTTAGATTTAAATGGATTTAAAATCTGGCTTCCCTATGATCAGACATGGAAAGTCAGAGAAATTACACTGACCTCTGAAGTGGAAGTTTCTTCACCAATTAAACTCAGATGACATCTAATTTAACATAAAATAATAATTAAGTTTATTTATATTTGAAAATTATCCTTGGACTAAGCAAATGTTCAATGGAGGAGCTATTTGCAAGACAAGTTTCTGTAGCTTTTCTTTTTTGTGTGTTCATGTGTGTTTGTGTGTGTGCATTAGATACTTGTGTGTGTGGAGGCCTGAGGTCCGGTGTCTCCTTCAGTCACATTCTGTTATAGTTTTTCAAACAGTCTCTCATTGAACTTGGAACTTGCTGATTTTGCTAGAGTGTCTGGCCAGCGATTACCAAGGATCTTCTAGTCTCTCAGTTCAGTCCTGGGATTGTATGTCTGTCAACATACAGCAAGCTTTTTTTTTTTTTGTCAGCCACCAGCTCAGAAATAACAAGGAGACTAGGAGACTCATTATGACAGCTTGGCCATTTGCTTAGGCTTGGCCCACTAGCTCTTACTAGTTAAATTAATTCATATTTTTGTTATATATTTTACCACGTGGCTTTTGCCTCTCTCCCATTGTGTGTGTCTGACTCCTTTTGTATCCATTTGTGTCTTGATGGCATCGCCTCTGCACCTCGATTATGTCCTCTTCCACTCTGCCTGGGCGTCTACCAATCTCTCCTGCCTAGCTATTGGCTGTTGAGCTTCTTATTACACCAATTACAGCAACACATCTTCACATCGTGTACAAATATTCTGCAACAGCAATACCATGGTTCCTGACTTAAAAAAAAAAAAAAAAGTGGCCTCTGGGGAATTGAACTCAGGTCCTCATGCTTTTGCAGCCAACACTTCAAGGAGTGAACCATGGCCCCTAACCCTATATGTACTTTAAAAAGAATTGGTTAATACAGTTCACAAGGTTTTCACCTTGGGTGTGAAGCAAGAGTAGAGGCCGACTAAATTCTGGCTTAGATGATTTTTAAAATGGCCACAGTGGGGTAATCCCTATTTTAAATGTCTTCCAAGTATTCTGTAAACTTCTCTGGTGGGTGGGAGGAGAGCAAGTCTATCTTTTTGTGAAGCCCAGCTCAGCTTGTGTGTATGCCTTTATTAAGTTTAGCAACAGCGAGGAAGTGTTTTAAGGATAAAGGAAGGTGATTTCGTACTTGAAATTTGTAAACAAAGTGAGTAAGAAATAGCCTGAGACTAAAAGAGAGTAAGTCGGCCTCATTTCTTTCATCACACTCCGCTGCTGACTTTAGATCAGTCCAAGGACACCAAGCTGTTGGGCCTCGTAGGACAAACTTGCTCTGATATCCAGCCAAGGGATAAAGAAATTGACAGAAAGACTCAAAGGAAACCATGACTCTTGCAAAACAAAAGACAAAGGGTGTAGGAAGGATCATAATTCAAGTGGGAAGCCTGCTCGATAGTCCCAGCTCAGCACAAAGCTTTCCGTGTCTCCTTGACTTCAGTGGGCTGGATGTCAGCAAGCAGCATGGAAGGAAGGCGGCTTTGCCAAGGGGTGTGAAGAAAACACTTAACTCTAAAACCTATTCCCTGATCCTCAAGGAGCTTACAACAGCGTTGGAGAGATTAGCGGGGTAACTAACACTTGAGGGCGGTCAATGAAACGTGAAAAACCAGTTGGCAGAAGCCTTGGAGGAGGAGGGATTCTCAGTTCGGGGTCACTGGGGGGCTGTGGCTGGCAGCAAGGCTTGAACAGGAGGGTTGTAAGCAGGGCCCTCGGTGGAGGGCAGGACCTTAGGAGAGCGGGGAACCCAGGCACTGGGGACTCAGGCGGCGCCAGCAGACGAGCCTCAGCGCACCCGGCGCGCACGCGCAGCTCAGGGGCCCGCGCGGGGCGCTCGCTCGCGGGAAGGAAGCCGGCTCCGAGCCCCGAGCGCGGGACGAGGCGGGAAAAGCTGCGCGCATGCGTAGGCCGGCGGGCCGGGCTCCCCAGGATGGGGAAGCGAAGGTGGAGTTTTCAAGCGGGAACTTGACCCGTTAGGCGCCGCGGCCATGGCGGCGCGCTCGCCATCCTCCCCGGTGCCCCCGGCCCCGGGACGGCAGTCGGGCCGCCGGTCCCCGCGCCTCGGGCACGGAGCCGAGGTGCACGCCGTGCGCAGCGAGGCCTCGGGTCTGGCGGGCGCCGCGAGGGAGGTCTTCGCGGATCAAAGGGACATGGTCTGGAGGGGCGAAGAAGGGGCAGGGGGCCGGCGAGGGCCGGGCAGGACCGGGGCCGCTCTCGCTCCGGTCGCCTGCGCGCCCGCGGGGTCCTGGCGGCCGGAGGGCCTCTCCTTAGAGGAGGCGAAGGCGACTCGGACACAGCTGCTGGAGGAAGAGCTGAGCAGCCTAAAGGAGGAGCTGGCCCTGTGTCAGGTATCAGGACTGGCCGCCGGCCTTCCCGTCCACCGCCGCCGCCCGGTGCTCTCGCACTCGGCCCTGGCATCTAGGGAGCCGTCCCGGGACGCGCCCTCCAGGCTCCACGCCGGACTCGGCCATCGCCTGGGCTGCAGGCGCTGTCCCTCTGCAGAGCCGGGTGTCCTTTTGATAGATGCTTTCCAAAGGCGCCTTCCTCCAAGCCCAAGTTCCCGGTGGTGGCTAGTACCTAGTGCCCACGAGTGGAGCGCGTTCACGAAGTGGAGCAAACAGGAGTGTGTCACACACACACAAGGAAAAAATAAAAACTAACTCATGAAGTAGCCCGCTTTTAAACTTCAAGCCCACACTTACCCTTGTTCTTACATTGTTAAACTTCAGTTCCAAACACAATCACAGTCTTTGGAAAGCCTCGGGACTGGGCAGTTCACACACAGAAGGCTCCCTATTCATTTATTAACTGAGACCGATGATCCCATAAATCACGAGTACCAAACACTTTCATGGGAGTTTGGCAGAGGAAAGCAGTTGTTAAGTTAGTTGCACTCAGATTACTTTCCAGATCAGTTTTAGGTTTGTGTACACTAAGCTTGCTTGCCCTTCAGTGCACAGGGACATTTTTGGCGGGGAGGGGTGGTGGTTGTCATCTTAACACCAGCGCCTAAGATTTGGCCAGAACCTTGTATAAAGTTAGGAACTAGGAGGTCAGTTAACTTCAGGTCTTTTTTTAAAAAAAATAATATCACTGTCTTTAAGAGACACTAATTAGGAATGGCCAACACAGAGATAGCAGTATTATCAGTTCTGATCAGTAAAAACCTTGCTAATTCTCTCATAGTATGTTCTGTTGTGTTCTCTCATCCCATCTCATAGGTCTTTGCTTAAAAAAAAAAAAAGAAGAAAAAAAAAAAGAACAGAATCATGTTTGTTTAATTTGAACATAACTTTGACTGCTCCTTTTTTGTTTTCTCATTTCCCATTCTCGTGCAAAAGAGCAAAGGGATAGGTAAAAGATAGCCATGAACTAAACGTTTTGTCCATTGTAAACCTTACCCTTGGGGAATTTAAAGACGTGTGGTTATGGTAAAGGCTTTAGTTAAATAAACAATCTAAGACACTAATCACATTTTTCTATTCTACTCCCACATTTATAACCTTAAAAATGTGGCTTCCAGTATGTTCTTGGCCTTTGTGATCTTGGGCATACCTGGGGTAGGAAATTATAATAGTATTGAGGCAGATGTGAGAAATAGAAATGGTCCTAACTAGCTTAGCATGGTAATTCTCGAGATTTGATAATATCAATACTGTTAGATGATGGAAGACATTACAGTAAATTCCAGAAATGAGGTTGGCAGTATCTGTCATCACCAAGATTATAGCCAAACCAGATTCCTGCTCTTAGAGACTAAGGAAAAATAATTAATTTCCTAGCTGTTTTGTAACAAAGTTAAACAGGTTCTTTGTGTGAATTCTGCTTATTATTCACCCATACATCACAGCATCTGAGAATACAGAGTATCAAAATGTTGTTAGAAATTGCATCCCAATGAAGAAATTCATTTTATGTCTCAACTCCCCTGGAACACATGTGGCTTCCAGGTCAGCAGAAGAAAGGCTGAATAAATGAGTAGAAAGCTGTGGATTGTGTTTATGGAGGGGAGTAACTTCTAAATGGAGCATTATACTAAAATGTTTTCAAGGAATTTTCACGATGTTTTTATAGAGATTACTTCCAGCCTATTTGTTTTTATGAAGTCTTTCAAAACTATTTCCTGTTTGTGACAAAAAGCAGGACAGTGTGTATATGTAAGTTTATCATCATTTGTAGACTAGCAAATGAAAGAAAATGATCTTGGATTTACAAAGCATGAGTGTGTGTGTGTGGGGGGGGTTGGTTATTGTAGCAGCCAACAACATTTATTAACTACAAGTTAGTTTCAGATGAATATTATTTAGGGCATTGAAGTGATAGACATATATGTTCATTACCAAATTTAATGATAAACTTTTTGAAAACACATGGTATTGTGAATCAGAACATTTGTCCAGAGAACTAAGATGTATTTTGTAACTACCATATATTTAGCTATGTTGAGACCTTGCCTATGTATAAAAAAAACAAAACAAAACAAAAACAAACAAAACAAAAAACAACAGCAAAAACCAAAAAGACTTGAGAATGAATCTTGTAGTTGAATTCCTCACATAGTTAGAATCTATATTCTAATAATGTTCTCAATCTAATAATGTTCTTGATCAGTTCTAATATAGGACAGCCCAGACTACTGTGGGTAGGGCCACCCTTAGGGTGGTATTTTTGGGTTTATAGGAAAGCAGACTGAATGAGCAAGTAAGCAACATTCCTACACAGCCTCTGCTTCAATTCTTGCCTCCAGGTTCTGCTTCTGCTTGTATTCCTGCCTTGTTTTCCTTAGTGATGGACAGTGATCACACATTCAAGCCAAATAAGCCATTTCTTCCCCAAAGTTGTTTTTTGTTATGGTGTCTTTATCACAGCAATAGAAAGAAAACTAAGGAAGCTGGCAAGGTGACTTAGTGGGCAAGAGTGCTGCCGTATTCCCAGATCCCACAGTGGAAGGAAAGAACCAAGTCCTTCACTTTCATACACACATTGTGGCAAGAGTGTGTATCCCCTCTCCCCAATTAAAAAAAAAAAAATGCAATCGGACTTGAGATTTAGTTATAAGCAGCCAAAAGCAACTTCTTTTGAAACTTAAGTAAACCTTGAATGAAGTGTGGGAATAATCTATGCCAAGCCCTGGGTGATGTTATAGCATGCCCAAAGGCTCTGGTTCAAGCAGAGCAAGGAAGTCAGCCTAAGGGGGTTTGGGAGTAGGGGGGCGGTTAGAGGGGGGTGGGGGCATGGCATTCATCTTGGAGAGATAGAGGGAGAGTCTTGGGGTTATTTGCTCAATCTAATGGGAATGCACTGGAGAATTTTTACTTGTGAGTCTAGGACCTTTTTGTAGAGATATAAACAAGAGTTGAGGTTGACTTGGACTAGGGTGATAGTGGTGAAGGTGTTGAGAATGATTAGAATAAGGATATATTTTGCAGATAAGGCCTTCTGGTGTATAGAAAGTATAGAGAAAGGAGAGCCTCCAAGATTGACTGCTTTCTACATTTTAGGTGTTTGAATTAATATAAGAGATGATGATGCATTTCTAACATGTACAAGGGCAGATTTGTGAAAGTTTTATTTTGGAAAAGTTAAATTTAAGAAGTGCCTTTCAGGCATTCATTTGGAATTGCCAAGTAGACAGTTGGCAATAAAAGTTTGAAGAGTAGAGGAAACATATAAGGGTTGGTTTGTATGGTACTTATATAAGATCACGTAGGGCATTGACTCTTACATTTGAGTGTAGCTCAGAGCTTTGAAAGAATTGTAATACTTGGACCTTATTTAAGACCAGTTAGTTAATCAAAACCTCTAGGTAATCTTTATTTTTTAAAGCTCCTCAAAGTGATTCCTGTTAACCAGAATTAATAATAACTGATACATCCAGTAAGTTGGAAATGGTCTATTGGACTAGGCAGGGTAGAAGATCATGGGAGATTTTAGCATATTGATATAGAGGGAAAGTTATTTGGTGGCTGCAACCTTCTTTGGTGAGACATCTGTTTAGAGCTTCTGCTGCTTTTAGAACTCCTTGTGTTTTAATTGCTGTTTTCTAAGAAATCTTGGTATATTTTGGATACAAGTATCAGATATGTACTTTATTTTATTTCAACCAGTGGTTTCCCTTTTGCATTTTCATTTTAAAATATTTTATTGATTCTTTTGAAATTTTATACAATGTATTTTGATCACATTCACTTCCCTACTCCCTTTAACTCCTCCTAGATCCACCCTACCTCCCCACCCCATGTTTCTCTCTCTTCCTTCCTTCCTCCCTCTCTTAAAATAACACAGGAGCTGCCCCCTATGCTCCTGTGTGGGCCCATCCACCAGAGCATGGTTGAATTTCCAGAGACCACACCCTTAAAATGTTCCTTCCTGTGAAGCCATCAACTGTTCACAGCTTTTCAGATATGAGTAGCGGCTCCTCAGGCTTTTTCCCTTAGGAAGGAAAATCTTACTGAAAGAAATGCAGTGGGAATGAGGTAGGAAAGTGCAGGGCGCTGGGCTAGTTAGTTCTTTCGTGGGGTTTGGGGGTTCAGGGCACTGGAAGACAGAGCAGTAGATGAAGGGCAGCTTCTTCCTCTTAGAGTAAATCTGTGTTGGTTTTGGTGTTTCAGAATTTGCTTCACAAAATCTGGGTGGCAGCACTATCAGTATTGGAGTATAGATCAGTGTAAGGAGTTTTTGTTTTGTTTTGTGTTTTGAGACAGGGTTTCTCTGTGTAGCTTTGGAGCCTGTCCTGGTCCTCTCTTATAGACCAGGCTGGTGTCAAACTCACAGAGATCTTCCTGCCTCTTCCTTTCCAGTGCTGGGATTAAAGGTGTTCACCACCAGCAGTCCATGGGGGAATTTTTAAAGTAAGGTCCTCCTACCATACTGTTAAACAGTGTTTTAAAAGTTATTTGTGTGTGTATGTGTGTGTGTGTGTGTGTGTGTGTGTGTGTGTGTGTGTGTGTAGGGGGGTATTTTGCCTGCTTGTTTATTTGTGTGTCGTGTGTGCAGTGTCTAAGGAAGCAAAAAGAGGGCATCAGATTACAGGGGGGGGGGCAGGATTACACACAGTTACAGTTGTAAGCCACCATGTGGGTGCTGGGCCTTGACCTGCGTCCTCTAGAGCAGCAGCTAACGCTCTTAACCACCGAGCCATCTCCAGGCTTTTCCTGCTGTAACTTTAAAGGATTCATTGGTATAGTTATAGAAGTAGCAGTAAAATATTTTTTATATTTAAATTTAACATAATATCACCTCTTATAAATAGAAACAACATACCTAAAATGCTTTTTATTTCCTTAAGGCTGACAAAGAATTTGTATGGTCTTTGTGGAAACGTCTCCAGGTGACAAATCCAGATCTCACTGAAACTATCAGTTTAGTCGTGGAAAGGTAAGTTTTCAAATTAATTTTTTTCATGTGTTTTGGATTTATTTGATTGTTTTTCTTCAATAAAAGTTTAAAACTGTCAATGCCCCCAAAGGATTACTTTGATTTCCAAATGACTGTAATAATTACAACATTATAATTACTGGATTTATAACAAGAAATGCCGGATTCCCCAAGTATGTATCAGTCCTTTCTCCTGCTCACATGTGTGTGTATATATGATGTATATGCATGAGACAGGGTCTCATGTAGCCCAGGCTGACCTTGCACTTGCTTTGTAGCTGTGGGTGACATTGAACTCCTGATCTTTCTCCCTTCTCCCAAGTGCTGGGATTTTGCTCATATTCTGACATATGAATACTTAGCAGGTAGGAGAAAACTATGGCTTATACACTAGATAAGAGTGTATATAGGTATGCCACAATTTCGGAAGATGTTCCTAGGGGTTTGACTCCTTACTCAGCAGATGCCCGGAGAGGGAACTCTCTAGTTTTCCCCATTACATAATTACAGCATGTTCTTGAAAACCTGAGATGACTTTGCCAGAGTAGAGGAAGTGTTCCAGAATAAGTTGATAGTTTTCATTTATACTTCAATATTACCCTGTAGGGACGCTCAGTCATTTAACTGTAGATTATCGAGCCTCTCTGTGGTCATTAGAAACAGTGGAGTGATGCCGGTACTCCTCATCGCACATTTGGTTTGCAGTAGTCCCCTGACATTTAACACAGTGATTAACACACTTGCTTTTCTATTAAATGGATTTCATTATATTTCCTAAATGAGAAGCTAAACATATGGATATCTTTTCATTTCCTCATTTCTTTGCTGGAATCAGGCTCATATAACCTACGTATCATTTTTTGATGACTTTGGCTGTATTCTTGTTTCGGGTCTCTAGTGCTGGTATCAGTCTAAAAATATCTGCTTTTTCTTTTCTTGTTAAACTCGGTGATACATGCCAGACTATGCTGAATTTTAGCGTCCTCGATTGTTGTAGACTCCTAAAATACTGTAATTGGCTTTTCCTCATGTTGCTTGTATGTCCAGTGTATCAGCCACTCTTCTCTTTTGATGATCAGAATTACCTTCTGTGTAAGCTCCCTGGTTGCTTCTTCAATATCCTGGGAATAAATGTTTTCTGTGCTTTTTTTTTTTTTAATTTGAAGCAGTGTAACCTTCTAGAAAAGTTCTGGCTGTTGAATGGACATTTCTGTGATTTTATTTTTCACCCTTCTTTCTTAATATTTTTTTCCAACTTAGAAAGGTATCCTCAATTCTTGCCTGTCTTTTGGTTGAGCAGAAGGAAAATAGTAAAATATGAGGCCATTTTATCATCCTTTATAATTTCCATTTTATATGTTTAATATATTAATGTTTGTAATTGTAGAAGAATATATATATACATACATACATACATATATATATATATTTATGTGTCCATACAGTTTATAAATAAATATATTGGAGGTATGTACTCAAACTCAGAAACTTTTTGTTCTTAATATATATATATATATATATATATATATAATAAGAATTTTAGAGGTTATTGTTTTATAGCTGTGATTTTCAAAATTTAGTATATATAATTTGTGCATAATTAGTAAGAGTTATCCAGAGGAAAGAGGAACTGAACTAATAGAATGAATCTATATTATTAAGGGATTTATTAGATTGGTTTATACAATATAGGCTCAGTGATCCAACAATGCTTACACATTAGAGAGGCTAAGAACCTGGTAGCTGTTCAGTCAATGAGGCTGGATGCCTGAGCATTGCAATGTGGTGCTGAAGGCCTGGAGGACTGCTGGAAGGCTCCTGGTCATCAGTCTATAGAAAGGCCAAAGAAGCTAGCATCCTATATCAGTGCAGGAGCCACAGAAGCTACAGAGGAGATATACTGATCAATAAGGAATGAAAATGAGCATTCATACTTGCTGGCACATTCATCCATCTTATGTCTGCTAGTGTTAATTCCTTTGCTTTTTTGTCAACAAGGACTGAGTATCAGAAGCTTTCTAGAAATTCTGAAGGCCATTGGTGCCAAATTGGGACTGCTGAAGGGTTCAGCCTCACGGACTGAGCAACTATTGTTTGCTCAGCTTCTCTGGTGTCATGCAGATCGTATTGGAGTACTCAGACCATATTGGGTAAACCCATCTAATAAATTAGCATTTAGTGTGCATATATCCTATCACTTCTGTTATTCAAGAACACCCTGACTAATACACCAACCAAGACTAGCATTACCCCACATATACTTGAAAATTGTTTAAAATGCTGTTATTGCAGATACACATACACAGTGTACCTATCTCTGGGGTGAGATCCAGGAGTCTTTCTAAAAATAAACTTTCCATACAATTCTGATGTTGTAGTTCCTACATTACAGTATGAAATGTCTTAAATTGCAGTTTCTAGTGTTATTACTATGTAAATATCTTCTGGAGAGCTAGGTAGCATATTAACATTCGTTTACAAGTGCAAACTCTGCCACTCAACCTGAATCTTTCTAAAAAGAGTATTCTAAATGGTAAAGTCAAATAAAATACAGAAAGGTAATGTGTCATTTGATCCCAAGTAATTAATTATCATTAATTATACAAATTAGGCTCTGTTTGAGTATGATGGTGTCTCGGTCTTGACAGTGTTCCCCACAGCCCTGGAACTTATATTTGTCCTTCTTTGTACCTTTTCATAAAAAAGCACTGATGGTGGTTGAGGCCTAGTTTTGGTGTTTCCAGGCTCTTGGTCTCTTATTAAAATAATTGAATAAATACTTCCACAGATTTGCAAAACAAACAAGATGATTTTATTTGTAGCTAAGTGATAGATTATAGAGGGATGTGCTGCCCAGATTGACAGAAGTCCTCCAAAGTAAGAATACTCTTGGAAGTCCCAGGGGCATTTAGAAGAACAAACCGAGGAAAATTCTTTATTTTGAATTATAAATTAGGTCATATCTTTGTTTTTACCACTGTTCATGTCCCTTCCCATATGCCTCTCATTTTAATGATATGTACACCCAATTGTGTATAGTTATAAGTTGGTAAGTAACGGATTTGCCTTACTGTGCATACACTCAAAACTGGTTCAGGTCAGATTGACTTGCCTGTTTTACTTAATTCATTGGGAATACACTTGAGTGAAAGTGTATAGATTTGACTGTTATTAAGTGTATTGGTCAGGTTTCTGTCTGTGTTATCATTCAGAGATGAAAACAGAGGTAGTCAGATGCAAGCAAAAGTTCGAGGGACTTCTGACATTGTTAGGTGTATTGCTTGGAGAGGGGAGTGTGTGCATACTACATACAAATGAAGGAAATAGGCTGCCAAGTACATTGCAAGGGCCAGGAGTGAGCTCTCAGTTTCCAGTTCTTTGGATAAGAGGCCAAGAAGTTGGAAATGCCCAACTCTGTCCTGACCACTGAAACACATTGGCTAAGCCAAATGTGAGGAAGTGAGAATATACATTCTTTCCTTTCTTACTACTTAAACTCTCCTCACTACTCTTTAGTCCTTTTCATTCTGAAGTCCAAGGCTTAGAGTCCGTGGCATTTCTACAATGTAAACTCCATTGCTTCCCCACTCTATCTGGGAAAGACGCTCCTTTCAATTGTACCATATTTAGGAAGCATGTATGAATTATCCAGCTCCCATTTCCTACCAAACTCTGGGGAAACTGGTCCTTTGCTCAGGTGGTGACAGTTCCTGGCTTGCCAGACCTGCATTATAGTAAGACATGACTTCTAACTATGGATATAGCTCCCCTAATCCCTGCAATGTAACTTTTTCATTCAGGCAATGACCCCACTTTAGTGAGCGGCACCTTTCACTAGAGGCTCAGTGGGAGGAGATCACATTCTCCACCTGGAGGTTGCCAAAAGCTATTGCTTGTACCCAGGGGCACCATAGCTTGAAAGGTGACATAGGTGATAGAGGAACTGAGCCCTAAGTCTAAGGAAGTAAAAGCGATATTGCACTATGTTCATCTAAGCTGAGAATAAAGACATTCTGTGTCTTGAGAAGGGGTTCCATAGAGGGGATATATGCCCTCCTCTTCGATCTTCAGGGGAAGTCTTCTTGGGAGAACGGGGCAAAAAGTTCTCCATTTTGTCCCTCCTCTCCATTTCCCCCTCTTCTCATTGAAGGTTATCATGGGCAACTCCCGCTGCTGTTCTGTGAGACTCCCCTCAGGTGTTGCCTCCATCATTAGTAAGAAGTTTGTGACATCTTATTGTACTTGCACATTGCCTGGCCCTAATACAATTTGGGGTAGAGAAAGAAATGGTTCCCAAATGACCATGACTATATTTAGTATCATCCTTCAGTTAGAATTTTTTTCTGTAAGACACAGAAAGGTGAGCTGAGATCTATATGTAAAGGCATTTAAGCACTATGCCAAGATACTTCCATTAACTAAGGAAACAGGAAAGCCCCACAGAAGTGAACTCTACTTTGACCCTAACCCTGACCCTGACATTGTACATGATCTAATCTAAGAGATGTATTACAAGTCTTTCAGGGGAAATCTCTCACCATCATCCCCTTGATGGCTCATCAACTCAGTAGCTAGGAATGTTGTCAGATAGCATCTGAAGTCTATAACAGTAATTTGTGTGCTATATGCTTAAAATTTGATGTAGCAGGAGAAGAGATACATGCAGTAGAGGAAGTGATTACATGACCTTTCTATCAATCAGGACAAAGAACCACCTTCAATATTCTCCGATAACCAAACCACAAAAGGAAGCCTTAAGCAGTAACTAATATCCTTGGATCTACTCACTCAGGTGGCCCACTTTCAATCCAATCTGTACTATCAATTTTCTCTGACTAGCACCACAAATGAACTTATGTTCTTCATTTCCCTTGAAGTTTTCAGTTTTATAAATAATATTTTTACTTCTAAAAGTACA
Source organism: Phodopus roborovskii (assembly GCF_943737965.1). Taxonomy (NCBI): domain Eukaryota; kingdom Metazoa; phylum Chordata; class Mammalia; order Rodentia; family Cricetidae; genus Phodopus; species Phodopus roborovskii. Next base: position 18,770,051 of record NW_026126447.1, read on the forward strand.
TATTTAATTTTTTTCAGAATGGTCTCTAATAGAATAATTTTTTTAGTTTTTTATTGTAAATTTAAAGTTTTTTTGCATTATCTTTGTTTCTTTTCTTTTCTTCTTCTTCTTTTTTTTTTTTAAACATACTTCTTTCTTTATTTTACATCCTGGCTTAAGTTTCCCCTCTTCCCTCTCCTCCCAGTTCTTCAACCCTGACCCTTTCTGGTCCCTAACCCCCAGTCCACTCCTTCTTTGTTTCTGTTTAGGGAAGGGCAAATCTCTCATGACAATCAACAAAACACGACATACCAAGTTGCAGTAAGATTAAACACCTCTTCATATATTGAGGGTGGAAGACAACCCAATATGAGGAGTAGAGCCCCCAAAGCCAGTAAAAAGTCAGACAAAGCTCCTGTTCAGACTGTTAGGAGTCCCACAAGAGCACCAAACTACAGAACTGGAGCATATATGCAGTGCACCTTGATTAGTTCCATGCAGGCTTCCTGGTTGTGGGTTTAGTCTCTGTGAGTCCCTATGAGTCAGGTTAGTTGATTCTGTGAGTTTTCTTGTGGTGACCTTGACCTCTCTGGCTCCTACAATCCTTATTCCTCCTCTTCAGGATTCCCTGAACTTTGCCTAAAGTTTGGCTGTGGGTCTGCATCTGTTTCCATCAGTTGCTGCATTAAGCCTCTCAAATGACAAATCGGGCTAGGCACAAACTTGGTAATAGGAGATGGACAGTTCAGGTTACATATCTTTTATTGCTAGGAGCCTTAGCTGGGGTCATCCTTGTGGATTCCTGGGAGATTTCCTTGTGGTAGGTTTTTACCCCAGAATGTGCTCCCACTTTCCAGTAGTCTCTTTCAATACTCTCCCACTCTGTCCTCTCCCCAGCTTCATTACTCATGTTTCCATCCCTACTTGCCCTTAGTCCACTCACTAAATCTATTCTATTTCCTCTTTTCAGAAGGATCTGGCTGTTGTCTTCAGTCCTCTTTGTTACCCATTTTCTCTGAGATTGTGGATTGTAGCATGGCTATTCTTTATCTTACAGCTAATATCCACTTATGAGTGAGTACATACCATGCTTGTCTTTCTCAGTCAGCGTTACCTCACTCAGGATTATGTTTTCTAGTTTCATCTATGCCTTCAAATTTCCTGGTGTTCTTGTTTTTTAACAGCTGAGTAACACTCAATTGTGTAAATGTAACACATTTTCTTTATCCATTCTTCAGTTGAGGGACAAAGTGGTTGGGTAAAAGATTAACTAAAAAAAAAAAAAAATCAGTAGCTCTCCTATATACAAATAATAAACAGGCTGAGAAAGAAACCAGAGAATCAACACCCTTTACAATGACCTCAAGTAATATTAACTATCTTAGTGTAACTCTAGTCAAGCGAGTGAAAGACCTGTACGACAGGAACTTCAAGTGTTTGGCAAAAGAAATTGAAGATATCAGAAGATGGAAAGTTCCCTGTGCTTATGAATTGGTGGGATTAACATAGTAAAAATATCCTTCTTACCAAAAGCAATCTACAAATTCAATGCAATCCTCATTAAACTCCAGGACAATTCTTCACAGACCTTGAAAGAACAGTATCTGTTTCTTAAAACCTTTTTGTTTGTTCATTTGTAAATTCACACATCACTGAAGTGAGTTTAGATCATGTCCATTTCCCATTCCTCAAGCTCCTTCCTGACCCCCACTCTCCCTTCCTGGTTTCACCATCTTCTCATTATCCTTCTTTTCTTATTGAGTCTCTATGGTAACTCAAAGCAGAAGCACTATGCCCTAAGTTAGAGGGTAGGCAGAAGAGCGGAATCCCTGTTTCTCTCCTGTGCCTTAGTTTGCCTTGGCATCAGTCAATGTCAGCTGAAGCAGGGTGAGAAATATGGGAAAGAGGGGGAACTCTTCTTGACTTGAAACTCCCTTGGGTATATTCCCCATACTGCTGAGCTGGAATGGTCCAGGGAGGAAACTGTCTTGGTGCAGTTCCCACACAGTCCCTTGCTTTCTCTTTTTTATTTATTTTTTTTTATATTTTCTTACATAGATGCCTTTTTCCCACTTGTTGTTTGCCCAGGAATATTTCTAGAAGCTTTATGTGGTTATATTTTGTGTGTTGTAGCTTTCACCAATATCATTGGAAAGTGTATTTGAGGAACTTTTCTTTCATACTGTTTTTATGTTCAAAGTCCATCCCTTGATGTTTGTTGTTTTAAACTCTTAAAGTTTGGATGATTTTTGATTAAGCAGTAGATGATCTCAGCACTAGACCAAAAGCTACAGACAGTTACAATCATGATGAGTTCTACTGACTGAGGATATAACTCAGTGGTACAGTGATTGCTTAGCATATGCAGTACCCTATATAAAATCCTTAGTATTGTCAACAAACTTTCTTTCTCTGTCTGTGTCTCTGTCTCTCTCTGTCTCTCTCTTACACACAACAGACACACAGACACCTTCCATCAACAACATAATAAGGGTCCTGTTGTAACACATTCTGGATGTAACATTACTTTTAAACATTTGTTACTTTTGCTCATCTGAGAGGTTAAACAATTATTTGGAATAGCTTGACTGCACTTCTTTTACTGTGTGCATTATGTCTGAGATTCATGTTATTCTCTCTGTTGTGGACCTTTTCTTACATCCATCTTTGTACACCCATTGCCTTGGCATTTCTAATTCATGTCCCTTGGAGCCTTTCAAACCTAGTACTCTGTGGGTAGAGCTTAACTGGCTTTTCTTTTGGAGTTACTCTGCTACCTAACTTTTTCAATGCCATAGACATGCCATTTTCTTCCTTCTCTCTAGATTTCACATCTTGAGGGTAATCTTTGATACTTTTTAGCCTCTTTTCTAACAGAAAATCAATCCCCAAGTTCAGTCCCTTTCTCCTTTGCAGTGTCACTCAAACCTAGTAATTCTTCTGTGTCCTTAACTTCTAAATCCTCTGTCTTGGCTCTGACTGTCTCAGCTGTGAACATTGTAGTGATTCCTTTTCCAAAATCAGTCTTTTGCATTGTTCACTTTGAAACAAAGCAAGATGTAAGACACCAAAGGGGAGAAAACTAAAGCTCAGGCTAGAAGCAGTTAGTGGTAATTTTGGGATTAATTTAATGGGGATGTAGCAGAAATTGTTTACTTAAGCTCTTAGGAGACCCCAAATGCTGCAAGAGAATAACTTTGGGTGTTGGGACAAGTATACACATGGTCATATATTAAACTGTTAAAATTATTTACTGAATGTCATCTGTCAGACACTTTTCAAAGTGAGAGGAAGAAAGTTCTGCATTTAGCCATTTAGATTGCTGTCTCGTTGGAAGGCATGGATGTGCACAGTTTGTAATGGGGTTTGATAAGCATTATGACAAGGATATTCATATTGTGGTATTTTTATTTCTGGATAGAGACATGCAATATTATTAAAATTCTATTTTAAATAGTTAGAAGTTTATTGTAAGTTTATTGTATCTTGAAAATCAACTTTTGATTTCCCCAATAGGAATGATTTGACACAAATATTGAAATTACGTATATTATATTTTGCTTATGTGCTTATAAAATATAATTTTGTATTGATTAAAGGTTGTACTGGCTAGTTTTTATTGTTAACATGTCACAACTGAGAGTTATCTGGGAATAACCAACCTCAGTAATTTGGAATTGCCCAGCTCAATTGGCCTGGCCATGTCGGTGAGAGATTGCCTTGACAAATGTTTGCTGTGGGAGTGTCTATCCTCCCCTGTGGTAGCATCTCAGGTAGGTGGGTCTGTGCTATACTAGAAAGGCAGCTGAGCATGATCCTGTGAGTGAACTAGTGAACATCGTTCATTCCTGGTTCTGCTTTAGTTTTGTGAGTTCATACCTTGATTTCCCTCAGTGATTTAGTGTGACCTGGACACAGACAGAAACCCTTTCCTTTCCTTAGTTGATTTTGCTCATGTTGTTTGTCACAGAAACAGAAAAGAAATTTGAACATAGATATTTAAATTTGTCTTTTTTATTTTAAAAAAAATTTAAGATGAATTATTGCTGTCAAAGCTCATTTTAGATACGACATTTGTATTGAGTCTGTATTGTGTCTACTAGTCTGCTGTGTCCTAACCCTTGTACTCATGTGTCACTGAGGAGTTCCCACCCTCAGCCAGCTTTTCTCCTAGCATGTATCAAAAGCAAAGACCCTGTGCAGCTGGGCCAGTGGTGAGTGGTGACTGGAATATCTCTGGTGAGGCTCTAGATTACCACAGCAGCTCTACCTCTTGATGGCTGATGGTCTGTCATGTTCTAAAGAAATGCTACACAACAGTTAACTTAGTGATTTGTTTATTTGTTTTTTTTAACTTAATATTTTGAAGTTACTTGTTGAATAGGTATTGTATACAACTGTGATGATTTAATCTTGGTTGTCAGCTTGATTGGATCTGGAATGATTTAAGAGATACACCCGTGGATGATTTTATAAGAATATTTCCTGGAAAGACTTAACTAAGGCAAGGAAGATCCTCTCTCTGAATGGGAAGAATGCCTCCCTCCACTGGCTACTCAAATGTAAAGTTGGCTGAGAGAAAATCAGTGCTGTGTTTGCCTGTGTCTCTGTTCTTTTGTGGGTGGTGAATCTACACACATGCTCTTGCTGCTCCTTCCCCCCTTGGCTGACATCATAATCTACCTTCTTTGCCCATTCAGTGTGCATTGAAGACCAGCGGGTCTCTTGGAATTACCTAGGCCTTCAGTGCCAAATTGGGACTGCTGAGATATCCGGGCTAGTGTCCTCAACAGGCATGAGGTTTTTGACCTGTTTTGTGTGCAAACAGCCTTGGTTGGACTACGCAACCCAACCCAACCCATATTATATAGTCCAATCTAATAAATCCCCTTGGTAATGTATGTTTATTCTTTTTATTCTGTTCTTCTCTATAGAGAAAAATTAACATAATACCTATATTGTCATTCATTTTGGTATATTCTATATACTACTTATGATTATTCTTTTCCTATTTTTGATTTCCTTATTTGAATCTTGTTTTACTTTGAGAGGTCTTATTAAACTTGTAGCACTTCTCATACCTCAGCGCTTCAGATGCAAGCCTGCATCTTTATTTGAAATCTAGAGGTAATGACCATAACTAGTAACTAGTAATAAGGATTATGACCTGACCAGGAGCAGAGTACAGTGAGGTACAGTAATTTACAGTGGGATAGGGTGATAATCTCTCTCTCTCTCTCTCTCTTTCTGTGTGTGTGTGTGTGTGTGTGTGTGTTGGTTCTGTTGAGAGCAATATTTACATCAGATGACGAGGTAAACCACAAAGGGTTGATGCAAGTGTGTGTGGAATGTATACTCAACTTCCATAGTCTGGCACCCATTTTCACCTCTTCCTTTTTGGAGTAATTTTAGAACCTCAGGCAATGCTAAAACTGATAGAAATGACAACCTCTTATTGTATGACAAATAGTTTTGTTGTTCCAAGTGATTTCTGGTACATTCTTTTGAAAGTACACATATTTCTAAGTATATAATTGAAAATAAATAGTAAACTAGACAAAATCATGGCCAATGCTGCTGTCAAATATTTTTTATTGAAGAATTTTATAATTTTTAGATATTTATGTTTAATCCTTTAATCAATTTTGAGTTACAATAAAAAATCCTATTTATGCTTATTGCTGCTGCTTTATGCTCTACAGACAACAGGCTACAGCTTTTTCAGCCTTTCCTCATGGAGATTCCCCAGGAATCTCCAAGCCTTAAGTATCAGACTTGTGCTGTAGAGACATCCTCAGGGACTACTACCAGGATCTCTGTATGCAGACAGCTTTTATTGGATTACAAGTCCCTGTCACAGAAGGAAGTCTAGAGGAGTTTCCTTTACAGTATATAACATTCTATCTGCTCTGTTCTTCAAGAGGATCTATTCAGTACAAGTTCTAATGAGGAAATAAGTTTAACAAGAAGGTGGAATGGAAAACTAAAGAATATTGATAATCAAACTCAAGAAACACACACAGTTGGAAACCGATCTCATTATTATGGAACCATAAAAATGATTGTTTTTTAAAATGTCCCCTCTACTCAAAGCAATCTCTAGTTTCACTATTGACCTTGTCAGAGTTGCAACAGGATTTTTCACATAAAAATAAAAAGCAATAAAAAAAAGAAGGTTCATATACAAAACAGAATTTGTAGGCAAGAAAAACAGAGATCACATTTCCTTGTTATTAATTGAATCACAAAGTTATAGTAATCAAAATAGTATGCTACTGACATAAGCACAGACACCCAGATCTGTAGAACAGAATAGTAAACATGGAAGTAAATTCATATATAAACCATCAGCTAGTTTTTATAAAAAGTTTACACAGTGCAAAAAAGGATAAACTTTTAAATAAATTGTGATGGACAGACTGTATATTCCAATGATTTAGAATACAATGTGGGTAAGTGAGACCACTCTGTGGGTAAAAACACTTTTGCAAACTTGATGAAGAACCCAGCTAAAGGTGGAAGAACCAAAGTTGTCTTCAGACTTCCACACTCACCCCTGCTAGAAACTGTACTTATGTATGCTTTGTAGACAAAACTGCAGGAAGTTTATAGTTGTGGGTGTTCTTAATGGGCTGCCAGGATCTTCTAGTGTACAGGAGACTGTGTGGTTTAATATGCTGTATGGTTGACCACAATCATCTCTATATTTATATGTTCTTAGGTATTGTAGGACTGGTAAAATGTTCAGAAATTCTTTCCATGAAGTTATTTCCTATTTTTTTTGTGCTTGGTTATACTGCATTCTGAAAATCCGTGTGTGTGTGTGTGTGTGTGTGTGTGTGTGTACGTGTGTATACACATGAACACATATTTATGTATGAATAAGAATATGCATGTACACCATGTACCTGCAGGGACAAGCAGAGGTTAGAAAGGAGTGTTAGATCCTCTGGAACTGGAGTTACAAGCAGTTGTGAGCTGCCATGTGGTAATGGGAAATGACCCTGGGTCCTCTGGAAGAGCACTTACTAGTTAGTGTGTTTAACCACTAAGCCATTTCTACAGTTCCTACACTATTCTTAATTAGACTCTTAAAAAGATTTAATTCATTATTTAGTTATGTGTATGTAGATAGAGTAGAATGGGGGAGTTATGTGCATGTGATTGTGTACAGAGACCAGAGCAGCTGGAGTTTTAGGCAATTGTGAGCCATCTAATGTGGGGACTGGGAATCAAACTCAGGTCACCTGAAAGATCTTCAAGCACTGTTACCCACTGATCAGTCTTTCAAGTCCAGATTGGAATTTTGAGCCTTTGTAGAGCTATTTTGTTTATGGAGAACATTTACATTAATTTTTATAGGAGTATGATGTAGTGATATTTTATGATCTAACTAATAAAGCTTGCCTGAAGATCAGAGTGCAAAGCTATCCACACTAGTTATCCATAGAGGCAAGGCAGTGGTGGCAAATACATTTAATCCCAGCAGCCACACTGGTTATCCATAGAGGCCAGGTTTTGGTGGTACATACCTTTAATCCTGGTACTTGGGAGACAGAGGCAGACAGATCTCTGTTAATTCAATGCCACCCTGAGCTACACGAAATTGATACAGTCTGTAAGAGAATCACAGCACACACAAAGGTGATCTCAGCACTTGGAATACCATGCCTTTAATCCCTAGAGAAGAATATAAGGCAGGAGGAGATAGGAGCTCAATGCAATATGAGGTTTGGAGGAGACAAGTGTCGTCTGGAGATGCAGTCAGGTCAGTGTCACCCTTTCTGTCTGAGCATTGGTAGAGGTGATAACTCTCTAGTGGCTGGCCACTTTGCTTCTCTGATCTTTAGTTTTAATCTCAATATCTGTCTCTGGGTTTTTATTATCAAGACCAACTGGAATTCATGCTACAGTATGAGGTTTGGTATTTTCTACTGTAGTTATCCTATAGCATACTGGCTTTTAAATTAGATATAAGAAGATAATTATAAAATTTTTGAATTTCAATATTTTTTATGCAGCATTATTTTAATTAACCAAATATTCTAAAAAAAATTGCTACTGATTTTTTTGAATGGGAGAATGTTTTAAATGACTAAATATAGCAATATTTACAGTATTTGATAAAAACAAAACACAACAACCCAAGTGCTTAGTTTCATTACACTATAAGCTTAGTCAAAGTGTTGACACATTCACCCATAAGCTGTTTCCTCTTACAAGCCTTTACATCAAGGCCTCCAGTGTTATTTATATTGTATTCACTTATGCTGATACTTTATTTATCTCTGATGCTTTGTAGCATAAAGGAATAACTCCTGGACATTTGTGAGTAAAGCTTCTAAAAGTTTGTGGAAACAAATGGTTGAACTTGACTGAGGGGCTTCTGTGAAGAGAAGAAAGGTTAATGTTCTTAGCAGCATTGAAGACTAACTGTATTATCTCAGAGTTGGTGCTGCCTCAAAGCACTGACTGCAGCTGTCACCACTCATTGGAAAGCAGTAATTCTGGGCACCGCCTAAACATCATTAGTAAGAAGCTTTTTAGTTGTAGTGATGAATAGTAATATGCAACACTTGTATGTTTATTTCCAGCATTAATTATCTCAATGGTACTTTAGTTCTTCTGACCTTAAAGATGAATAATAAATGGAATAGAAATTTCCCTAATTAATCATCAGTGTGGTGAAGATGGATTTGTCCTTCAATCCAGAAACTTTTGAAATATATATGCATATACATATTTAATTTTAAAAATAGCCTGTGTCATTTGTCACTCTGATACTGTTTATTTTAAGGAAATAACTCAGATAAGCCTTGTTTTCTGCTCTAATCTTAAAATATGACCATTGAAGAAGTGTGGCTCAGTGATTAAACCCTTGAGCTCACAAAGGTTCATTGATAGCTGAAATTAAACCATCAAACATTTTTATTTTTTGTTAGCCAAATTTTTATAAATGACACTTGTAACAATTGAATGTTTTTTATTTTTTAAATTTTAAATAACATTTAATTATATAAATTTTTTCTCTTCCCATATCTCTTATGTATCTACTCTCAAACTGATGACCACTTTTTATGATTATAGGTATTATTTATGTATATATATCCAAATATATACAATATTTGATATTGTTCATGTATATATGATATCATGACTGACCACTTTATATTAATTAGATAATTAGTTAGGGAGATCCTCCCTAGGATATACTAATTCTTCATCTTTCATTATTCCTTAGTTGCCTATAGTTCTTAGTCTAGCAGTTGGGCTCCATGAGATTTCCCTCTTCAATGTTACCATACCTATTGTTATTATTGTTGTTCAAGTCTTGTTTAGATGACCATGTTATTGAGGTATCAATGGATATAGCTTTCCTGTTATTTCTAGGAGACACAGTCCTCAGACTCTTATATTTTCACCCCATCTTGTGCCATGTTCCCTGATTCCTAGATGCAGGAGTTCTGTTGTAGATGTGTCATTGAGGCTAGGCACATTATGATCAGTTGATCTCTACATATGATCTGTTATAGTTTTCTCTAATGATCTTTATTTGTTGTAAAGAGAAGCTTCTCTGATTAGTGTATGGTGGTTTGAATAAAAATAGTCCCCACAGATTCATAGGGAGTGGCATTATTGGATGTGTGTCCTTGTTGAAGTATAGGTGTCCTTGTTGGAAGAAGTATGTCAAAGGGGATGTGCTTTGAGGCTTTAGAAGCTCAAGCCAGGCCCAGTATCACTCTCTCTTTCTGCTGTCTGCTCATCTAGATATAAAACTCTTGGTTCCTTCTCATGTCTGCCTGAGAGCCTCTATGCTTCCTGCCATGGTGGTAATGGATGAAACCCTCTGAAACTGTAAGCCAGCCCCAATTAAATGTTTTCCTTTATAAGAGTTGCCATGGGCATAATGTCAATTCACTGACTAAGATACTGACTAAAACAAGGGTATAAGAATAAGATTTACAATATACTTAGGTATTATACTGGTCTAGTAAAATGGGTTCTCTAAGATTCATGACAGCACTAGGCCCCAGGTAGTTGCCAATATTTCTAGTACCAGAAATGATTTTCCTACTGTTCAGTGAATTTTGCCTCCCATTGGCAACTGTTGGTAACTGCCTAGATAGGTGTGCCACTATTGCACTTTTAGAGCTATCTTGGCATACTGTCATTTGTGCAGCGAATAGGAATCATAAATGGATAAGGATTTTTATAGGTTCCCTCCTTTAGCAGCTTACACAGCACCTCTGGTACTATGAAATATATTCCTCAGGGTGGTGGCTTTCGGGTCAGATTCAACTACAATCTTCCAAGACCTATGACCAAAGTGTGTTGTGTCTTTAACAATAGGGACTTAATACCTTCAGCCTCTGAAAGACAACTAGGGTTAACAACAATAGATTTTTTTTGGGGGGGGTTACTTGAACTACCTTGACCAACAACTTGAACAGTGCTTTCTTATTCATACCTGGGTAGTAGGGTTTTTATTAATCTATGGATCCCTAGCACCCATCTAAGATTCATGGCTGATTGTGCACAATTTGTGGGGACATAGGTAGATGACAGGAGTTTGCTGGCCAGCAAATCTAACAGAAGGGGTAAACTTCCAGTTCAATGAAAGATATTTTCTCAAAATAAAAAGTGGATAGTGGTAGGGGAAGATACCAAATGTCCTCCCCTTGCTTCCACATGTGTGGGCATAGGCTTGCATACATCCTATGTATATGCACAAATGTATACAATGTTCTTTTATGTCCCACAACAATAAAACAAGATAAAACAGATAAAAATATTGTTGAGGGGAAAGAGTGTTCCAGTTAAGTTTCAGAAAGGCCAATGATTTTTAAGATGTAGTATAGTATCCATTTTTAAAACTTAAGCTTTTTATTTTGAGATAATACAGAAAGACTGCTACCCAGTAATAACAGTTTTGAAACTAAAATATATGTTGAATCTAGGTGTATTGGCTAGTTTTATGTCAACATACACTAAAGTTTCTAAGAAGGGAGAACCTTAATTGAGATATTCCCTTCATAAGATTGGGCTGTAGCCATGTAAGCCTCTAGGTTATTTTCTAGTGATTGATGTAGGATGGCCCAGCCCATTGTGGGCAGTCACCTCTGTGTTGGTGATCCTGGGTTCTATAAGAAAGCAGGTTGAGTTGGGCATGGTGGCACAGGCCTTTAATCCCAGCACTCCAGAAGCAAAGGAAAGGGGATCTCTGTGAGTTTGAAGCCAGCCTCTTCTACAAAGCAAGTTCCAGGACAGCCAAAGCGTTTACACAGAGAAGCCCTGTTTCAAAAAACAAAAAGGAAGAAAGGAAGGAATGAATGAAGAGAGGGAGGGGGAAGAAGGGAGGGAGAGGGAGGGAGGGAAGAGGGAGGGAGAGAGGAAGGAAGAAAGGAGACTGAGCAAGCTATGGGCAATTAAGCCAGTAAGTAGCACTCCTCCTTGGCCTGTTTATCAGCTCCTACCTTCTAGTTTCTGCCCTGCTTGAGTTCCTGCTCTAACTTCCTTTGATGATGAACTGTGTTGTGGCAGAGTCAGCCAAATAAACCTGTTCCTCCCTAGATTACTTTTGGCGTTTTTATGACCAGTAATAGTAATCCTAATTAAGACTTCAAGATACACACACCCTTGATTCATTTGATGTAGAACTGTCAGCACAGTGTGTCATTACCATGACCTTTTCAGTGCTATTTACTTCTTCCCTGGCCTCTCAAGCCCCTCTTTTCTCTTAACTCCCTTCAACTTCTGGTTTGTTCTTTGTATAAATTTAGTTGTGTGTACACTATTATATAAATCAAACAAGACAAGCATGTAACATTTTAGTATTACCATCTAATTCAGCATTGCTCTTTAGAGATATTTCTAGATTGTAGTATCATTAGTTTCTTTATTTTTCATTGCTGAAGTGTCCCATGGCATCCCATAGTTAACCTTTATTTGGTGAATGGTATGTGGGTATTTATAGTTTTTAACTGATATGAACTAGATACTGTGAACAATTGTGTGCATCTTTTTATTGAGAATATAAGTTTTCATTTGTCAGGGATAAATATCCAGGGGCAGAATTTTCTACATTATGAAAGTAACATCTTTAGTTTATTAAGAAATTATAAAGCTATTCACATTTTCTCTGTTATATGTGATCATTGCAAGTTTACCTTCATCTTCACTGATGTTGTCACATGTGATTTCTGCTCTCCATTTTGTCAATTCAGTGATGCCTACTTATTGTTCAACTAAAAACATTTATTTTATGCATGTGTTTGTACATATGTGTAAATTAGCATGCTATGGCATATTTGTCTAGGTCAGAGAACAACTTTTTGTGTCTTTCTACCATATCAGTCCTGGGGATCAAACTCAGGTCCTTAGGCTTCAGAGAAAGCACCCCCTATCTTCTCAGCACTCCCAATATTGTTTTAGTTTGCATTTGCTCAAGACTAATGATGTGTACATATTTTCCTGTGCTCATTTGTCTCTGTAGGTCCTCTATTCATGTCTTTTGCCCATTTTCAATTTGAATTTTTGAATCACTGTTGTTGAATTGTATGTGTGAACTCTATTGTTTGCAAATATTTGCTCCCAGTCTGTCGCTTTGTCATCCTCTTTGTAGTCATTTGCATAACAAATTTAAGAACTGGATGCTTTCCTTTCCTGGTTTGTTTAATCAATAATTTTTAGCCCAGTTTTGGACTTTGAAGATTTATTTTTAAGGTTTTGTAATTTTATACTTTGTTTTAAATTCTTTGATCCATTATTATTTTTTTTTATTTGTACAAGGAGATATTTAAGAAGGCTTAGTTCCCCTCCCCACTTTGGGAGTCTCTATGATTGTACAATTGTTTTAGCACAATTTATTAAAAGTGCTATTCTCTCCCCATGTACACAATCAAGTATATATGTTTACAAGAGTATCCTGGTTGGATCTCTGTTCTGTTTTGCTGCTGTTTGTACCCATTCTTCCGACAATACTGCACAATTTGACCATTGTAGTTATGTAGCCTACTTTGAAATCATATAGAATGTTTTTCTCCATTTTTTCCTTTTAAAGTTGTAACTATTTAAGAAGTGCATGTGCTATCCATTGCACAGCAACACCTTATTAAACACTTCAGTCCTGTGTGTCTCCATATTAACTTCAGAAGGATTTCATCTCTTAAAAATATGTCCTGCTCAGTTTGATAGGATTGTGTTAAACCTGAGTGTCAATCTGAGGGAAACTAGTTCTTTTATCTTACAGGTATTCCTACTCCCTGGACACCATATTTGCCTTTTTAGTTTTTATTTTATACTTAGCATTGGTACTTTATAGCATTCCGACCTTGTAAAAGTCTAGACTTTAACTTAAATATTTCTTTGTGCTGAGAAATGATACTATATAAAATGTTCTTCCTGTAAAAATTGCTTTTTTGTTCTTATATTAATTTTCTTTTTCATTGTTTACTGTGATTTTTTTATCTTTAATATAGAAATGATGTTAGCTTCAAATAATGGATTTTTCTTTCTTTTGGTGTGAATCCTCTTTTTCTTTCCTCATTGCTCTGGTTATATCAGTGCTACTACTACTTCATTACAAGGTGACTGAACTCAAATACAAAGAAAATATATGCAGTCTGTGCAATGCCACTTAAATGTACATGTTTTAGAGTTGATTATGTGTATTTAGACAAAAATAATTGGTATACTTTTCCTTGGATAAGACAACCTCTCTTCCTCTCAGTTAGCCACAGTTGCTTGTATAGGATTGAGTTTTTCATATTCTGTGTCAGAATGTCCACTGTTGTTGTCCTTGTTTAGGTCATTTTCAGGCAGCCATGTTGGAGAGACTTTGTAACCGTGAGGTTTTGGACCTGGCAGGACCCCATCACCCCTTTAGCCCAAAATGAACACAAGGACTCTATATTAGTTATAAAGCTGTTGGCTGATGGCTAAGGTTTCTTATTGGCCAGCTCTGTTTTAAAATTTAACCCATTTCTATGAATACATGTATTTCCACCTGGTCTTATCTTATGGGGGAAATGCTGGACCTGCAACTATTTTGCCTGTTACATTGTGACTGCTCAGCATCTCCACAGAGAAGAGAGTGATTTCCTGTTTGTACTTATATTCTGATTCTGCCCAGCTACATCACTTCATATCTGGCCAATTAGCCAATTAGTCTTTTATCCATTAACCAATAAGAGAAACATATACAGAACAACCATTCCCCACGAAAACCTCATGGCTGTAGTTTCTGACATTTCCAGGAGTCACAATCTCATAGCAGACCTCTGTTCTCTGGCTTTTACAATCCTTGAGACCCCTCTTCCTCAATGGCTCTCTATCCTTAGGCACAGGTGTACTCATCTGTGATAAAGACAAAATCATGAAATTTGCAGACGTGGATAGTACTAGAAAAGGTTATTGAGTGCGATCCAGACCCAGAAAGACAAACAGCACATATTCTCTCTCATATGAGATTCCTATCTCCAAATCTAGATAGCTTAAACCACTAACTAGGAAAGTAAAAATGGACCATTGTGGGGGTGATGGAAGGAGCATTAGAACCAGGAATAGCAGTTTACATGTGATCTAAAGGGGTAACGGGGAGGGTGCTCTTATTATGGAACAGGGGAGATAAATACAAAAGGGAGGAAGGTAAAATAACAGTAATCTAAAAAGGTCTATCCTAAAATGGGTTTAGTACATGTAACATGGAATATAAATACTTCACTTTTATAATACTAAAGTTAGTAAACAAGTGTGCTGAGTGTGAACATGAATGCTCCTAGCCATTCCCAGTAGAAAGGAAGTCTTTTGCTCACACTGTAATGAATCACAGGTTTTTGCTGGTACCTAGTCTTCATTAGCTCTGATATTTTTATGAGTGTTCTTTATCAAAGTGAGGAAATTATACTTTGGCTTCTAAGAAATTTTGCTGTGAATGGTTTGTGAATTTTATCAAGTGATCTTATTCCATCAATTGAAAAGATCATGAGAGATTTTTCTTTAGATTATTGATGTAGGAGAGTTCATTGATTTTTAATTTTGAATATTGAAATAAATTTGCACACTTGAAATAGACTTCTGTTGTTCACAGTGTATAAATGATACATTGCTGAGTACTATTTTTGTAATCTTTTGTTAGGAATTTTTGTAAGTATAATTCTGAGGCATATTGTTTTGTGGTTTTTCTTTTAAACTATTGTCTTTAGTTTCTGTATCAGAGCTAAGTATAGTTACACAAAATTGGAAAGTGCTTTCTCTTATTGTTTTCTGGAACACATTGTGTAGATTGATGTTAATTTTTCTTTAAATGTTCAGTAGAGTTTTCCTGAGAAATAATCTCAGCATGGGGAGGTACTTAAGGGTTACTTTATAAGGTGGATATTTTGCTTCACCCATCAAACAGTTTAGAAAACTAAGGATGAAATTTCTTAATGACACAGGTCTCCATTCCATTTATTTTGGAGGGTGGTTTAGAGTAGTGGTTGAGCCAGAATCTCATGGGTGTTGGGCAAGGATAGTGTTGCTAAGTTTCAGCCCCAGCCCAATGTTACTCTTTCATTTCTTCCTTCCTGGTGTTCTGGAATCTTTCCTCTTATTGCTTCTTTCCTTTTAATAAACTTACTTTATCCAATCCCTGGTGGCTGATCACTTAGGAATAAAGTTTTCAGACTTCTTTTGTTTAAGAATATTGTAGTTTTCCTTTCATTTCTCACATATTTTATTAAGTATAGAATTTGGGCTAATGCGTTTTGTTTTTTAGTGTTTGGAAAGTACACATATATTCTACTTTCCAGTGAGAAATGTATTATCATGTGACTTACTCCTCTGTCACTGCTTCAGGTTTTTCTAAAGAAAAAAACTAAAAAAAAAAAAAAAAACTTAAAGTTTTTCGATTTTACAAGTTTTTCTATCAGATCCTGGTGGAGGGTTCTTTTGATACATCCTTTTGTAGGAGTTGTTGAACATTTTGAATTATATGTTTTACTTAGTTATAATTTAGTTGGTGTTTATTGGTTTGTCTGTTATCTCTGTCTTCATTGTTCTCTCAAATCTGGACTAAAGTCACATGTGTGTTTGGTCTGGGGTAGGTCCATGAGTTACTATTCAGAGAACATTCTTGGCTTCAAGGTATAATTATTTCCATTTGCCTATTGATAGCTTTATTCTTTTTTAGTCCTGAGCTAAAACAGTCTCTCAAATAGGCATTGAACAGGAGGCAATGTCTTCTTTACAGGTTTATTTAGCTGTACATAATTATGCTACATATAACAATTTACAATTTGTGCCATACCTGCTTTACAGGTTTATTTAGCTGTACATAATTATGCTACATATAACAATTTACAATGGGGTCATCCCAGCTAGAACATTCTCCAATCTCTATAAAGTTGATTCAGTTATCCACAAAACCAAGAAATAGGTTAGTGATTGATATCAAAAGGTCTGTAATGTTCAGAGTATCTTAATCTTATATGTGTGTAGAGAGTGATTTTTCAGAATCCATATTTACCATTGATTTTAACATTTAAGTGTAGTTTGTCATATCATTTAATGCAAAATTATAATTTATTGATTTTTTGAGAGGAGACAAGATAATAGTAAGTAAACAAACAAAAATAATAACAATATATAAATTCTAACAGTGTTATACTCATAATGGGACATATCTACTCTGTTATCTGAAGTATCTAGAATAGTTTTTATTTTAAAAACAAAATTATTGTTTTGTTATGTTATTTAACATGAAGCTGGAAGAAAAGAGTGACAACAAAAGCTCATTGAGTAGAATTATAGTTTCTAAGTCTCCTTTTACTACAGTGAACTCACAAAAGTCTCACACAGCAAGATTAAAGTAACTTTTCTTTTTTTGCATTTTTTAATTTATTATTTTACATGTTGATCCCAGTTTCCTTTCCCTCCCTCCCTTCCTCCCTCCTTCCCTCCCTCCCTCCTTCCCTTTTACCCACTCTGCCCTCTCACATGCACCCTAACCACCCTCCCCTCCCATCCCCCACCCCAATTCATTATGTAGGGGAATGATGTCCAGTTGGGGTCATGTGGATCTGACAGGTCATGTGAAGTAGGGACTAGGGCTTCTCTCCTGTCTCTAGATTAAGGCACTTATCCCTCCATGGGGGATGTGTTTGCAAGGTCCTTTTGTGTACCAGGGATATATCCTGGCTCCACTGTCTGAAGTCTCTTAGACTGCTCAGTCCTTCTGGCTGAGACCCATATTCAGGGGGGCCTGAGTCAGTCCCATGCTGGCTTCCCAGCTATCAATCTGGTGGCCGTTAGCTCCTCCTTGTTCAGGTCAGCTATCTCTATGTGTTTCTGCAGCCTGGTCTTGTCCTCTCCCTCTGCATCTGGGTTCTAGTTCGACTCAGTGTTTATGTATGGGTGTTTGCTCCTGTTTCCAACAGGTATTGGATGAGGGCTCCATGGATTATTTAGTTGTTGATCTCACTATCCGGGAAGGGCATTTATGGTAGCCTTTCCACGGATGCTCAAATTGTTAGTTGGCGGCAGCCTTGTAGTTCTCTAGCCGTTTCTTTGTGTTCAATTTTCTCTTCAAACCAATATTGGCTCCCTCTTTTATGTTCTCTCTCTCTCTCTGTCTCTGTCTGTCTGTCTCTCTGTCTCTGTATCTGTCTCTGTCTCTGTCTCTCTCCTGTCTTCTGTTCCTATCCGGACTCAACACGTGTTTTCCTCTCCTCCCCCTTGCTTTCTCCTACTTCTCTCTCCATTCACTGCCCCCCCCCCACTTCCCCTGTGCTCTGGGGGGACTTGTCCATTCCCACTTCTGTGAGGGACTTTATATGAATCTCTTAGAATACACCTTGTATCCTAGTTCCTCTGGTGTTGTGAATTATAGGCTGGTGATCCTTTGCTCTAGGTCTAAAATCCATATATGAGTGAGTACATACTATGCTCCTCTTTTTGTGACTGGGTTACCTCATTAAGGATGGTTTCTTCACTTGTCTGCGAATTTCAAGATGCCAATATTTTTTTCTGCAGAGTAGTAGAGTAACTTTTCAAATAATTCCCCAGTCATAACTGTACATTTCAGTGCCCTATACCAGTGGTTCCAAGCCCATGTGACCCCCAAACCCTTTCACAGAGATTGCACCAAAATTATAGTTATGATGTAGCAATGAAAATAATTTCATGGTTGGGGGTCACCACAGCATGTGAAACAGTTTTAAAGGATCTCAGCATTAGAAAGGTTGAAAACCAATGTTCTCTCTCTATACAGTTAGAATAGCCATTCAGAAACAATCGAACTTTACAGTTTTTTACACTTTCACTGTCAGTTACATTTTATGGATGTATCCACAACAAAACAGAAAAAACAAAGCAAAACAAACATGACAGTTAAAAGAGAGAAATAGAGCTTTCCTCTTTCATGACTCTTTGCCTGCATTCCATCCTTCCTCATCACCTAATATGTGTTGTAAAAGTATAAGAATAGGCATAGAAATGTGTAATTAGAATATCAAGCACCAAAATACAGCTATGGTAACCTAAAATATTCTCTTATAAGATACTAGCCATTAGGTAGCATTGGTAAAGATTGTGTATTGCTTTCATTGCCTTTGGCTATTTTTATGTTAACATCAAAAATAAATGTTTCAAAGGAGAATGAACTGGATATAATTATATATAAACAATGCTGAGATCAATAGTATTTAAAATAGTTGGGAAGTAAACTAAACATGAAATGTATTTCTGCATCCACTTATTTGAAAATACCTGGAGGCCTTTTCTTATCCCAAAGGCATTTCTAATTTGCATAGCAAAGATAATACTATTTCTGTTTTCCTTTAATATTCAGATACAGTTATACTCAGATAAGAAGGGTAGGTACCTTACATGTGAAAACTTGTATTTAATTTTGTGTTTCAGGGCTAGTCACACTTTAAGTAAGTAACTTCTTGATGAAACAGGAAAGTGTGAGCTTCTAAGCTTCAGCTTGGTTATCAGACAGCTTTATCTTTGACAGAATTTTTGAGGCATAGTTACAGATGTTCATTTCCCACTAAAGATTGCACTGTCAAATTCAGTTTATAATATTTTAATTGTTTGAAAATGTTTAGACATACATATGTATTTTGGTCGTCATAACTACCTGGATTCCTTCCCCTTCAGTCTCCCCTTCTCCTACCACTTTCCCCTCCTAACTTCGTATGTGCTTTATCCAAGGCAGCACACGTGTTCATTTGCCCCTGAAGGTTTCCTTGTTCCTTTGGTTCTTAGTGTTTAGTGTGCTTTCACTGTCCATCATGTGAACACCTCTGAATTTTGTTATATTGGTATAACTTAGGAAGCAAAAGGTGCTGCATTCCATTTAGACTCTTGGGTGACATGTGTACAAAGATCCTAACACCAGTGAGTACGTGTGTGGAGCTGCCATGCTGTGTCCAGAAAATACCTGCACTTCAGGCTCATAGTGTCTTTCTGTCCCCACTTCCACAATGGTTCCTGAGCCTTCGAGGGGTTTTAGTCTAGGAACCCAGTAGTTCCTTATTCTTTGTAATGTGACCAGTTGTGGGTCTCTATGTCAACAATCATCTACTCTAGATAGATTTTTCTCTGATGAGGGCTGAAAAGATGTGGCACTCTATGTGTATACCAACCAGTAAGTCATTAGGAATCTGTTTAATATTCATTGTATTACAGCAGAGTAATAGGATTAGGTTCTCTCCTGGGGCCTATTGCCTGTCCAGTCACAGATTCTTGACCTGATAAATGGGGCCAGGTGTGGTTTCCATCTCGTGGTGTGGTACTTAAATCCAATCAGACAGTAGCTGTTACTCTCATGATGTAGGTGCTACTATTGTAAGAGCAAACATGTCTTACCAAGGCAGTCATTATTAGATCTTTCAGGGTTTACAGCTAGGTAAGCTTGAAGATTACTTTTCATCTCTACTATTGTCCTGAACTATGAAAGCTAGCTAGTAGAGATGAAGTTTCTTGGTCCATATCAACCCAATAACTTCGTGTTCTGACTCACATATGTGCTATCTTCAGCAATATTGTGTTGCATTCAAGTTCTGCAGAGTAACCAAGAGCATTAGCAGTAATCTGTATTATTTAATGGTCTGTAGACCTCACTGACCAACAACTCCAAAGGAGATAACCTGTCTTGGCACTGGACTTTTTAATTGTTAGCCTGTTGTGTCTAATAGGAGGCCTGTTGCCCCATTATGGAGTAATGCATTTTTAATTCTCTCTCTCTCTCTCTGTCTCTCTGTCTCTCTCTCTATACACACACACACACACACACACATACACAAACACATATATATGTACACTTTAGGATGTTTCTATAGTAGTAGGTTTGTATATGATTTTTTGGGAAGGTTTTTGGTGTTAATCATCTCTCTTGATATTTCCTTCCCATCCCTCACCCCAGTTTATCTCTTTTTGTTCCATTATTCTCCTTTAGCCCTTTATTCCAATGTGTTCTATCCCCATTCCCTGAATGACCCTTTCTCTACTATTTCTTACTAATTTCTGTGGTTATTACTAATCACATGCATATATCTGAAGAATGGCTGCTAATATCCACAAATGAGAGAAAGCATGCAATATCTGCCTTTGATTCTACTTTACCTCACTCAGAATGATGATTTCAGCTCCATTCGTTTCCTGTGTTTCATAATTTTTTAACGCTGAAAAATATTCCATTATATAAATATGGCACATTTTCATAGTTCAGTTAGCGTTTGAAGGACATTTAGGCTGTTTTAATTTATTGGCCATTGTGAATAGAGCAGTAATAAACACAGATTAACAAGTGTCTCTGTAGTTCTTTGAATATTTGTTCCAGGGCTATGAGGTTTGTGCACATGGTAGATCCATTTTCAGCTTTTTGAGGACCCAATGCACTGATTTACATAGTGGTTATCCAGTGTTTCCCTCACAATAGCAGTAAGTGTTCTCCTCCCATATCCACTTCTGCATCTATAGTCACTTTTATATCAATTTTGACAAGGCTAAAACGAAATCTCAAAGTAGTTTTAATTTGATGGTTAAAGCTGTTGGAAGATTTTAAAAATGTTTCTCAACTATTTGCATTCCATCTTCTGAGAACTGTCTTCTTAGTTCCTTGCCCCATTTTAATTTGCTTATTTGTTTTCTTGATGTTGAGTTTTTTTGAGTATTTTTTGTATATTTTAGATAGTAACCCACTTTCAGATGTATAGCTATTAAAGATTTTCCCATCCCATAGGCTGCCTCTTCACATGAATGATTGTGCCATTTTAGTCCCATGAGGTACCATTTATTAATTATTAGTCTTAATATGCATACTATCAGGTTCCTGTTCAGGATGTCCTATGTCAGTGAGTTTAAGTGCATTCCCTATTTTATTCTCTATCAGGTGCAGGATGCCAGATATATGTTGAGGTCCCTGATACATTTAGAGTTGAATTTTGTTCAGGATGAAAAATAAAGACTTAGTTCAATGTAACCCCCATCAGAATTTCAGAACTTCTTCATAGAAGTTGAAAAAAACATAAATTTCCTATAAAAATACAAAAGGCTCAGCATATCCAGAACGGTCCTGAATAATTAAGACAACCACTTCAGTAAGTTTCACTGTTCTTGATTTCAAGTTATAATGTAGAGCTATAGTAAACAATCAGTCTGGTACTGCCAGGAAAATGGTACTACTCAAACTAGACAGTTAATGCTGAAGTTGGACCTTGTCTCTCTCCTTGCCCTAGCAGTGTTGCTTCATACCTTTTCTCTGGATTATTCATGCTTGATACAGCATCATGACCATATTACTACCTGCTAATCTGTCCGCATTTTTGGAATATATATGAATGTATGTATGTGTGTATATATATATATATATATATATATATATATATATATATAGTGTTCTACAACCTTTAAGTTCCCCAATTTATAATGGTAGTACCTATTATCCATTGTCTGTGTTATAAATAAGAGTCAATTTGAAAGTGTCTAGCTCTTGTAATTATTAAATACTCTACAAGTTTAGTGACTTCTGATAGCTCTTTAGCTTAGCAATATGCATTCCATTCCTCCCTTCTCACAGGTTAAAGATAAGAAAATGAGTCAAAAAAGAGAAAATGATTAAAAACAAGATTTTACATTTATTTCAGGTTTTTTTGCAGAGAGATAGGTTGATATAAAAATTGTTACATGTCTACTGACTAGTGAAATTTTTGTAATATTTCTTACCTTTTCCTTTACCAATAGGGAGTTTTTGTTTTCATACTGTTCTAGTATTTTCTTGCCACTTTTCAATGTTTTTCAGTAGTCCTTATGAATTAAATGTAACTTATTTTTTTAAGTTGTACTGTTTATTTTAATATTTACAAACTGCCAAGTTCTCTCACTTAGAAATACCAATACAATAAATGTACATGAACATAAGCTTTTGCTTGGAAATCTTGGGTCTAAAGTTGGAACTTTAAGAGACACAGCATAGTTTGTAGCTGGAGTCCGATACAGAATGTCCTGATTTCATGGTATTTTCTTCAACTTTGTGTGTGTGTGTGTGTGTGTGTGTGTGTTTAATTATGAAATGTTGCTATAAATAATGATGACTATCCATCTATTTTGACAAATATTTGATAGATAACTAATTATATTTTTAACTTTATTTTATGCATGTGGATGTTTTGTCTGCATGTAAGTCTGTGCACCATGTGCATGCCTGATGTCTGTGGAGACCAGAAGAGGTCATTAGATCACTTAGAGCTGGAGTCACAGATGGTGGTGAGCTTCCATGTAGGAGCTGGGAATCCAACCTACAGCCTCTAGAAGAACAGTCAGAGTTTTTAAGCACTGAACCAACCCCCATGTCCCAGAAACCATAATTATTATATGTAATTATAATTGTAGTTATCTTTTTATATTTCCAAGTCCAAGCTTCAGTATCTAAACTTTTGTATCTGAAGACAAAAATACCATATCGTAATCAATAAAATGTAATTAATATCTATTTTTAATTTTGAACCAAGTCTTTAATATTACTCATCAAATACAAGTGTCTGGTTAATGTTTGTCAAAAGAGCAAAATGCTTAGAGAAAATGAACTGTGGTGACATTTATCATTTATTAAAGTTTGCCTGAGGATTCAGAAAGCAAAGTCAGCTACAAGCCATAGAAGCCAGGCACACATCTTTAATCTCAGGACTCAGGATTGAGATCTCTGTTCAAGGCCACAATGAGCTACATGAAATTGATCTAGTCTTGAAGAGAAATAGCTCACACAAAGATGATTTCAGCATTTGGGATCACATGCCTTTAATCCCAGGACTCATAAGAGGTATTTAAGAGAGGAACAGGGTCTTACCTGGCATTCATTCATTCTCTAGGCATTGAGTGTCAGGATTCTCTCCAGCCATGCAGAAGAGAGGCAGCAGTCTGAGGCTTAGTAGAGAGTTTGTGAATCAACCCTTTCAGCCTGAGGTAGAGTAAGAGCTAATGACTGGCTGCTTTGCTTATCTGATCATCAGCTTAAAGCTTGAACCCCAATATCAGTCTCTGGGTCTTTTATTTATCATGCTACAATGAACATGTCTGTATTTACTTTTTTATTTTATGTGACTGAAAATTAATTCCATCTTATCATGAAAGTGCCGAAAATAAAATATAGATCTATAGTGATTTTAAAACAAAGGTAATAATATTGCTTAAAAAATGTGACCCTTTATGTTGATTTTACCTGTGTGTATGTGTGTGTTTGTGTTTGTGTGTCTGTGTGTGTGTTATGTCTAACATGAGAAGCCTTTCTTCTCTCCTGGGGTCATTACTCATGTCTCAGGACTCTACTTAATGATCTGAGTGAGGAATTTCCTTTGAATGGTAGAAATATGAATTATTTTCCCCTTTCTGTGACTTTCAGAATTTATTCAATCTATGGCTTTCAACCTTTCTGGAGAGCAGAAAAAAGATGGGATGGGGGCTGGTGGGAAGAACAGGGGAGGATGGGAGGGTGGGGAAACTGGGATTGACACGTAAAACAAGCTTGTTTCAAATTGCTAATGATATTCTGCTATACTCATAGATTGTTTCCTAGTACAGGCTTCATCAGTGAATGCATCATCCAGCAATTTATGGGAATAGATGCAGAGACCCACAATGAAACACTAGGTGGAGCCAGGGAACCTAGCAGAAGGAGGGGAGATTAAAGGACCTGGAGTGGTTGAGGACTCCACCAGAATAGAGCCCACAGAATTAACTAAGCAGGATTCAGAGGGTCTGAAAAGGACTGAAGTGACAGACACGGACCCTGTAGAGATCTAAGCTAGGTCTTCTGCTTATACCTTTTGGTCCTGTAGCTGAATGTTCTTGTGGGTCTTTTAACAGTGGGAGTGGTGTCTCTGACTCTTTTGCTTGCTTTTGGGCCCCCTTTCCTCCTGCTGGTTTGCCTCATCCATCTGTGATATGAGGGTTTGTGCCTACTCTTATTGTAACTTGTTATGCCATATTTGCTTGATATCCCTGTGAGGCCTGCTCTTTTTTGAAGCAAAGTTAAGGAGGAATGCTCTGGGGAAAAGGGGAGCTGAGGGAACTGGAAAGAATGAGGGAAGGGAACTGTGGTTAGTATGTAAAATATGAAAAAATAATAAAAAATAATATGTGTGCATTAAAATAACAATGCATTTATTTATTCTTGGTTTTTCAGACAGAGTTTCTTGGCTGTCTTGGAGCTAACTTTGTATGTAAACCAAGCTGGCTTTGAACTCATAGAGTTAAACCTGCCTCTGCCTCCAGAGTGCTGAGATTAAAGGCTTGTGCCATTACTGCCTGGATTGCATTTCTTCATTTTTAACCTTGGCTATTTACTTACTAATAGGATATATGAGCTTTTTGGGTAGTGAATAACTTCTCAAACTATGTAATCAGTTGACCACTAATACTCTTACCATTTCACATTTGTTTTAACTCTCTACTTTTCACCACAGCTATTACAAATCAGCTATATCATGAGACAGTACCACAAAGGGAATTTGGTCTTGCTTTACCTGCCAGATTGTGGAATCTTAACAGATGTCAAGGTTGCTAGGCTTCCCATAGACATTTAAAATATCCTCAGTGCCATTCTATCTTTGATACAGTACTCCTGGGAACCTTGGCACATTCTGGATGAGAATTATTATTTTCTCTAACAGTATTCCTCCCTATTCTAGTAATATATGGATTCTGGCATGCTTGAGGTTCTAATTTGGGTTTTAATATAGAGAATCTTGTTTGAGTAGCAGAGTTTCCCAAGAAACTGAACTCATTGTTGAAGGGGGATGGCACAGTTGGTAAAGTCTTTGTAGGGCCAGTATGAGGGCCTGTGTTGGGCCCCAACACTCATGTAAACTGGAGCAGAAGAGAGAAGCAAATCCTGAGCTCACTGGACAGCCAGCCTACCTAAATCACTTAAAGTCACTGTTTCAAAGAATAAGATGCACAACAATGGAGGGCAATACCTGATGTTGATCTCTGACTCCTGTATGCATATGCACACATGTAGACATGTACCTGTGTTCACACATGCATATATACAAGGTTGTACATTTAGGACTCACAGAGATATGTTTAGGGTTTTTCTTGACAGTGAGACATAAATGCTCCTGGCAATACCGCCTGCATCAGAAAGAAAGATGGACATCAAAGAAACGGGTTATGAAGTTCGCTTTAGATATGGCAAGATTAGCCATTTGAGCAAGATACTACTCTTGTCTGGACTGTTTGACTTTATGTTGTATAAACTGGACATGCAGGACCCACAGGAAAGTGACTGCTGATACAAGATGGACACTGCTACAGTGTTCCTGCTTCATGGAAGAGTCTGCTAGACAATCTGCAGGACACAGAGAAAAGTGACTGACAAACTGCCAATACAGGTGGGCAGTTTAGTTTCCTCCTTTGCTGAGGAGTGTGCTAGACACACTATGGCCTATGGGATGAAGATGGAAGATTACAGAAGAACTTCGGGTAACTGACCAGGCAGTGAGTTGTCTCTGTCATTTCTAGAGTTTATTATTATCCTTCTGTGGTCTTTGATGGAGTTGAAGACAAATAGTTATGGTTATAGTTTTCCTTAGTGAGGATTAAAGATAAGTTACATATAGGACTTTAGACTCACAAAGATAGGGTAGATGATGGAATACTTTCTTCAAATCTTGCTAAATGTTACTGGACTAAATATTGTTAACTGTAATTCTTATTTGATAACTGTTGTGTGATATATTTTACTATGTTAAAGTTAAAACCCTTCTTTTTATTTAGAAAGAAAAGAGGAGATGATGGGAGATGTCATTCTGTGTATATGTTTCTCATATTGGTTAATGAATAAAGCACTGTTGGCCAATAGGAAAGCAAGATAGGCGGGACTAGGAGACAAGGAGGATTCGAGGAAGAGTAGGGAGGAGTCAATATGAAGAGACGTGAGAGAGCAGAACCGCCGGCCCCCACTCTCTGGTAAGATGAGACCACATGGAAGTACTTAGATTAATAGAAATGGGTTAATAATTAAGCAGAGCCAGGCAATAAGAAACAAGTAACTGGCCAACAGCATGATATCAAATACAGAGTCTGTGTGTTATTTGGGGCTGGCGCCATGGTGGGTCCAGGCTGGCGGGGGGGGGGGGGACCTTACTCATAACACAATGGTTAAAAAAACCATAGTAATAAATAAAATAAAATAAAATAAAAAGATATAGTTCTTGATATATATTACTTATAGAAGAGGTTTAATTTATAAATTGAGTAAATAGGTTTATGCAGTACATTTACAAATAATTTGGAATACAAAGAAATAGTGAAAAAAGTGAAACATTAAATGGTATAAAATGAAGAAATGAATTACTGTGTGTCTTAGTTGGGTTTTATTGCTGTGAAGAAACACCAAGATTACGGCAACTCTTACAAAGAAAACATTTAATTGGGGTAGCAGCTTACGGAGGTTTCAGAGGTTCAGTCCATTATCATCATGATGATGAGCATAGGGGCATACAGACAGATATGCTGCTGGAGCTGAGAGAGTGCTACATCTTGCAGGAAACAGGAAGTCAACTGACTGCTGAGGGAAGCTTGAGCAAAAGAGACTTCAAAGTCCACCCCCACAGTGACACAATTTCCTACTAATAGGACCACTCCCTTTGGGGGTCATTTTCTTTCAAACCACCACACTGTGTAAGATCACAGACATAAGCAGAAAGTGAAATACAATAAATAAATTAAGTGTATGAGGCAATATAATGGAAACCTATTTGTATTGTTATATTTTGTGTTATTGTAGTGAATTAAAAATGTCACTGTTGATCTGTTTTAAATAAGTCTACTCTAACAGAACTTTGAACAAAATATTTTCTTTGAAGGATGCATTTGACAGAAAGTGTATTCTCAACTTTGTGGAAATTTAATTCTTGTATATTATGAAGATAACATTTCCAATTCCATATGATCTTAGTTTAAATCATTGTAGAGCAGTTATGATCCGTTTAATTTCTGATGCTATACTAAACACTATGATCTAGGAGAAACTTAGGGGAGGAAGGGGCTTCTGTGGCTTACATTTTCAAGTCACAGTCTGTCAAAGTGGAAAGTCAAGGCATGAACTCATGCGGGAATTGAAGCGAAACCACAGGAGAAGGCTGTTTACTGGCTTGCTGATTTGCTGGTGCTTTCTTGTACAGCCCAGGCCTATCTACCTTAAAATGGGGCCTCTCACAGTGGGTAGGGCCCTTTGTCAACCAAAAAAGGGTCTCAGTGCTGTCTATACCCACAGGTTAATCTGATGAAGTCAGTTCTTCAGTTGAGGTCCCCTCTTCCCTGATGATTCTGGGTCGTGTCAGGTTCACAATAAGAACTGACCAAGACAACACAGTGTTAATAGCTTGTATGTATCAAGTGTTTATAAGAGTAATGCATAGTTCTTCTCATGTACTGAATGAATTCTTTTAGTAACCTTGTGGTTGGCTGCTTTATTTCTGTTTTATATATGTAGGGATTGAGATGCAGAAAGGTCAAACAAATTGCATAAGCTCAAGTAGTTGATAAGTGGTAGAGACATAGTTTGGAATGTACATACAGAATGCTTGTTCTTAACCTAAGAGCAGAATGAACTTTTGCCCAAGTTAACTAACTAGCAAGTTAGGAAGAGAGAATCTAAATGAGTGAGCTAGTATAATGATCTGAGGTATTTTAAAACCTTTTTATTGGTAGACAGAGGGAAATGGAAATAGTTAAACAGAATGTTTGGAGTCTTTAGAAGATAAAATTTGTACTTATGAGTATTTTATTCTATAGGATGTATTTCATGACAAATTCAAGTGGTTGGATTTTATCAGTGAACACTAAGGCTGTTAGAGAATATACTGATTTAGGAAGACAGCATAGCCATGCCTCATCGTAATTTTGACTTATGATATGGCTAGATATGAAGAATATTGGCCTTCTTTGGCAGGTCATTGGTGTGCTCTTCCTGTGCCTTCTTGTTCTTATTGAAGACTGTTTTTCCTTATTTTTTGTTACTCTTACCCTTCTCTGCAAAAATACTATTTGGTTGCTCTGGATGTTTTAACTGGCTTCTTGTTTTCCTGAAACTTCCGCGGTCTTAGGAGGTTTTGATTATAATGTAAATTTTGTACCTGACAGTACATAATAAAACCTTAAATTTGATCAAAAGTTTTATGTAATGTCTAATATGTGCATGGTGTTTTACAAGTTGCATGTGGGAAAATGTGAGGAGGAATTTGGTTCTGGGAAAGAGGATGCTTGTCTACAGAGGTTATTAAGGAAGCATATCTGTCTGCAATTGTTCCCTGTGTCGGCACTATTCGGTTCGGTGCTTGTGAACAACAGGAATACAGTTACTGTTTTCTAGGTTTATATAGAATCACAATTTCTGGAGGTCTAAAGAAGATTAAATATTTATCATAAGGAATTTAAAAACTGATAGAAAACAATGGTTAGAAGCAGGCATAGAAATCATATTTATCAGAGTTTAAATTCCTGTGTATTTCTTTGATTTCTTAAAATTTTCTAAGTCTGTTTCCACACATTTTGAGAGGATTTTTAGATTCTGGCAACAAGATTGCACTTGCTGTGAAGCCAGAACTACAGGATGGGAGGAGAAGACCAATTTTTATGCAAGTTGTCCTCTATCCTCTGCATGTGCCATGACACACATGTGGCCTCCCCTCAAAAAGCAAGTGAATATAAAAATAGATTTTTAGAAGGGGAGTAAGGAAGATACAGGTAAAGAATTTAATTAAAATCTCATTTGGTACTGGATGATTGGTACTGAAAAATAATAACTATACTAAAAAGTTCTCAAAAATGGTAAAACTTTGATCAAAGGTGATACAAGGAGGGCCATTATCACTTTAACTTTAGAGAACATATGGACACAAGGTTTATATATGGGTATTTCACTCATCAGGTTATACATTTGTTTAAGATATTCTTTTGTTTTAATTCACCCATGACTTGCTAAAATATTGTGGTGTTTCAATACTTAGGATACTTGGGCTATCTTCTTGTTAAAACATCTTCATAGGCAATGCTGGCATGAACTCAGATAGTGTGCTCTAGAGGAAAAACTAAGCCAGAAAGCTCGATAGTTTGCTTTCTTTATTAATGGAAAAAAAAAATCCAAGACTAGATTTTACAGTTGTAAAGATCAGAAAAATTCACATCATTTATTACAATTTGTTGTAATTGTCTGAAAAGAAGCTATACTTAACATCCAGTGGTTATGAACATTGGCTCTGCCCTTGGGCAAGGTTTTGAAACTTGGTTGGCTATTTATGTGACTCAGTCAGACATTTTATACCATCATTTTTAATGCCTTAGTGTGCTTCCATACAATAAAATAGGAGTTGTTTTGAGTTAAATGTGTATATAGGGATTATGATAGTACCTAGAAAATAGTAAGTTAATTATCATTATTACCTTGTATTGTAATTTAAGTTCAGTAAAC
Source organism: Phodopus roborovskii (assembly GCF_943737965.1). Taxonomy (NCBI): domain Eukaryota; kingdom Metazoa; phylum Chordata; class Mammalia; order Rodentia; family Cricetidae; genus Phodopus; species Phodopus roborovskii. Next base: position 18,799,989 of record NW_026126447.1, read on the forward strand.
TTGTTAGTTTATGTAGTCTTGAGAAAAATAAGTTAATATCTTCTGTATCATAGGTTTGCCAGGGTTATTCTTAGCCTGTTTGATGTTATTGTCATTCCTTAATATTTTATTTTCCTTGTATTCACCAACACTAAAAATGATGTTTATTGTATTCAAATTCAAAAATTGATGAATGCTAGATTTTACTTTTTATGTATACATTTCAAATTAAACCTAAGTAAAGATCGCTTTATTTTCATATTCGTTTTATTCTTCTAAATGTTGCATATTTGTATAAATTATGAAGATACTGTTTGTTTTTTTAAACAGTTTTTTAGGTAGGTTTATTAGGGTTTTTTTTTTAATTCTCCTATTTTCAATCCCATTCCTTTTTAATTGGGTCTGGAAATAAACTCCATCATAATCTTAATCTGTTCTGCAATAGGTAAGTTAATTCTTAGTTTTAAATGATATTATTTATTTAGGATATACACGTTGTAACCTTGAGATATGTATTTAAAACTTAACTATAGAAAAATGAGAGATCATCTTCCATTTTTATGCTTGGAGTTAAAATAGAAGCTGAGTGAGTGGACTGCTGCCATAATAAGGTGATACTATGTACTCACCACTCAGAAAAACTCTCCCCTGCTGCATTCCACCCCTAAACACATGGGCTGCGCAGCTGCTGTATGGCTGTGTGCTGTCCCATGTGTATTAGGCCCACACAGCCTTCAAAGAGGTTGCATTTTGGAGCATGGTAGTAGCATGGCTGGCTGGAGACCCCAGAAGTGTAGCTGCCAGAATTCTGCCATCTGGCAATGTTGCTGCTAGGCTGTTCTACTCCGTGCATAAGTATATATTTTTGCTGAGCCCTTTTTCTGTTGCCACAGCTATGAAGTCAGAGATATGGATGGTTGGTCATGGGAGCTAGCAGGAAGATGTTTAATTAGAAACACTCTACTATTCAAGGTGAGAGAACATGCAATAAAAGTGTGAAGAAATGCATTTGAATTTTCACAATAGATTCGAGAAGCTTGACATAATCTTTTAACTGTTATGAAGACCTTTAAATTAAAGAAGTGCAAGGGTATGGCATAGAACAGCTATTTTAAAATTCTGACCATACATAGCAGAAGGTGATACAAAAACACGGTTTTTGTTTTTAAGAAAAAATAATCATGATTGACTTCATTTAGTGAAAGTTTATTTTCATTTCATTCCAAACTCTCCCAAACATTGAACATAATTCAGCAGTCCATGAAAAAGAAAAAAATATGTAGTTTGTGTGTGTGCATATGAGAGCACAAAATATTGACATGATAATTGCAGTCAAGCCTGAGTGAGCAGTGGCCTGTGGGAATTCAGCTGGTGTTGTACCAACTGGATGACTGCTCAGGACACAGTACAAAATGCAAGGTGCAAGTTAGCACTTTATTTAGCACAGGCAGGCATCATTTAAAAGTCCTTGGGGGCAACCCTGGTGATGTGCAGATGTTAAAACAGCTTGTTCTGAAGCACTGATATTTCTGCATATTCTAAGAGACTTCTAGATTCTGAGTGAGAAATATTTTCAAAATTATTAAAGTCATATAATATATAATTTATCTGTTTTAATGCATATTTTATGTAATGAGTTGTGTATATGCAGAAATATCAGGACTTTTAAGTAATAGGGAAGTATAGGAAAATCAAGACATTTAATTTATAATTACAAAACAAAAAATGTTATGAGCTTTAACTTTAGAAATTAATTTAGTAGGTAAATAAGAGTATTTGTTATATTATTTAGTAATATTTAAAATATAAAGTTATAGTTATAAAATATAATGTATTACTTACTTAAAGTAGTCATAAACATATTGTTAATATTTACAGAATCAGATATCTTGTCTTGATTTTATTCTATATTCTACTTTGGACCTACTTGATTGGACATGGAATTTTTCAGGTGTGAGGCTTATTTTACAGACTAGGTTCTTGCTTTAAGATATAAATTTAGAAATTTACTTTTAAAATATAATAGTTCTAAATTTTGTTTTTTTTAATAAATGAAATTATATGTAAAACATAGAAGTATTACTTTTATGTAACTCTGAAACACTGCAACAGATGATTTGTTTGTATTGCAATCTACACAAAATATAGTAACATTTTTACTTAAAAATGACTATTACTGTGGGATAGACACTGTGTAAGATATTTTTGCAACTTGTTCAGTTTTTCTTAGTATTTTATTCATAGGTAGCACAACAGTAACTCTATGCATATAAAAATGTGAAAACAGAATACTTCATAGATGAAAGGATAAAGAATTTTATAATAGTATAATTCTCATTTCCCTAAACATTGGTGTTTATTAGTCTTACTGTTTTTGAATCTAAATGTTTACTAGGAATTGGTAATATTTTTGAAAATGAAAACGAACAAGAGACGCTACATTCAAATAAGAGAAAACAGTGCAGGTAGCTTTATTTTGTTCTTTATTATTATGTATCTGTCAATTAAGAACAATCAACCTCTGTGCAGTTTGCTTTTTAATTTTCTTTGTTTTCTAATTCATACCAATATCATTATCTCATTTACAGTTAAATGTTTCTTTTAGACTCTAATATTTCATTTTGACATCTCATTAAAAATGGGCTCAAGCCCAGAAAATATGATCCTGTCGTATTGTATAATATATGGCATGGTTTATAACACAATAAAAATTTGTTTCTTAATGATTTTCAATAATTTCTCAGTTTTTTAGTTTAGAAAAATGGCAGCAAGTTAGCATGGTAATTCTTGTGGCTGAGCACTGCAGTGGTGAGTGTTTACAAGGGTGGGACTCCTGGGAAACGTGGTTGGGGCTTTAAACTTGTACACATCTGACAGCCTTTCTTCACTCCATTTTTCATCCTAAAGAAGTCTGCAAATATTCTTAGCTCACATCATTATTGCACATCAGTGGTTCTAATTAGCTAAACAGGAGTTTGTCTCAGTCATTGATCATCATCAACTTCTTGACAGTGTTTTTTTTTTTTTTCTTTTTCTTTTGAGGATCCTTTTTAAAAGTATGTCTTGCACATACTGTCTATTAATTGAATTATCTACATTAGTTTGTGATGCTGTAAACAGTTTTTTTAAAGATCATAATTTCTAAGTAAAAAGTTTTGGTACATGTTACAGAGTGTTCTGTTGGGAACATTTTATTGTATTGAAAACATTAATTATCCTGTGCCACAATTTGCATCAAGATTTTGAGTTGTCACTTTTCAACTTCAAACTTACAGTTTTAGATTTTTGGTTGTAAAATATATCACTAAAGTTTATCTTTGAAGTTTACACTTTGTATAATATATTTAATTTGTGATCTATAACTGTAATTATTGTATTACCTGGTCTCTTTATAGCCATGTAAATGATTTGTTGTTGAAATAGAATTTAATATGTATCTAAAGTGCTTGAACTCTTAGTCTAGCTGTTATAAAATACATATGCATACACGGGTGGTTCAAACAACAAAAAAGTTATTTCTTAATTGTCCTCAAGTTAGCAGATACTAATGTATGTGCTAGTAAAAATGCCGTCTTTCTCAATGGCTACCCTTTTGTATCCTTATAAGGTGGGAGGGAGTGGAGATCATCTAATGTCTTTCTTAAGGATGTTATAATAATTAAAGAAGGCCCTGGCTCTCTGACCATCCTCAAATGACAAAATTTCAAATAGAATTTCAACATAGAAATTTGAGAGGAAAACACACATGTAGTGCTCCTTGCTCAGAGTTTGTGGCTCAAAATGTCTGGGGTTGGGTGCAGAGCCTGCATTTCTAACTTAGGCAATACTCATACTATTGCTTGACAGCCTGTGATAACTAATGGTTAGAATGTGGGTATATTTCTACAAGGGTCTGTCAGAGAAGTCATCTGACATCTGTTGCTGGAGTTTACTTTCTCAGCTGATTATGCCCCAAATAAGCACACAAAGACTTATATTATTAAACTGTTAGTTAGCTGGCTCTGTCTTAATTATTAACCCATTTCTGTTAATTTCATGTGGTCTTATCTTACCAGAGAATGCCTGGTACGTCTGTCTTGTCTTCCTGGTCTCTACATGGCATATCCTCACACCCCATTCAGTGCCTCTCTGCTTACCATTCGCAGATTTCTCCTTGTCTCCTAATCCCACCTTTCTTCCTGCCTTTATTGGCCAAATAATGTTTTATTCATCAACCAATAAGAGAAACATATATACAGAAGGACAACCCACATCAGACATCAGATTTGGAAACTGCTAATGTTTTTGTTGAGGATGGTGGTATACAGTTAATTTTATTTTAATCTTAATGGAGTCAGCAGGATTTATTTGGGCATTTCTGAATATCATAGACTCATTACAGAAGAGTTGATTAGAAGAACTCTTAACATTATAAATTAACTAATTCCTGTAAAGTTCAAAATAAGTCATTTGTGGTCTGCGAATCTAGCTAAGTCAGGAAGGTGCCTGTAACACGAGTATGGAGATCTTCTATCACCAGAACCCCATAGAAAGTTGTATGTGCTTATAATTAGCCGGCCTTGCCCAATTGAGTCCTAGGTGACAGTGAGCGACCTTGTGCCAAAAAGCAAAGTGGCCTCAACCCTACACAAGGAATTACAGGTACCTAAGGAATGCTGGAGCAGGAGAAATACCCTTGAACAGGAAAGAGCACACCAACCAATTATCCAATATCAGATGGTCAGCCCTGAAACATACATTTCCAAATAACAGCATGTCATAGCGCTCTTCTCCATCCTTGGACTCTTCTTTCTTGATGTTCCTTGAGCCTGGGGGAAATTGGTATAGATGTGGGCCGAGCCCTAAACTTATTCTGAACATTTCTACAACTTATCTGTCTGCATTAACTATCCACTGCAGTTTTGCCTGCTAAGGTTGAGAGCAAAACTAATCCATAGGTATATGGATTATAAGGCAGTTTGACAGGTCCATTTAGCAAAACAATACTAGGTCTCCCTTCCTTCCAGGGCCTATTACCTTCCAGCCAGGGTTTTCAATCAAGTTTACAATATCAGGCATGAATTCTGACTTTTGGAGTAGGCCTCAAATCCAATCATTGAGCAACAGATCTTGTTAGTATGTTTATTCAATATATATCTCCAAATGATTTTCACCTAGTGTGGTCAGCATAAAGAAGTAAGAGTAGATACTATCGACAAAAAGTGATTTCTGATAAACACATGTGAAGATTGAATACTGGAATACCTTGACATTTTCCCACATTTCTAGGTTAACAAAGCAGGAAAGGAGAGAGGGACAAACGATAATACAAACCAGCAGCACAGTGCTCAATAAATAGTGATTGGATGTGATGTCAATGTGTTAGACACATCTTTCATGTATTCCTTTAAATATGAGAACTACTTAATTCTCATGCATTCTCATCAAGTATCTCTTGAAAGTGCTGCTGTTTCATCTCCATCTTTTTATTTCTGAAATGTTATAGACTATGTTAGAATTCCCTAGTGAACAAACTCCTGTATTTTAACTGTGTCATATTTTTAATGTCATCATTTTCTCTCTAGCATCCTGGATGAGTACTTTATTAATATTGTTAATATTGTTACTGGTTTATTTTTGTGTTTAGATTTTTTTCTTAGTTATTTTTGCTTTAGTTTTTAAATTTTTATTTTCAAAATTTTGCAATATTCTATAAAATGTACCTGTTATTATTTTATCTAATTAATTTTTTTTTTTTTTTCACATGGGCTTGTTGTATTTCTCTTCACATTCTTTTTTTTTTTTTTTTTTTTTTGCATATAGAGTATTTTTTATTTAATTTTATATAACAAAGTCCAATTAAATGAAAACAAACATTTATACACAATATTTGGGAATTTGGGCGTCGTTCTTTCCAAACTACTTCCTGCTGGTAAGGGGCGCTGTCTTGGGGGATTCGAAGAAGATTCAGATATCCTAGCTGTAGTCTGTAGGGCTGTTTTGTCCAGCTGTTTGGAATGTAGGATCAGCTTGTACTCTGTTTCAGGCGGTCTGGTGTGATCAAACCACATTAGTCTGGAAGGAATCCACATCTTTTCATTTTCTGTGGAAACAAAAATAGAAATACTTTTCCCCAGTAACTTGTTCTTCAACTTAAATTTTGGAGTCAAAGCGTTTTTTTTTTTTTTTTTTTTTTTATTATTATTATTTTACATGTCGATCCCAGTTCCCTCTCCCTCCCTCCCTCCCTCCCCCCAAGCCCTCCCTCCCTCCTTCCCTCCCTTTTGCCCTCTCTACCCTCTCCCATGCACTCTAAACACCCTCCCCTCCCAACCCCCCACCACAATACAATATGTAGGGGAATGCCATCCAGTTGGGGTCATGTAGATCTGACAGGTCCTGTGAAGTAGGGACTAGGGCTTCTCTCCTATCTCTAGAATAAGGCAGTTATCCCTCCATGGGGGATATGTTTGCAAAGTCCTTTTGTGCACCAGGGATACATCCTGGCTCCACTGTCTGAGGTCTCTTAGACTGCTCAGACCTTCTGGCTGAGACCCATATTCAGGGGAGTCCGAGTCAGACCTCTGTTGGCTTCCCAGCTATCAGTCTAGTGGCCCTTAGCTCCTCCTTGTTCAGGTAAGCTGTCTCTATGTACTTCTACCGCATGGTCTTGTCCTCTCCATCTGCTTCTGGGTTCTAGTTTGACTCAGTGTTTATGTATGGGTGTTTGCTCCTGTTTTCAACAGGCATTAGTTGAGGACTCCATGGAGAAGTTAGTTGTTGATCTCACTCTCCGGGAAGGGCATTTATGATAGCCTTTCCACGGAAGCTGAGATTGTTAGTTGGGAGCAGTCTTGTAGTTCCCTCGACCTTTCTTTGTGTTCAACTTTATCTTCAAACCAATATTGGCTCCCTCTTTTATGTTCTCTCTCTCTGTCTCTGTCTCTCTCTCTCTTTCCTATTTTCCATTCCTAACCAGGCTCAATCCTCCTAGTCACACATGCCTTCCTCTCCTCCCTCTCATTTTCTCCTACTTCTCTCTCCATTAGCTGTCCTCCCCCACTATACCTGAGGTCTGGGGGACTTGTCCCTTCCCAGTTCTGTGAGGGACTTTATATGAATCTCTTAGAATACAACTTGTATCCTAGTTCCTCTGGTGATGTGAATTATAGGCTGGTGATCATTTGATCTAGGTCTAAAATCCATATATGAGTGAGTACATACTGTGTTCCTCTTTTTGTGACTGGGTTACCTCATTCAGGATGGTTTCTTCAAGTGCCATCCACTTGCCTGCGAATTTCAAGATACCATTATTTTTTTCTGCAGAGTAGTATTCCATTGTGTAGATGTGCCACATCTTCATTAACCATTCTTCAATTGAAGGGCATCTAGGTTGCTTCCAGGTTCTTGCTATTACAAATAGTGCTGCTATGAACATAGTTGAACAGATGTCTTTGTTGCATTGATGTGAATCCTTTGGGTATATGCCTAAGAGGGGGATTGCCGGGTCCTGTGGTAAACTAATTCCCATTTTCCTGAGGAACCGCCATACTGATCTCCAAAGTGGCTGTATGAGTTTGCACTCCCACCAGCAGTGGAGGAGTGTTCCACTTTCTCCACATCCTCTCCAACATTATTGATTGTTTTAATATATATTTATGCATGTGCATATATATGTATGTTACATTTTATCTAGAGTATTACATCTGGTTATTGAGATAGTATGTTGGTGTATGTGGGTACATGTGTTTTAGAGTTTTGTTTGTTTATGGACACTACTTGAAATTACATTAATTGTCTTCTTCTGCAACCTTTATAGCTTTTTGTTTAATGTCCTTTCCTTATATAAATCTTATGATTGCTACAGAATTATCAATTCCACTTCAGTTCACCTTTTTGCAGTAGGTTTTGGTAACTTGAAGCTTCAGAAACAGTGAATATAGGAGTTTTGTTATATTTAGGCTTTTGGCTAGAGGGTATTTTGATCTATTCATACATATGTTACCTGTCTATAAACGTTTGCCTCTTTAGTCTTTCTATATATGTGCCTTAGTTTTCAGAAAAGGTGGACAGACACTTTTTCTAGCCTCCTTTCAAAGGAGTTTGAAGACCTGTCTTGGTTTTTTAAATTACACATGCACAAAGTAGTTCTGTTTCCTATTGTCTCCAGAAGCCAAGGTCCTATCCATTTCAGCCAGCATCTGGAAGGTAGCAGATAGCATCTTCATTTTCATTTATAACTCCGTATTTGCTGAGTTTGTGATCATCAGGGTCTTAGCCATGGTAGCCATGTCTCTTGTTTTTCTATTAGTAGTGTCCATGAAGAGAAGTAACCTACAGTGTGCACTAGGACTTGATATGTGAACTCATTAAATACAAAGTCCTTTCCAAAACTGTGACACCTCCTGACTCTGCCTCTCATCACCAGGACTGTTCCTTCCTCATCTATGTCCCTGTGCCAACTTGTGATGCTTTCTCTTTCCTTTTGTATAAATTATTTGATAGGTGAGTTCTTTAATCACAGATTTCTATTTGTTCTATTTTTAAAATCTTTTAAAACTATGTTATGAAATTTTCCATTGTCAAATTAATGTCAGCTCTTCCTTTATCATCTTTCTATGTAATGCTATATGTGCTTACTTATATGTATTTATAGTAATTATATGTATTATGGGTCTTTGTTTCTCAGAACTATGCTCTAGTTTTACAACTTCTATGTAGTTAGTAATATTCTCACATAATTGAAAGCACATAGATAAATATTAGAATTTTAGTATTTCTTAGCCCAGGTATTGGCTGTTTATAAATCCGTTTTATTTTTTTCCTCTCTCTCTCTTTAAAGTCTTTTACCTTAAAAGTCATGGGAGTTTTTTTTTTTTTTGTTTTGTTTTTAATCTGTTTTATCAAAAAAATTAAAATACATTGTGAAATGTTAAATGGATGGAGATAAATATAAAACACTGAATAAGATTTGACACATCTGATATATTACCTCTGATAAAAGTCTAGTGTTGAGACAGTGCTTTTTTAGACCACATCTATAAGGATTCTTTCCTTTCCTAGCATACCCATTCTTTTTCTTTACCCCAGTGACTATTACACTAAATTCCTCTTGGTTCTTTGATTGTTGATCTCTTTTAAATAACATTTTTATCCTTTGAATGTTCCATGTATTTATACAATGTAGATTGATCATATCTACCCCCACAACTCCTTTTACTAGCTCCCTACCATATTTTCCCCCAAACTTTGTATTTTAACATACTTTTGCTTCTGGTTTTAACAACTCTTTAGGTTCATTTAATGTTGCACATATAAACATAGGTGTATGGACATTGGCTGGGCCATGGCAACCTAATATTGGGCCATGTTTCCAGGGGAGAATGACTGTTCCTCATCAGCTATCAATTGCTAGAATCCCCTCTGATAGGCTTTGGACTCAGAAGCTCCATGTGTCAGCTTGACTGCTTTAATATTGTGCAAGTCTTGTTCAGGTAAATGCAGCCTCTGTGAGTGGCTACTTAGAACAGCCTTGTTATGTCTGGAAGTCAGCAAATTACAGCTTTACCCACAAGTGATCTGACCTTCATATTATTTCTACTTTCTCTTCATTGAGCCTTGGATAATGAAAGACTGATATAGATGATCTATCCACAGCTGAGCACTCACAGTTATTTATGCTCAGCACATTGGTCAGTTATTTCTCTGTATTAGCCACCACCTACTGACAGAAGAAGCTTCTGACTAAAGTTGATAGCAATACAAATATATGAGCATAAATATGAGTATTTAGAATTTATTTTGACATCATGACCAGTTGGCAAAAACAAACAAACAACAACAAAACAAACAAACAAACAAAACAGTAGATTACCCCAGGACAGATTATCTTCCAAGTCATGGGCTCTTGGTAACTTTTGTATTACCAGACACAAAGTCCCTCATGTGAAGCAGGTAACTTATATAACTTTCATGCCACTTTTACCTCAATATTGTGGACACATTTTGTCAGCAGATCAGGATGTAGCATGTAGTATCCAATACTAGGTAAGACCATTGAATAGTTTTTATCATTATTTTGTATAAAATGTTTATATTAATAAGTGCAGTTTTACTAATTCTTGAAAATTATTTTATGATCAAAGTTAAACTATGTTTTACACATTGATTATCATCTACCTACACCTAGAAACTAAACAGTTTCTTAAAAGTGAAGTTGTCATTGTTGTCAGCAGTGGTTAAGTTGTTGTCACTTGCCATCCATATGGTTTCTGATTAATTCTGAGAGAGCTAATGACACATGGTAAGCAACTACCTTATATTTTAAAAATATATTTGTTACTAGGGTGTGATCATTTAAAGGCGTAGTTATGACCTGGGACAATGGTAGAAACTCACTTAGCATGTATGATCTTCTGGAAAACAATGCAAGAGTAACAGTAACCATTGGAATGCCTAGGAATTATGACTAATAAACTCTATTTTTCTGTTTCTAGAGAAAAACAGAGATCTGAAGCCAAAGACAGAAAAGTTCTGGAAATTTTACAAGTCAAGGATGTTAAAATACAAGAATTGGAGCAGGTTGTATTCTAATGAGAAATACCAAACATGGTATTTGCTTAAAGTTGTAGATCTTTAAAATTATTTGAAGTTTTTGTTCTAATATACATTAAGAATACCAAAATCTCTGCATGAAATTGTTTTGAAATCGCTGTAGTCAATATTTTATTATTGTACCATGTTCTTAACCTTACTCTATCTTCTAAATTGATTAGGTGTAAATCTCATTAAAATGTTTAACAGGCCCTTGGGATTTTAAAGTAGTATTTATTATTCATTGTCTTACTGTATTTTTATTTTGCTTCATTATTAGTCACATGTTTCTGATCCGTACATTTTTACATGGTTTCAGTTATAGAAGAGATTCACGATAGTTGGTACTATTCTACATTAACTTTTGAAAATTTGCATTATTGAATTTTTGCACAAGTATTTGCAATCCTATATTGTATATATAAATTAAATTACAGAATTAAACAAAAATTTACAGTTTTCATATGTTTCTATAATCAGAATATTATTACCACAAAAATGTGTGTGCTCTCCTTAGTCCACAAAATTCCATCCAATGTGCCTGTGGCTGTGCATTTCATTGTTAAACAGTATCATTCTACCTTGTCTCCAGTGGCTGTACTCTAGCTCATGTTGTGAAATATACTAGTCCACCTCCAAGAGTTCCTTATAGTCTTAGTACTAGCACTTTTCAGAGCTCCAAGTTCATAGTCTCTTCTGAGATTCAATTCAAACTCGTATTAATAGGCCCTTGTTAAAAAAAATTTTAAAGAAAAGATCATTATAGAATACCAGTATAGATTTCCAGAACAGAGTCAACATTCCCATATAAAAATAAAAGAATAGGGACAGAGAAAGGACTAATGTAAGACCAAAGTCAGTAGGATAAACAGTAAGTCCTGGAGATCCATTTTAACACTTGGGGAGTATGATCTGGGCCCCAAAGTACTTGGGCAAACCTGCCTCCATATCCTTGCCATTTTCTGCCCACATGGGCTGTCTTTGGTGTTGGCTCCACTCTCTTCAACTTTGCCTGGCAGATAGTGTGCATTTCTGGCATCTCTTCCTTTTTTAGGCCTACAATGAGTTTTGTTTTGACTGTTATAGCATCATGCATAATTCTCTCCAGGGATGTTTGAAGGGATACTGACATCACTATGCAAAGTTTGGCTTCCCAACACTTCCTAAAAATCTGTGTGAGATGAGATAATTCTTGGGAAAAAAATATAAATCTCTCTCTCTCTCTCTCTCTCTCTCTATATATATATATATATATATATATATATATATATATATATCTGTATCTATATCTATCATGTGAACAGGTGAACAGTGCTAGGCATGCCCTCAGCTTAAGCAGCAGCTGTGCCTCCTTACATTATGGATACAGCAGCCTCTGAACACCTACAGGACTAGTAATGCAGGGAAACATTTCCTTAGGTGATCCTGTACAAGCAGAGTGCCACACAATTCTTATCCTGAATCCAAGTGTTTTAAGTGAGTTAAAACTTCCACATATCTGATCCTGAAATTGGGAGAGTTCAGCAAATTTCTGAGGCAATACCAATTTTTCCCCTTGTCTAGTTGAAGCAAACATGGGCTTTTAAAAGTCTGATGTCTTTAGTATGCACAGGTTCCTTGGCCCCATCTTTCTCCATGCTCAATTTATGGACAAACTGTAATTCTTCAAATCTGTGTGCTCTCAAATCTTTTTGGAAGCCTGACTTGAAAGCCTGACTATGTGCATCTGTTAATAATCATGTTGACATCTCTATGCTGGGTGGCTTTGAAATTTATCCCACCAGATTAATTAGTCTATCATTTTATAAACTTAGATACTCACAAAGTTTAAGGACCCAGTCAAACTAAAAATTCTTTATGAGAATTCATTACAGATCCTCTCTGATAAAATTCCCATTTGGGTCCTCCTTTCCATGACATGTCACAAGTCCATTTTGTTCAGCATTCTGATCTGAGTTCTTGCCCAAATAATTTACAACATTGTAGATCTTCTGTAGTTTTGTTGTATGACAGGATTTTTCTTAGGGAGACACAACAGTCCTCTTTTATTACATCTGGGTCCCCACTTTCAGGGTGGGCCCTTCACCTCCTAGGTACATCTTGATAGATTAGATTAGGTTCTTCATTCTCTTACTTCTTCATCTGGAGCTCTCTGCTCTACTCTCATAATTCAATTTTGTCTGTATTTCTTCTCTATCTCTTCACTTTGACAAAATATATATTTGCCAGAGACCCCAGTTCTCTGACAAATCCAAGAAATGTGAATTTTTGTTTCATTGAGTTTTTTTTTCTTGTGTGGCTGGAAATGGGGCTTTAAAAATCCTTCTATGCTGAATTGGAAAAGAGATGTGTAGTGAGATATCCACTCTGCCTGCACCTGTTGCACTGATCATGCCCATTTGGGCATGGTCATAGGTTTGGGTTTGACTGGCAAAGACTAGGTCTGGGGTCCTGGACCTCAGCTTGCTCTCTTTTGGTTCCAGTTGAGTCATGGAGAGCAGCCTGGGCATGGATGCTTGGAGCGGGAACTTGTGATTTCTCCATGAATAAAATATAATAACCCATATTATAACTTCGTCCCATGTATCTTAATCTGTGCATCTATAGAGATGTACATCTGTTGAATTTTTGTTGTTTCACTGAGTAATGTTAAGTAATTTTCCACTCAGGATTTACAGTTTGTGAAATATAGTATTAATGAGAATGGCATTTTCTTGAGTTCAAGTCTTTATTATGCATCTAGTGAAATTGATAGAGTGTTAGGGTAGGTATTTTTAGCTTTATTATTTATACATAATGATTACAGAAGTGAAATCTAATGTTATCACATATATAGTTGATAGTAAAGATTGCTATGAGACTTTGTTTGGTAATACTGTTACTACTGAATGGAATGGTCATTAGCTCAATTCAGAAAAAAATTATGAAAACCAAAAGTGCAGCTCCCTGTAGTGTTGTGAGCTCTCAGCCCTCAGTGTTGAGAGCTTTCTTCCCTTAGTGTTGTGAGCTCTCAGCCCTCATTTCTTAACCAGCTGTCTGTGCTGTCAGCCATCAGTATTCCCAGTTCTTACTGTCACTAGATTGAAATAGTGAGGATTTCATTGGGCTGCTTCTACAGTGTGGAGGAATGTATATAAGGCAGAGTTTTCCCAGACTGACTCAGTGAAGACATGAGGATTTAAGCCTATGTAAGCAAAAGGACCAGGCTGGTAAAGGCCAAAGAAAGCTCACTGTTGACTGAAGAGGAATTTCTGCTCCTATCCTGATCGTTATTTGCATGTAGCACCTGGTTTCTCATTTGACACCAGTATGTTCATGCCTGTTGTGCCCATCAGCCCTTGAGTGATGATTGAGAGGCTGTAGGGAAACTCTATTGAGTCAGGGAAGCTTCTGATAGCAGATACAGCAGCACTAGAAGCATCAGCCTCTAGTGTCTAGTGGATGGTTGTGGCAGCAGCAGCACGTATGAAGACAACTGAAGGCAATGGTACATACCTTGGCTGTGGCTGCTGAAGAAGTAAGGGTCAAAGGGCGAAAACGGCATTAGGGGAAGTGGTGTTGGTGCAGCTACAGAACTGATAGGTGTGTGTCCTTCCATCTACTACCACATCTAACTTCCAGTATTGACAGACCAGTGTGGCTGCCCACCTCCAACTTGGGACAGAGAGTCATGCATGGGCTACATGTGTGTCCACTCAGGCTTCAGAAAATCAGCAACTACCTCATGTCCAATAAAGATAAATTTAAACCAGTTCTCATGAAAACCAGCTAATCAACAAATAAGGAAAAAGAAAGCTGTCCAAACAAAGAAAAGAACTTGCCAGCTGTGGGGAGGGTTGAATCTTTGCTCTTTTGTCTCAGAACTGTAGATACGTTACTGATGATTTACAAAATAAGTTATATTGTGAAAACATTTTCGTTATTATAGGAAATGACATGACTTCTGATAACCTATTATAATTCATTTAGTCAAATGTTGCTTTCTCTCTCTCACACACACACACAAACATACACCCCTTCTAGGAAGCATAGAAATAAATGTTGGTTTTCAGTTGTATTTAGCTTTCTTGCTTCTTCCTCTCTTTTCTTTATCATTGTTTTGTTTGTAGTGATTTTATTATTTTTTTGTATGTTATTAGAGCTCTTGTTTCCATTCTTTGTAATTAATAATAAATTAACTATACTCCAGTACTGCCTAGTAGGGTTTTAGGTTGTATGCTGTTCCGTAATCCATACTTACTCTATAAGCTTCTCTTGACCATGATTTAAATTATTCATTTCTTGGCTTGTCCATAATAAATTATTTGTTTCAGATATACTTTGTCTTGTTGCCCTTTATGCTTTATGGTTCCTCTGAGTTATGTTTGCTATTTTAGTATGAACTCATGTCAGACTATTAGAAATTTACTGTACTGAGAAAGAGTTACTGAAAAGGTATCATAAAGCTAAATTATAAAATTAATGGTAGCTGTATCTATCCATACTTTCATTATTTAAATTAGATTTTTCTCATTAGGAAAATATTCTTTAAATACAAAAGTTTGAGTGTTTATCAACTTTTTATCAGAAATTCATCTTTGTGTAATATTGATGATTATTCAGTAGATATCACTTGTCCAACTAATTTTTAGAATATGACAGTTTGAGCTAGCTAATAACTCACTTTCTGTTTTTATTTATAAATTATGTATATGTTTGGTTTTTTTTTTATTTTACATGTCGATCCCAGTTCCCCTTCCCTCCCTCTTACTCTCTCTCTCCCCTCATATACACCATGACCACCCTTCCCTCCCATCCCCCCACCCACATTCCACATGTAGGGCAATGCCATCCAGGTGGGGTCATGTAAATCTGTCAAGTCATTTGAAGTAGGGACTAGGACTTCTCTCCTGTCTCTAGGTTTAGTAAGTATCCCTCCATGGGGGATGTGTCCGCAAGGTCCTTTTGTGCACCAGGAATACATCCTGGTTCTACTGTCTGAGGTCCCTTAGACTACCCAGGCCTTCTAGCTGAGACCCATGTTCAGGGGGTCTGAGTCAGTCCCATGCTGGATTCCCAGCTATCAGTCTGGGGGCCCGTTAGCTCCTTCTTTTTCAGGCCAGCTGTCTCTATGTGTTTCTGCAACATGGTCTTGTCCTCTCCCTCTGCATCTGGATTCTAGTTCGACTCAGTATTTAGTTATGGGTGTTTGCTTCTGTTTCCAACAGGTACTAGATGAGGGCTCCATGATAGTGGATAAATTAGTTGTTGATCTCATTATCATGGAAGGGCATTTATGGTAGACTTTCCACTGTTGCTCAAATTGTTAGTTGGAGTCAGTCTTGTAGGTCTCTAGACATTTCTTTAGGTCCAGTTTTCTCTTCAAACCAACAATGGCTCTTTTATGTTCTCTCTCTCTCTCTCTCTCTCTCTCTCTCTCTCTCTCTCTCTCTCTCTGTCTCTCTCTCTCTCTCTTCCTTTCTTTCTCTTTTATCCGTCTTCTGTTCCTACCTTGACTCAATCTTCCTAGTCACACATGCTTTCCTCTCCTGCCCTTCTCTTTCTCCTAGTTCTCTCTCCATTGAATGCCCCCCCCCCACTTCCCATGTGTTCTGGGGGACTTGTCACTTCACCCCTTCTGGGAGGGACCTTATATGAATCTCTTAGAATACACCTTGTATCCTAGCTACTCAGACGTTGTGAATTATAGGCGGGAGATCCTTTGCTCTAGGTCTAAAATCCATATATTATTGAGTACATACCATGTTCCTCTTTTTGTGACCTCATTCAGGATAATTTCTTCAAGTTCCATCCACTCACCTGTGAATTTCAAGATTCCATTATTTTTTTCTGCAGAGTTGTATTCCATTGTGTAGATGTGCCACATCTTCTTTATCCATTCTTCATTTGAGAAGCATCCCCCCTCTTAGGCATATACCTAAATGATCCACATCCATGCAACAAAGACATGTGCTCAACTATGTTCAAAGCAGCATTATTTGTGATAGCAAGAAACTGGAAGCAGCATAGATGCCAAACAGTTTATAATTAGTATAAGCTTCTGTTTGTTTACTTGGTACCGAATGGCTGCAGGACCAGGAGGGACAGACACTTCTGTCTACACATATATGAGCTTTCCCCTTATATCCTTCATGTGGTCAGCGTCTGGTAATGTTTAGCTGTGTATAATGAGAAACCATTGACATGCATTCCTTTTTAGCATTTGAACCTATTCCAGAATAGGTGAGAGATACTCTTATTTTTTTTTAACTTTTTTTCCTAAAGCATAGGTCTATAGATGTTTTTATTTCTGAAAAGATTTAATGCTTATATCTTTGAATTTATAATTATTATAGGTCTTTTTTTGCTAATAATTTTTACATATCATTGTTATTTTCTATTTTGTTTCATCCTCCCCCCAACACTTGGTCAATCTAATGAACCATTTTTAGAATGTACTCTTGTTGGTAAAATTCCTTCCTATGGGAGGCAAAAGATTTGTCTACGTCTTCTCCTAAAGCTCCACTGATAAATTGAAGCACAGTTCAACTAAAGTTTATTTTGGGAAACCTATGAGTTCGGGTGGCTTCCTTATAGAGACTAGGTGGTTACGGTACAAGGGTGTAGGTGTTCCTCCTCTAAAAGCTTTTGCCTAGCAGACATAATGGCCTTTTCATAGCCACACAGATGGAGCCCCCTCTTCTAGTCTTCCATGACCTATATATTCCAGCTCCTTCATGAGGTCATGTGAAATCAAGGCAGAGTTTTGTATAAAATGAAATAGGGCCCCATAACCTTCCCTATTCCTTCACTTGGGTGGATAGAGACAGCTATCCAGCCCAGCTGGGCTACTCATTTTGCAAATGGACTCAGATGACCACTCTAAGATGGCAGTTCCTGGGCTTGGAGGATAGTCACCCACAACTCTATAGTATGAAAATCTCTACTTAAAATGTAATATTCACTCATATGTATCTGGAGACATGACTAATAGTGTTATAATTGTCTGTGTACAGTTTTCATTAATGATGACAGCTGAACTATATAGTAATAAGAAATAGATAATATTATAGTATGTTCGTAATGGAGCCATGTTTTCCACTAGTGTAATTAGATTGCAGCTATATGGACAAATTTGGGAAAAAATACTGAAAAAAAGTAGTAAGACACAAAACATGTATAGTATGATTTAAATATTTAATATAAATAATGTTAAAATAAAGCAAACTATATATTTATATATTAAAAAGAATGTGTTTTTCTTTAAACTGTTACAAAGAGAAGAAAACAAGATATATCCTTCCAGCGGAGCTATTACCTCTGGAGTGATTGGGCAGGGTTGGGGTGTAAGGGAATGATTACAAGATGAGGGGACGTAGAAGGACAAATAATGGCAACATTAGGGTATTTAGTTGGGTGGGTATGTAGAGTGCTTCTGCTTTCCTTTTTCCTCATTTTAATTAGTTTTCCTACATTCATTTTAGATGTATTAAATATCTAAAATACTTCCAGTAGGAATACAATAAAACAAGCATTTAATAATACAGCCTTTTTATTTTTTTCTTTTCAGTTGATCACGGTGTTGTTTTTAACTCATTCCCCACATTTAACTGCTGTTCCTTTTACCCTTATATGTTGCTCCAGTTTTCATACATCCTTGGAGAGGGATTAATAAGGAATAGATACTAAAATATAAAATAAATAGTTATTCAGTGATTTGAGCTTCATTGTTTTACCAGAGAGAGAGAGTAAAGGTTAGTTTCTGCTGAAGTTTATATTTAAAACAAAACCAAAGCCAGATGTAGGGGTATAGACCTGTAATCTTTAGTATTGGGAGTCTGAAGAAAAAATTGCCATGATTTGAGGCTAGTGTGGCCTATGTAATAAGTTCCATGCCAGCTAGGGCTAGAATGAGACTCTGCCTAAGATAGCCAACCAACCATGTAAATATAAATAAATCAAATAACAATAACAAAACCCCAGTATTTTTAATCTGCCTTGTCTGCTCCTTGATTGCATATAAATGCTTACATTATTGGAGCTGACTTATAGGCTTCAAATAAACTGAACTTCAAACTGAAGTTCAGTCTTCAATTCACCATTTAGGAATGAATAAATACCTAGCTAGTGTGAATAATGTTTAGCTATAATTACTATAATCTTAGTATTCTATCTGTGGGACAACACATTTTGGTACCCAAGTTTGCCCTTTTTAGTTTTGAAATCATTCAATCATTCATTCATTCATTCATTCATTCACAAAACCACATTTGTTTTTCTAGAACTGTTTTCTAAATATCACCCAATAAGAGAATAATTATATCTTACTTTATATATACATTTTCCTAGAATTTTAAATCAATTTTTGGCATCTTTTCCTTTCAGTAAACTTAAATGTTTGTTTTCAAAATATGGCTTAGTATTTACTGTTAAGTTTTAAATCTATTTTTCATCTTAAACTAATAAATAGGCACTGTCCTTGCACCTTTTAGGTGAGAGCCCATGGGAGTGGTGCTGGAAGAGAGAACTTTGGTGTCAGACTTTACTATGAAAGCTAACACTAACAACTAAGATAGAAAGTTTATGAAAGCTGCCTTTCTCTTAGACATGCCAGCTTACAATTTATTTAAATCTTTTTCACAGACTGAGTCAGTATTAAGACAGGAAATAAATGACCTTGAGAAACAGATGACTATGGTTGTTGAAGAAAATGCCTTCTTGAGGAAAGAATTCAGTGATTTACAGAAGAAGTTTAAAGATAAAAGCCAAGAAGTTAAGGTGTGTTGTCTTGCGCATGGCTTTCCAGTACCTTTGCTTTGAAGTCCCCCTTGAAGTTTTGCTAGCCCTTGTGGCACAGAAAGTGACAGGCTTGCAGGAAAATTGCCTTAGGCCCTGCTGTTCCACACAGTTTTCTCAAATGCAAAAACTCTGATAAAGATGCTTTAAAGCTAAGACTCAGAGCTTTATAACTTACAGATAAATAGTTAATGATGGAAATGGAGCTAAGAAAGGAGGAGTGTGAATATGTGGCTTCTTGTAATTAGATTCTGATGGGACTGGCATTATTAATTGATAAAACCCAGGTCTGGGAGGATATGTCTGTGTGGGTCTCAAAAATAGCTGGGGACAGCATCAAAGGCAGCTTGATCAATTAATGGGCTCTTTGCAAATGTGTACTCATCAAAGCTGTCATCCAGTGAAAAAATATGACCCATCCACCTGCATGAAAAGAGGCCAATAAAGTACACAGGTGACCTTGGCCATCAAATATAGAAGAAGCTGCTGTGAGGATGAAACCGCACAGTTTATATTTGCTGATTAGTTCTCACCTTATTTTTTTTTTCCTTGTTTATCGGCCCTTATGGCACTGTTCTACAGGACACTAAGGAGTGTGTACAGAATAAAGAAGAGCAAAACAGACTGTGTATAAAAAGCCTGGAGGAGGAAAATGAGAAATTACATACACGCTGCACTGACCTGCTAAATGACCTGGAGAGACTGAGGAACCAGGAAGCACACTGGAGGAAAGAGAAATACAGTGCGGATGCAAAAGTAAAGGTATAGGATGAGGGCTGAATTCATGCTACTGTTCTGAGTCTAACTTCTTCCAGGAAGTTTAATACATGCTTTTTCTTTAAATAACAAGTTATATATTCAGATCCACCAGTGGGGACAAGCATTAATTTATATTCTTTCACTTAAAACCCATAGCTTTTTAAATATTGATGTTGCAAAGCAGGAAACTGACTTCAAATAGTTATCCTAAAATGTAATCATTAAAAAATAAGGGATATTGCTTTTAAAATAAAGTATGTTTTGAAAAATATACTTAGAACCAATGGTCTGGCTTTTGGAAAAGAAGGCTTACTTTTTCAAAATGGTCTAGAATTCATTACAATACAGTCTGGAGACTCTTTTCTACTTTCTTAAAAATTACCATGTAAAACCCCCACAAAACACTTAAAAATGCACAGGGTTCTATCAAAGTGTTTTCTTTGGCTTAAAAGGAAGAGTAAAATTTTATTAGAAGCTAAAAGTCTTTATAGTATTCTCTAGAATATATCCCCATCCATTTCAAGCATCATTTAAAAATAAAACATCATTCTCTGATATTCTCTTTGTCTTGGGGTTCTTTTAAATTTATTTTCCCATTAAATTTCAAATTTCTCTTTCATCATGTATTGTATTGAAAAGGGCAGAAACAAATAAGGATAGTGAATATGGCAGTATTTTTGTGTATGCACACAAGGAGAGAATATCTCATGCATATATGCATCAAGTATATTTTAGTTAAGTATTTGTGTGTATGTGTATGTTTGCATGTTTGAGTAAGTGTACACATTTGTGCATGAATATTCATTAGGGGGAAGGGATAAGTTGGAGTGTGTGTGTATCAGTTGCAGATATTTTTTACAGTTCAACAACTTAGTGGACCAATGAGCCATTGGGGTAATATAATCAATATATTTTTAAAATTTTTATTATTTTCTTCTAAAATTAAACCTTTAAAAATTTGATAGTTTTTAAGAGGTTAAGTGATGCTGCCTTGTGTTCATTTATAGTTATATGACTGTTTGGTTTTGTGTGTGTTGTGTGTGTGTGTGTGTGTGTGTGATTCAAGTAATCCATTCTATAGCTTGCTCTTGCTTCTAGTTGGATAACATTTCTGTATCTTGAATATAATTAATTGGCCTTTAAAAGTTTGCGAATTGGTAAGAGTCTGTGTCTTATTTCCTTCCTTAATGTTCTTGATTTGAGAATATTGTATGATAAAAATTTTCTGTTCTAAAGTATTTAATTTTTATACCTCATCAGATTCAATTGTTTATTGATCAGAGATTCAATCTGTCTTTTCAAATTTCCTTGTGTGTATGGGTTTGTTTATAGACTTTTATTTCTTTGACTTGAGGTGTTGTAGTTTTGTAATTTGAACCAAGATTAGGTAGCAAAGTCAATTTCATTTTTTTTTGGTAAGTCATCCGTCATTTATTTATTCCTTCACTAGGATATAATATAAATAACAATTTTGTTTGAAAGTTACGTTAAGAAACAAATGTGTCCATGTTTAATTTAAAAATAATTTTGAGAGAATTGTAATTCTACCACTCAAGAATGTAGAATATAATATTAAAGTAACCTCTAAATGTTCTTGTTCCACTCTTGTTAATTTGTGCATGGACCTCAGCCATAAACAGTCATAGGTAAGGGAAAAAGTACTAGTTTTATCTCCTGTATACATTTATTTTCATTTGTCTCTGGTAATATTATAGTAAGATTTTCTTAGGTTAGATAGTAACTGTTGTTAAAGTTTTGAGTAAATTGCCAGGCTCTGTTCTAAATAGCTGCATATGAGGATTTAATTTTTAAATTTCCTTGTTAACAATATTTTCTGCCTTTCTTTAACTGTAGTTAACTTAGTGACAGTTGTGAAAAGGTATCTCATTGTATGTGTGCTTTTTGGGGTCTTTTCTTTTGCAGTAATGGGGTTCGAACCTACAGCCCTGTGCACAACTAAATACTCTACCACTGAGTTATATCCCCAGTTCACATTCTGTCTTTAATTTGCATTTTCCTTGTGACTAATGATGTTGAACATCTTTACATGGGTTATTGATAATTTGCATATCTTTGGAGAACTGTCTATGCAAATGTAATGTATATAAGTCCTTCACCAAACACAGAGTTTGAAACTATTTTGTTGAGTTTTTTAAAATGGATTTTTACTCCCTTGATGTGTACCTACCTACCTACCTACCTACCAACCTACCTACCTACCTACCTATCTATCTAGTAAATAGAGTAACAACAACAAACATGGTCATGTTAGCAGTCTGATCATATGCTACTGAATTTATATAAGCTATAAACTATATCATAAGCTTTTGTATTGTACTATACACACACACACACACACACACACACACACACATATATATATTACCAGTTTTATCTTTTCCTACTGAGCTTCTATAAGCATTAGCATCATTTTAAAATACAACATTTGGTGTTATTCTCTTTGTATTGAGATTTTGTTTACTTTGCCATTAATTTTAGATTTCTCTTTTATTATGTGTGAAAATTCACTTGTGAATCCTTGTGGGCCTGGGCTTTTCTCTTTTTAGTTGGAAGATTTTTATTACTACTTTTTATAGCTCTTTTACAATTGTTTCCCTCACTTTCATTTAAGTTGTTAGATCATGTGCATATAGAAATCCATCCATTATTTTTAGTTTTTCGATTTAATGAAATGTGTTTTAAGGAAAAGTTTTCATTTTTCTTTCAAGTATAACAGATAGCTTTCCTAGGGATAGTATTCTTGGTGGACATTTGTTGTCTTTTGGGACTTGAAATATACCTCTCCAGATCCTTCTGTATTGTAAATCTTTACTTAAATTAGCTGCTAATAGTCTAATGAGCTGGCCTTTATGTGAGGCTTAATTTTTTTCTCTTCTTTTAATAAGCTTTATTTGTTCTATTTAATATTTGAATTATAGTATTATGAGTTCTTAGTCTAATATTGTCTGTGATCTTGGATATTTCCACATACACACTGGCACCCCCTTTCCTAAATGGGACATTTTCTGTTAAGATTAAGAAAAACAACTTATTTTCTATTCCTGTAGAACTAGATTTTTCTCCCTCTTTTATGCCTATGATCAATAGAATTGGCCTATTTAGAGAGAACCATATTTCTTGGAATTCCCATGTGTTCTTTGATATTGTTTAAATTTCTTCTGGTCAGATTTTCCAGTTTCTCTGTCATGTCTTCAGCTTCTTTCCCTCTCCTTGAGCCATTCTATTGGTAAAACTTTATAGAGAGATTTTTATTTGACTTAAATCTTCCATTTCCAGGATTTCATATTGATTTTTATTTATTATTTTTCTTTGTTGGATTCCTCTTTCAAATCTAAAATTGCTTTCCTTATTCCATTTAGCTATTTTGTTTTCTCAATCAAGAGCTGTTTTCTTTCCATTTTTTTTTTGTTATATACTTAGTAATTCTTTGGAGTTCTCTGATGTGGTTTTATTTAATTCACTAATTCACTCTCAGTTGGTGCCATTGTGGTAATAATTTTAGGGAAGTTGTGTTTTCTTGATTTCTCATGTTTTTTTTTTATATATCTTGGGTATTTGTCTAGTTTAGGTTTTAAAAACCAGCTGTATTCTTTTAGTTGAAGTGTTTACAATGTTCATGAGGACTTGGATGTGGTAGAGTTGAGTGTGTAGTTCAAAAGATATTTCCTCATTCCAGAAGCACAAAAGAACCCAAATAAACTCTGTATTATTGCCCAAGTGATATATTAACTGTGAGAGCAAATATAGATACCAGATATTACTACTACTCAAATTTCATATTAGACAACTGGTGACCATGGATTTTATAGAGCATATTCAGATTTTAGAGATAATTAAGGTTATGGAAAAATATTTAAGAAGTAAAATGAAGAAAGGATAAGGATGAGAGAAAGAATGACAGATGAATAAGAGGATATTATTTGAGGTTGGGCTGAAGAATATATATAATAAAGGTATGTTATGTGGTAAAATGAGTCAAGAAAGATGAACAACATTTCTAAAGTTGGGAACAATATACACACAAAAGCCAAACCAGGGTGAGATATACATGCAAGAGAAGGAGTTAAATAATAGAAAATAAGAAAAGACTACTTATGGAGTGAATTGCTAGTGAATCTGTGCTTAGTATAGAGATGAAGCTCTCAGATACCTCTTGTTCTAGTAGGCTCTTTGTGGCATGCTGTATGCAGAGGTGCATATGGGAACCACTGGTCTTTGTAGCCCCCATATTCTTTGGATTCTGTCATGTTGAAGAGAGAAGGTTGTAAATCTTTCCATGGTAGCTCCCTAGGACCCCTGCTCTCCACTCTGGCCTCTTCTGGTCCTGAAGGTTTGTGTTTGTAAGAAGTAACTCTTCCATAGTTTGCTTCTGTCTCCTGGGCTGCTGCAACAGGCAGACATGCAGTCTAGAGTGGATCTAGAGTGGAAAATATTTCCAGGTAGATTTTGTTCCTCAGCTTTCCTTCTTGCTTCTATGGCTTAATGAAACAATTTACTACAGACATAACACTCAGGGAGTTTCAGTGCTAAAGCTTCTAGCCTTCCATCTTACCATCTATAGCAGCTTTTTGTCTCTTTTCCTAGTGAGAATTCCATACTGTAAGTGCTGACTTTCTTAAGGTTGTCCCTCTTTAGCTTCAGTGACTTTTTTTTCTGTTTCCTTATTCTGATAGTTTTAATGAGTTTTCTTTTGTCTGATCTGTTTGCTCTTAACCCATTAAAACAGTTAAATATAGATTAATTTTCAGATATATATATATATATATACATATATATATAGTGGAATTTCTGGTTGATTCTTTTTAATACCTTCTCCTTATTTATATTCTTTTGGTTTATAATTGCTGGTTTCCACTTTTTTTGGTCCATAATTTTTTTTGGCTCTTGGCCATCTTCATGATACTTGTTTTAAGATAATTGCCTGGAAAGTATAGTGTATAGAATTCCTCAGGTGTGATATATCAGTATCTTGTTACATTTGAGAGGATCATGCTTTACTGTTTCTTGGTGTGTGTGGTAATTTGAAAGAAAATGACCTCCAAAGGGAGTGGCATTATTAGAAAGTATGGCCTTATAGGATGAAATGTGTCACTGTGGGGGAGGTCTCTTTTCCCAAGGTTTACTCAGTGCGACAGTCAGTTGACTTCCTGTTTCCTGAAAGATGTAGGACTCTCAGCTCCAACAGCACATCTGCCTGCATGTCACCCTGCTCACCACCATGATGAAAATGGACTGAATGTCTGAACTATAAGCAAGGGACCTCAAAGAAATGTTTTCTTCACATCAATAGAAATCCTAACTAAGACAGTGTGTCTTAGGCCTGTTTGTGAGTAGAACATTTGCTATTGTAACTGATGGTACAGAATATGATTCTGCTCCTGCTTGAGGGTCTGCTTTTTTTTGTGAATTGTTGAAATAGTTAATTTGTTGAGTTATTTTTCTAGTCAATCTACAAAGGCCATACATATTCCTTTCTTCATTTTGTCACTGACACCTCTGCCCTTTAACTCTGATCCATTGTTAGGGTGATAAAACTCCGTGATTCCAGGGTGGGTGAGGTAATATACTTCATGGTAAGCTGTAGATCAGCCTAGGCTACAGTATGGATTTTTTTTAAATAAAAACAAAAAAAGAAAAAAAAAAACATGGGAAAAATCAAGGAGGAGGGGCTATGCAATAACAGGACCTTTCTTGAATGCTAAGAGTTAGAACAAACAAAATGGAAAAGAAAATGCAAACATCCAGTCATACCTGCAGACTCATTTCCCAGTCTTTGTGGATTAGCTCTGTGCTGGGCTCTTACTGTTTTTCCTATTCCATCACATTATAGCCATGTTCAAGGAGCAGCTAGAGAAATGCTGGTTTAGGTACTTTTTGAGCAAGTAGTGTACTTTGCGAATGTGGGCTGATTTCTAAATTCCCCTGTCTGGATATAGTTTTAAGTGACCCAGTATCTTAAATGATAGCCCCTGGCTTTTGCTCCTATTCCTTGGGTGTTCTGTTGTACATTTAGATCGGTAATCTTTTGCCTCAAGCACAGTGGCTGTTAATTGTCTTGTTGATTTTTGTAAGCAGTGTTTACCACTTTTCCTGGTTGTGCTTTGAATTAAAAATAGAGAAAATTACCTGGTACTATTTCCTTGAGTTGTCTGTAGACAAGTTAAAATGGGTAGTTTGTATTAATTTTTGAGGAAATCCTGTTCTACATCCTGGCGAATCACCAGAAACTTGACTCCATTGTTGTGAGTGGTGCCTATTACCACTTTAAGAATACCAGTGCTTTAGCAATTTCTAGCCTTAAGATCACCCCTGTGCTTGGATAGAAGTGTAGAAGGGCAGATTCCAAAACCAGGGAATTCATTGCTCCCATTTTCAAGTTGGTTTTTCTTGGTCATCGTTTGCCTTTCTGGCTTTAGTCTGAGTTTTTTCAGAGCTCCAATGATACTGCTCTGGAAGCCTCTACTTTCTGGATTTTTATGCATTTTTGAATATGTAGGGGCCTTTTATTATGGTTGTGCAGTTTTCAGCCATTATTTCCCCAAACATGTGTCTCTTTCTGGTAGTCCTTGCTCACACTACTCCAAGGCTGATATTCTTTCTTTAATATTTATCTTCAAGATCCTGAACTCTTCTGTTGAATTTATTTCAGTTTATTGTGCTTTCTTAACCTCAGATTTTGGACAGGATATTTTACTATTTTATTTTAAGATGATACTTATTATATCATATTTCAATAATACTTTCTTTATATATAAGTTTGTTAAGCCCTGAAGTCAAACAAAGAAAGAGACATAAGAAAATATGCAAGATAGAAATGCAATAAAATGGTAGATAATCTGTACATCAAATTTCTTAAACACAAAGCAATTTACAAATTGGATAAAACAAACAAACATATGACTGTATTTATCATGTGAATATAATAAATCATAATGATGCTAGACATTTTCTAAGGAAATTAATTGATGGCTAATGCCTATCAGGAAAACACTAGTAAAAACTATAATTGAATAAACTATATTAGAAGATTAAACAAGTATTAAGGCAAAATGTATTATTTGAAATAACTGACATGTTAATCTTTAGACTATATTCACTTACTAGTATAGACTCAGTCTATAGAAATCAAAACTGGCAAATTTAAAAACAATTATAGGTCTATGATCTTTCAGAAATTTATTATGATACTTTTATAGTCGTGCTTTTTCTGTACTTCCTTGATTATATATTTTCTGGTTGTTGTAAATCTGCTCTTTGCCTGCCCTACCCTTTCATGGTTGTTTCTGTTGCTTCTCTTTTATGTGGATAAAACTTGGCTGTATATTTGCATGTCTTAAGATTTTATTGTCATTTTACTAAAATGTATAAATTATGGTTCCTTACTGCTCCTGCCCCAGGGTTTCTTGTCCTTACTGTTTTTCTTTTATTTGGTGGTGCTATGGATTATTTCATGAAGAGTAAGTCCTCAGAGGTTGCTTTTCAGAGTGTAGGCTTGGCTAGGTAACCTCAGCCTGTAGTTTCTGCTGTGTTCTCCTTACTGTCTCTTCTCTTATTCTCATTGTTAATATGTTCTTAGGGTTCATTTCACCCTGCATTGCTAGGCTGTAAAAATGACTAGTTGAATATTTTATTGTTTTGACAGTGTCTTTCTGTTCAAGATGCTGAAAAGTCTAATTTAATTATATTGTGTGTGTTGTTGCATACCTGTAATCATAGCACACATCTTTCTGTTCAAGATGCTGAAAAGTCTAATTTAATTATAATTTAATTATATTGTGTGTGTTGTTGCATACCTGTAATCATAGCACACATTAGAGTAATGGAATTTCAAGCCCAGCCTTGGCTATCTAGTATACTTATGGATAGCTAGGACTACATAATACCCCCAAAAGAAAAAATACCACCATAAGAAAACAAAAGCCAGTGGTAAAATGTGTGTAGGTTAAAAATTAACATAATATCTAATGATCATTTGAGTGTACAAGTTAGTGAGTTTAATTATTGATTGAAGTTTCTGTCCCTCCTTGTCCTGCAGATGTTTAATCCAAAATAAACACAGAGGCCTCTATTAATTATAAACTTTTTGGCTGATGTCTCAGGCTTCTAATTGGCTATTGGCTAGCTCTCTCTTAATTAACCCATTTCTATTAATCTGTGTATCTCTAAGTGGTCTTGGCTTACCAGAGAATACTTGGGTATCCTGTCTTCCCAGTAGCTACATGACATCTCTGTCGCATCTCACTTTCTGAGTTCCTCTTCCCAGCTTTTTCCTCATCTTGTAGCCCTACCTGTATCATCCTGCCTGACCAGAATTAATAAAGCAGCTTTATTCATATTCTTAGCATACAGAAGGACATGCCTCATCATCTCCTCCTTTTCTGTCTAAATAAAAAAAGGGTTTTAACTTTAATATGTAAAATTACATACAACAAAACTGTTAGCAAGCAAGAACTATAACAATATTTGTCTAAATTCATAGAAAATATTCTGTCATGTATACTATCTTTGTGAGTGTGAAGTTTTGTATGTAACTTATCTTTTATCATAACTAAGGAAAACCATAACTATCTGTCTTCAACTACATGAAAGACCTCTAGAATTGACAGAGACATCTCACTGCCTGGACAGTCACTAAAAGTTCTTCAGTAACATTGGGACATCCCTCTTCAGCTTATAGGCCTAGAATGTCTGGCAGACCTTTAGATGAAGCAGGAATATTGATGGACCATCCTGTCCCATGACAAGTTCAGCAGTCACTTTTCTTTGTAACCTGCTTGTCCATTTTGGACATCATACCATCAAACAGTCCAGGCAAGAGCAGTTTCTTAACCCTGCCTTGTAGAAAGCAAACTTCACAATGAATTTCTTCAATGCCCATCTTCCTCTCTGATGAACTTAGTGTTGCCAGGATCTGTGTGACATATTGTCATGAAAAACCCTAATAAACAATTTTAAATGCCATATTATATAGGTCTTTGAAAGGGTTTGAAGAATACCTATTCATTTGAAATGTATCTCTGTATACTTAGAACACCTAACATAAGTTTTGACTATTATAGATGACTATAATCTGTATTTAATTTTACATTACATTTTTAAAAAGCTGTATAAACACAATATCTAAGCAAGAGTAGAAATATACATTTAAAAAATTGACTCTAAATTTGTTTCAATAACCAAATCCATACCAATGTATTCATTTTTATGTTATATTCCCTTTTTTTTTCTTTAGAAAGAGGTTGTGATCATTAACCATTTATAACCAACCCTATTTAAATGAACACAAACATTTATAAACAGTATTTGGGAATGTGTGCATACTTCTCTCCAAACTGCTTCCTGCTTTGGGGGCATTATTAATCTCAAGGGTATTTGAGAAAAACCAGAACCCTGGCCAAACCCTGGCTGTAGTGGTCTGTGATGCTGCATGGTCTTGGCTATTCTAGATTTTGGATCATCTGGGCCACTGCTTCAGGGATCTTGCTTGTTCAAACCATTTTAGTCTGGAAGGAATCCACAGCTTTTCATCTTCTTTCCAAAGTAACATGTTCTTAGACTTAAATTTTGGAATCAAGGCATTTTCAAAATATAAAGGTTGGATTAATCCAGCAGCATTTATAATCAAATGTCTTTTAGCAGCTGTTGCTCCTTCTTTGGCAATCAAACAATTCAAAGACACCTCAGTAACATACACTATCCAGACTTTCAGCTTTATCCATCAACCAATGAGAGAAATATATATTCACAGCATACAGAGGGACATCCCCCCCCCAACAGTTAACTACATTCATGTTCTTATGTAGCCATCCAGAAGACTCTTCATCTTGCATTTCATGTTCCCAAGATTTCTGGCAATTACACTTTTACTTTCTGTTTCTAAGAGTATGAAGACCCTAGATATAAAAAAGGAAACATTGAGTATTTTTGTGACACATGCAAAATTCATAGTTGTAGTAAATGTCAACATTTTTTTCCTTTATTGTTATGGTAAAGACAACTAACATAAAGTAATACCATCTTAACTATTTTTCATTGTACAGTTTGGTGAAGTATATTTACATTTCAGTAAAATGAACATCCAGAACTTTCCTTCCTTCTGAAGTGAAATACAGTTTAGTTAATAACAACTATATTCCTTTCTGTATCTATGAATTTGACTACTTCATATATTTCATATTTCTTGTGCCTGAAATAATTTAGCATATGTCTTTGTTACTGGTTCATTTCACTTAGTGTAAACCCTTTACGATATATCATGTCACTGTATTTGACAAGATTTCCTTCCATTTTAAACTGCTCAGCATTCTATTGTATATCTGTGTACATTTCATTTACTCATTGATGTAAGTGTGCTATTGGATAGCTTCCATCTCTTGGATGTTATAAATCATGTTGCCATGGACATGATATGTAAGTATACTCTCAGGGTCCTGCTTCAGTACTTTTGCTTACAGCCCTAAAGCACACTGGTTCTGTGCTAGTTCTTAATGCTGTGAAGAACATATATACTGCTCACCACAGTGGTAGAACCTGGTCATAAATAGAGGACTTCTCACTTCTCTGTATCCTGCCCAACTTACTTTTTGTGGTTGCTGTTCTAATGGGCATGCTTTGAATATGATTTCTCTATATCTGATGAAAATCATAGTAATTTTGAGCATATTTTAGGAGAATTTTTATTTAATAATTGGTCAAATGCCAGCTTAAATCTTCTGCTCTTTACAAAAGCCTAAATTGTAGTTCTTTAGCTTTTTATTTTAATATTTTATAGTTAGGAGAAGATAGTTCTTTACATTATGGATGTGTAAATACTATACACATATATATACATACACATATATGTATGTATATATATGCAAATTCTTTCAGTATTTATAGGTGTCTGTTTAGTGTATCTTTTGATGAAGAAGCTTTTAATTTTATGAAGTTTCATTCCTGTGCTTATTTATGCTTTCTTGCTTATTTGCTTCAATTGTTTGTATTTTTTGTGTCTAGCCATCACTGTTAAATTGGATTCCAGGAAGTATTTTCACCATGATTTTAAGTTTTCTTTTAACTTCTTGGTTATTGTAACATATTTCCATTTCCAAAATATATACAGAAACAATAAAGCAATAAAATTTGAACTTAGATGATATGGACAATTTTCTTAAAATATCAACATGATTTATAAATTAAAAAGGCAGTAAAATTTAAGCTCATATAGAAATATAGCATATACTTTACAACTGTAAGACACAAGATTTTTGATGTTATTGTTTAATTTTGAGATTATCTTCAAGTGATTTAATAATTTTGAGTATTATCATAGATTTTTAAAATTATTTTTTATTTTTTGTGATGGTAATGTAATGATGTTTTGGTGGTTTGTACCAAGCTGTTTCTTTTAGCCACCAACCAGCTCCTAAATCATAACACAGAAATTTTTTTTTTTTTTTTTTTTTTTTTTTTTTTTTGTCTGAGACAGGGTTCTATGTGTAGCTTTGTAGACCAGACTGGCCTAGAACTCACAAAGATTTGCCTGCCTCTGCCTCCCGAATGCTGGGATTAAAGGTGTGCGCCACCATTGCCCGGCTTGACATGGAAACTTCTTATTAGTTATGAATGCCCAGCATACCTTAGGCTCCTTACTGGCTAGCTCTTTTAACTTAAATTAACCTTTCTCTCTTTATCTACCTTTTGCCTCAGGGCATTTTTTTTAAAAAACCTGTTTTCCTTCTGTATATCTTACTTTCACTGCCTCTCATGTCTTGGTACCTGCCTAGTTTCTGACCCTGGGCAGGGAGATTTCTCCTCCTTTTTAGTTTTTAGGCCTGCCAATACCACCTATCTCTCTCCTGTCTAGCTATTGGCCATTAGATCAATCAGGTACCATAGGCAGGCAAGGTGAAATAAGTGAACACATCTTTACATAATTAAACAAAAGAAGCAAAAACAAGTGTAACATATCTTTACACACAGTTTACATACATAGTGTGCATCATAAATAAATGTAGCACATTTTTGCCTAGTTAAAATAATATTCCACAATGATGGTTTAAACATAATTGGTCCCCGTAATCTCATAGGGTGTGATACTATGAGATGTGGCTTTGTTGGAGTGGTATGGCCTTGTTGGAGGAAGTGTGTCACTGTGGGGGTGGGCTCTGAGATCTTTTGTTTAAGCTTTGCTCAGTGTCAGTCAGTTGACTTCCTATTGCATTCTAGCCAAGATGTAATCAGTACCACATCTGCCTGCATGCTGCCGTGATTCTGGTCATAATGGAAATGAACTGAATCTCTGAAAGTGAGCCAATCCAATTAAATGTGTTTTTTGTTTGCTTGTTTTTTGTTTTTGTTTTTTGAGACAGATTTCTTTGTATTGCTTTGGAAGCTGCCCTGGAACTAGCTCTGTAGACCAGGCTGGCATCAAACTCAAAGATATCCATCTGCCTCTGCCTCCAGAGTGCTTAAATGTACCGGGGACTGTGTTATTTTTTGTGGTAGGTCTGACTGTGCATTTGTTTATAGTAATATGGACTTTGGTACTTTGGGTTTGGAAAGCAGTGGAATGTTTTAAGCACTGTGTGATGGACCATACTAGTAGGAACATGAAAGACAGTGGTACTAAGAGTACTAAGAGTGGTACTCACTATGGAGGTGAGGGTTAGGGTTAGGCTTAGGCTTAGTTCAGTTTTCTCTGTAGATTTGTTCATCATGATCTTGACCTCCATTGCTTATATATTCCCTCTTCCCTCCCTTTGACTGGATTTCTACAGCTAGGCCTGGTTCTTGGTTGTGGATCTTTGTGTCTGGTTCCATCAATTACTGGATGAAGGCTCTATAATGATAGTTGGGGTATTTACCAATCTGATTACAGGGGTAGGCCAGTTCAGGCATTCTCTCCAATATTACTAGGAGTTTTTGCTGGAATCCTTCTTGTGGATTATTGGGAATTACCCTAGCACCAGGTTTCTCCCTAACCCCATAGTAGCTCTCTCTATTAAGATGAATCTCTTTCGTTGCTCTTCTACTGCATTGCTCCACCCTTGACCATCCTGTTCCTTTGTGTTCTCATCCTCCCTCCCCTTTTCTTGCCACCTTCCCTCTCCAGTTTACCCAGTAATTTCCCTTCCCCAGGGTGGTCCATGTGTCCCTGTAAGGGTCCTCCTTTTTACCTAGCTTCTCTAGAGCAGTGAACTATAGTCTGACTATTTTTTTTTGTTTTACATCTAATATCCATTTGGTGAGTGAATACATAGTGTTGTGGGGAGTCTTATTTTTACTTATGAGTGCCTGGCCTTAGGTTGCCTTGTTTCTTGTCAGCTTTACTTAAATTATCCCATCTATCTTTTGCCTCTGGGTGTTTGCATTTATCTATTTCTGTATATCTCTCTTTAATTCTTTCTCTGTGGCATTCTGTGTAGCTGGGTGACTGGCCCCTTGAGTCCCCTCCTTTCTCTTTCTCCTTCATCTCCTTTTATTTATTCTTTCTGCCTGCCAGCCCTGCCTATCTTTTTTCCTGCCTTGCTATTGGCTGTACAGCTCTTTATTAGACCAATCAAGTATTTTTAAACAGGCAAAGTAACACAGAGTTAAACAAATGCAGCACATCTTTGTATTAATAAACAAACATTCCACAGGATAAATAAATGTAACACATATTAAAATAATATTCTACAGCACCATGTTTTTCCAATTTCCATAAGAGCACTTGTACCATATTAGTATCTTTTGTACATGGTGAAAATAAAGGCCCACTTAATTTTTCTATACATATACAGCCTTCCCAACACTGCTACTTGAAAAGACTATCCTTTCTTCATGAAATAGTCTTGATATTCTTGCCAGAAGTATTTTTATACTAAGGGGTGTTCTACACTCTTCTGTTCCCCTTGTGGCTGATCTGTATGCCAGTATAGTATCATTTTTGTATACTATAGCTTTATAATACACTTTGAAGTGAGGAAATAAAATTCTTTTTTTAAAAATTGGTGTTGTTATTTAGAATACCATAATATTCTATAGTTTTCTTAAAATACTTTTTTATTTAAATTTGCAACAAGCTTGTTTTCCATGTCAATCCCAGTTCTGGCACCCTCTTTTCTCCCCTGTCCTCCATCTCATCACCTGTCTACTTCCCAGGGAGGCCTTCCATGGGAGATTTCCAAAGTCTGTCACATCAAGTGGAGCAAAACCTAGGCTCTCACCCATGTGTCTAGGCTGAGAGAGTATCCCTCTATGTGGAATGGGCTCCCAAAGTCCATTCGTATACTAGGGACAAATATTGATCCACTACTAGAGGCCCCATAGACTGCCCAGTCCTGCTAATTAACACCCATTTTCAGGTCATCCGGGTCAGTCCTATGCTGGTTTCCCAGCTATCAGACTGTGATGCATTAGCTCCCCCTAGTTCAGGTCAGCTGATTCTGTGGGTTTCTCCAGCCTGGTCTTGATACTTTAGCTTATCACTCCTTCCTCTCTGCAAATGGATTCCAGGAATTTGTTCAGTGTTTAGCTGTGGGTGTCTGCTTTTGTTTCCATCAGCTACTAGATGAAGGCTCTAGGATGGCATATAACGTAGTCATCAATCTCATTATTGGGATAGGACATATAAGGTAGCTTCTCCACTATTGCTTAGATTGTTAGTTGGGGGACAGAAGAGTGTAGAACACCCCTTGTAGATCTCTGAACAGATTTCTCTTTAAACCTATAATGGCTCCTTCTATTATGGTATCTCTTTTCTTTCTCTCCTTTATTCTTTCCTTGACCCAATTTTCCTGCTCCTTCATGCCCTCCTCTTCTCCCCTCCTCTTGTTCCTAACTCCCTCTCCTCTCCCAGCATGCTCTTAATTTGCTCTGGAGATCTTGTCCCTTTCCTCTTCTCTGGGGGACCAAGTATAACTATCTTTGCTTCCTAGCTTTTCTGGCAGTGTGGATTGTAGGTTGGTGATCCTTTACTCTATGTCTAAAATCCATATATGAGTGAGTACATACCATGTTTGTCTTTTTGTGACTGAGTTGCCTCACTCAGGATGGTTTCTTCTAGTTCCATCCATTTGCCTTCAAATTTCAGGATCCCATTGCTTCCTGAATTGTGTAAATGTACCACATTTTCTCCATCTATTATTCAGTTGAGGGGCATGTAGATTGCTTCTAGGTTCTGGTTATTACAAATAATGCTGCTGTGAACATAGCTGAATAGATGTTCTTGTTGTATAAATGTGCATCTTTTGGGTATATGCCTAAGAGTAGAATTGTTGGGTCTTGAGGTAGACTGATTCCCATTTTCCTGAGGAAATATCATACTGATTTCCAAAGTGGTAGTATGAGTTTGCACTCCCAGCAGCAGTGGAGGAGTGTTCCCCATTCTGCATATCCTTGCCAGCATAAGCTGTCATTGGTGTTTCCAATTTTAGCCATTTTGGTATCTCAAATTTTTTTTTGATTTGCATTTTCCTGATGGCTAAGGATGTTGAACACTTTCTTAAGTGTCTTTCAGCCATTTTAGATTCCTCTATTGAGAATTCTCTATTTAGTTCTGTACTCCACTTTTTAATTGGATTATTTGGTGTTTTAGTAACTATTATCTTGAGTTCTTTGTATGTTTTGGAGACAAGTCCTCTTGTCAGTCAGATGTGGTATTGTTGAAAATCTTTTCACATTCTGTGTGCTGCCATTTTGTCTTGTTGACTGTATCCTTTGCCTTACAAAAGCTTTTTAGGTTCAGGAGGTCCCATTTACTAATTGTTGGTCTTGGTGTCTGTGCTACTGGTGTTTTTCTCATGAAGCGTTTTCCTGTACCAATTTGTTCTAGGTTACCTCCCACTTTCTCTTCCAGGAGCTTCAATGTGGCTGAATTTATGTTGAGGTCTTTGATCCATTTGGACTTAAGGTTTCTGCATGGCAATAGATATGGATCTATCTGCAGTCTTCTACAAGTCAGCATCCAGTTATGCCAGCACCATTTGTTGAAGATGCTTTATTTTTTCCATTGTATAATTTTAGCTTCTTTGTCAAAAATCAAGTGTTTTTAGGTATGTGTGGGTTAATATCAGAGTTTTCAATTTGATTTCATTGGTCTTCCTGTCTATTTTTGCACCAATACCAAGCTGTTTTCAGGGCTATAGCTCTGGTGATGCCTCTGGAAGTTCCTCTGTTGTACAGGGTTGTTTTTTGCTATCCTGGGTTTTTGTTTTTCCATATAAAGTTGAGTATTGTTCTTTCAAGGGTTGTGAAGAATTTTGTTGGGATTTTGATGGTGATTGCATTGAATTTAT
The DNA here is from genome assembly GCF_943737965.1 of Phodopus roborovskii. Taxonomy (NCBI): domain Eukaryota; kingdom Metazoa; phylum Chordata; class Mammalia; order Rodentia; family Cricetidae; genus Phodopus; species Phodopus roborovskii. The sequence goes on from NW_026126447.1 coordinate 18,836,354, forward strand.
AGATTGCTTTTGGCAAGATTGCCATTTTTACTATGTTGATCTAGTCATCCAAGAGCATGGGATATCTCTCCATTTTCTAGTCTCTAATTTCTTTCTTGAAAGATTCAAAGTTCTTATTAGATAGGTCTTTTAATTGTTTGGTTAGTGTTACCCCAAGATATTTTATGTTATTTATGGCTATTGTAAAAGGTGATGTTTCTCTGAATTCTTTCTCAGCCCCTTTATCGTCTGTATATATTAGGGCTGCTGATATTTTTGAGTTACCCTTGTATCCTGCAACTTTACTAAAGGTGTTTAATAGCTGTAGGAATTCCCTGGTAGAATTTTTCTTGTCACTTCTGTAAACTATCATATCATCTGCAAATAGTGAAAGTTTGACTTCTCCTTTCCAATTTGTATCCCCTTGATCTCCATTTGTTCTTTTAGTCTTTGTGTGGCTGGGGTACTAATGTAATTGTAGTCTTGTAAAAAGAGTTTAGTAATGACCCTTCTGTTCTATTGTATGAGAAGTAATGGTATTAGCTGTTCTTTGAGTTTCTGGTAGAATTCTGTACTGAAAACATCTGGCCCTGGACTTTTTTTGGTTGAGAGAATTTGGTGACTCCTTTTATTTCATTAGGGGTTATAGGTCTATTTAAATTGCTTATCTGTTCTTCATTTAATTTTGGTAAGTGATATCTATTCAGGAAATTGTCCATTTCATTTAAATTTCAAATTTTGTGGAGTACGGTTTTGAATGTATGGCCTGAAGAGTCTCTGGATTCCCTCAGTGCCCATTGTTATGTCCCCTTTTACACTTATGACTTCATTAATTTGCATTTTCTCTTTCTCTCTGCCTTTCGGTTAGTTTGCATAAAGGTTTATCTATCTTGTTGATTTTCTCGAAGAACCAACACTTTGTTAAATTGATTCTTTGTATTGTTTTCCTAGTTCCTATTTTATTGATTTCAGCTCTCAATTTGATTATTTCCTGGAATCTATTTTTCAGGGTGACTTTGCTTCTTTTTGTTTTAGAGCTTTCATTTGTGCTGTTATCTAATGTAATTATCCTCAAATTTCTTCATGTGGGCACTTAGTGCTGTGAACTTTCCTCTTAGCACTACTTTCAAAGTGCCCCATAGGTTTGGGTATGTTGTTTCTTCATTCTCATTGAATTCTAGGAAGTCGTTAATTTCTTTCTTTATTTCTTCCTTGACCCAGTAATGGTGCAATTGCGCATTGTCCAATTTCCATGAGTTTGTAGGGTTTCTGCAATTTGTGTTGTTGAATTCTAACTTTAAAGCATGGTGGTCAGATAAGATACAGGAGTTTATTCCAATCTTTTTGTTCCTATTGAAGTTTGCTATATTGCCGAGTATGTAGTTGATTTTAGAGAAGGTTCCATGTGGCGCTGAGTAGAAGGTGTATTCTTTTGTGTTTAGATGAACTATTCTATAAATGTCTGTTAAACCCAATTGTGTCATAACTTCTGTTAGTTCTTTTGTTTCTTTGTTAAGTTTATCTCTGGTGTTGAAATCTTCCTGTATAGGTTTCTGAAGTTTTATGTGCAATTTGTGTTTTAGTAATGTTTCTTTTACGAATGTGGGTGGGTGCCTTTGTATTTGGGGTATAGATGTTCAGAAGTGAGACTTCATCTTGATGGATTTCTCCTGTGATGAATAAGAAATGACCTTCTTCATCTCTTTTCATTGATTTTAATTTAAAGTCTAAATTGTTAGATATTAGGATTGCTACACTAGCTTTTATCTTGTGTCCATTTGATTGGTAAACCTCTTCCCAACCTGTAACTCTGAGGTAACATTTGTCTTTGAAGTTGAGATGTGTTTCTTGTATGCAGCAGAAGGATGGGTTCTGTCTTTGTATCTATTTTGTTAGCCTGTGTCTTTTTTATAGGCAAGTTAAGACCATTAATATTGAGGGATATTAATGTCCTTTGATTGTTAATTCTTGTTTGTTTTGGATTTGGTGTTGGTGGTGTTATTATGTGTGGATTCTTCCCTCCATCATTTTTCTTTTGGTTTTGGAAAAGTGGGATTTTTTTATTGCCTTATTCCACTTTTTTTTTTTTTTTTTAGAAAATGTTTAATGTTCTGGGAATTTTGACAGGCTTGTTAATTGCTTTGGTAGTTTTAACATTGTATCAGCATTAAGTTTTCCTCTCTTGTAATATGGATGACTTTCAGTTTCTTAGTGTTTTTAATTTTCTTCAGCTATTTTGTAGATTTCAGTTTATAAGTTTTTCACATTCTTAATAAAACTATGTATTTGTGGGTTTTTTGGTTTGTTTGTTTGTTTTTTGTTTGTTTGTTTATGTACTCATTCTCTGGCCTTTGTGTTTGAACCCAGGGCTTCTCACTTTCCAGACAAGCATTCTTCTACTTAGATATATATTTGGCTCTCTTTTTACTGACTATTTTGAGACAGAATATCACTAAGTTGCCTAGGCTGGCCTTGAATGTACTCTTATAAATATATAGAAATGTGACCAATTTTTGATTGCACATTTTTGCATGCAGATGTATGTATAATATACATTCATGTATGGATGTTTGCATGTCTTTACATCTCCCACTCTAGGGTTACAAGCAGACTTGTGAGGTCACTTTACATTTACAAGGGTGCTGGGAATCAGACCTAAGGCCTCATATTCATAAGCACTTGGCCTGTTGAGCTGTCTTACCATCCCCTACCTAATATACTTTGGTCAGTTTTGCCCAAATTATTTATTAGTCAACTCTGCTATCTGTCTTTCTTCTAGACTGCTTTTTATTTCTTTTTCTTGTCTAATTGCTCTTTCTCAAAATCAGTAAAGTTTTCCCTTCTTCCAGGACTCTTCGGGTTCTTCTTTTCTCTGTTCAATATGTTAATTGGATTACTACCCAGTGTGTCCTTTTACTGTCCAAAGGCCGGGCTCTTTGTGGTGGTAGCTTTTGTCTTGGCATTCTGTGTGGGGTACCCTCCATGTGAGTTATCTGTGGTAAAGGTGTGATCAGTGCTCTGGTAATCTTGACCTACAAGTAACATACAAGTAACAACTGGACTATTAGAAGGTCAGGAACCAAGGGAGGTTATAAGCCAGTACTATGGTAACCGTTCCTGTGTTCTTACATTTTTGCAAGCTATGCTTGGAGTCAGATGTCTACAAGCAGATTCTTGAAAGCCAGAAATCTTTACTGTCCTTAATGGGCCCTTGTTGGTTTTATGAAATAGATTCTTAAAAGTAGACATTTCTTCGTTTATTACATCTCCTTAGTCTAATTTTTAGGAAGCAACTTTGTATACATGAATACAAAAAACCCCACAAAAAACAAAAACCAAACAAACAAACAAACAAAAACATTCACTGGGTCCAGATCATGCTCTAGGGTGTGTATATCTGAGGCTTTTCACGATGGGCCATTTTGGAAGAGTGTATATATGTATGTATGTATATACGTATGTGTATATACGTATATACGTATGTATATACATATATATATATATACACATACTTTATACATAATTTTTTAGTCAAATAATCACAACTTTCCTTGGTGCTCTGATCTATATCAGTTATTCAATATGTATTCGCACTAAAACGTGCAAATAAAGAGAGTATAACTCTCTTATTAGTTTTTGCTTGTCTTTTTTATGTAAAGTGGGTGAACAGGAGAGACAGAAATAAAATCAGAGGAGCTGCCTCCCAGCAGGTAGGAAATCATCAATGAAACTTTTGTAAGAAGGGAAAGATTTAAGTGATGGTAAGCTAATCTGCAGAGGACCCGTCTTGTTATATCAATAGGACCGAGACTCCTGGAGACTCGTAGGGGTGGTGTAGTCAGTCTTACCAAAGTCTCCAGCGTCAGAACCAAGTGTGGAGTGAGAGGAGCATTTATGAAGCTGTTAGAAGCTGCTACCACAGTGATACCTTTTGACTTGAACAACAAAAATAATAGCATAGAGTCAATAGAATTTTATTCAGGAGAAAAGTTTGTTCTTGTGTATGATAAAAGTTATTTTAAAGAAATTCTAGAATATTGGCTGCTGCTGCCTGCATTAGATCCTTCCAAGTCCTTTAGAAGATTGTGTTCTAAAGGGATAATTACTAGGGTTTAAACATGTGCAGTCCACAAATGTATAGTTAGCTTTCTGAGTCAGTTGAAGTTTGTTGTCAAGGTTAGGAATGGAAGAATTTATTGAGCATATGTCTGACACCAACATAACTGAAAAATACTAGTGTAAAACCTGGCTTTCATGAAATTTGTATTAGTGATGATGCATATAAATGGATAAGCAATAAAAACTTCAGCTTTGTCACATAGTGATAAGTAGGATGAGAAACATATGACAAGAAAAATGTTTACGGTTTAGATTGGGGGGTTTTCTATTTAATTAGAGTAGTACCAATGGCATTAAGTAGAGCAGTTTCTCTCAAAAACAAGATACTTTCTCAAATTTTAGTATAATTAGTTTGACAGCTTCTGGATCTGTTTATCTTTCTATGTCTTATTTGATTAGCCTTGTTTGAGGATTGCAATTTAAATTTCAAATAAGAAGATTCCCTAGTCTTTGTGGCTTATTTTGGTGTTATGACTAGCATGACTTTTAGTTTTAGAATACCAACTCCAATATAAAAACAACATAATTATTGACATCACTGTATTTGTAGATAAATAAAGACATAACTGGTATGTGAAAAAGACAATTGTTATGCTTATAATAATGATTCTCTGCATTCACAATCATGGCTCATCTTTATTTTGGTCATATTTTGTTTTGTTCAATAAGCTTTATAAATATATTACACATCAGTCATAAGATTTATGTATTGCCAGTTTGTATTGTTGGTATCACAAATATTGAGTTATGTGGAAAAATATACATGTTTGCACAATAAGCTTTTATTTTGTTAGTATGCTCTTATTAGTCAGGAGCATTTACATACTCTTGGGAATTTTTGTGTGTAATATCATACTAACAAGAAATAAAAATGCACCATTTCACACACAATACGTATGTGTTTAATGTCTTGTTGTACTTCATTTTGAATTTTTTAAAATCCTTAAGCAGCCTTTACTATTAACTAAGATTATTTTTAATTTTTAGAAACATTTTTACCATTAATTGTGATGCTTGCTGGTTTTTGGGTCCGTTATATATATAGTTCAGTTCCAGGAGTGTTTGTCCAGCATGTGAAGTACTGGATTCATTTCCCAGTGGTCTACAGCATTTGGGAAGTACTGTCAGGAGGTCAGAAAGAGCTTCAAGGTCACCCTCTGCCACACAACCTCAACTTTCTGAGACTGTCTCATAGACACAAAGGGAAAACTATCCCCCGAAATTGTTGGGCTGCTTTTGGATGTTTTTGTTTGATTTTACTTGTTAGTTCATTTTGGTTATTTTTTTATTGGCAATAGATTTTAGGGCCCTGGAGAGATGTCTCAGCCTTTAGGAGCCACTCAGATGTTTCCTAATTTTAGTCATCTTTCCTTGTGTTTCCTCCCTTGTTGCTCTCTTTCCTTGTCTCCCTGTTTGATATTCCAGTTCCAGCCCCAATCCCCACCCTTGTCCATTAGTACTTATCTATTCTGTTTCCCTTTTCTTTGGAGAGCTGTCTCATCTAGTTCCTTATTCTATGCCTAACCTCTATTGTTATATGAATTCTATATGGCTTATCAAAGACTTAACAAATAGTATGCACATATAAGCAAAAAACATTGTCGTTCTGGGGCTGGGTTACCCTCAGATGATTTTTTTCCCTGGTTTTATCCACTTATCTGTGAATTTCAGGATTTCCATTTTAATGAATTAGTAATAATTCTATTGCATAAATGTATCACATTTTCTTTATTCATTAACCACAGATGTTGAGAGACTCTAGGTTTCTAATTTTTAGCTATTACTATTATTGTTGTTGGTGGTGGTGGTGGTAGTGGTGGTTTTTTGAGATAGGGTTTCTCTGTATTGCTTTGGAGCCTGTCCTGGAACACAAGTCTTGGAGCATGTTAGGCAGAAGGTCCAAATCAGTGTCAAGTCCAGGCATTTTTTTTTTTCTATTTTGAGTCTTGAACTTGCAATCTTCCTGCATGGATTAAATTTAGTTTTCCCCACATGGCTATTTTTCTTCTTTAAAAAATGATTTATATTGCGAATTTCCTGTGTGTATACATTGTGTTTTGATCAAATCTACCCTCCATTCCCTACTCTCCAGTCCTCCACTGCCCCACTGCTATTTTCCTTTCTAACTCTATGTACTCTCGTGTTTTGTTTTTGTTTTTTTAAGTCCCTGGAGTCCTTTCTCTGCTGTCTGTATGTGCTTGAATAGGGAACCATTTGCTGGAGCATGGGTAGCCCTCAGGGACTGCATTCCTCAACATATATGCCTCTTTCTTCCCACAGAAACCAGTAGTTGCCAATAGCTTCTTGGCTAGAGGTGAAACTTCATGAAGTCTTCCTCTGTCCATGATGGGATTTTGACTGGCTTGATTTCGTGCATCTTTTGTACTTGTCATAGATGCTCTGAATTCACACGAGAAATAACATTTCACTGCAGGCACCCCCATTTAGAGATGAGCACCCCATAGTCTCTTACTCCATGCACTTTGGCCATTTGAGAGTCTCTGTGTTAATCTCTATCTAGTGCAGACAGAATCTTCTCTACTGCAGGTGGAGAAATGCAGTAATTTATTAATATAAAGATAACTACTTAGGGGAAGTTTAGTACTATTTTCAATAACAGTTTTGGTGGATCAAACCTAGGGCCTCAAACATTCTAGGCAAGCATGTTCCATAATACTGAGCAGCATCTCACCCCTTTATTCTCTCTTGAACTTTAGATTTTTCTAAGGGTTATTGTGTAGGAATGTATTGTTGTCATCTGTTTGTACTCTGATGTTCATTTGTTCCTTTTACACAGTTTTGATGTTCCAGACCTTCCAATTTGAAAATAGAACTTTATTCAATTTATGAGTGCTTTTGTTGCCCTTGCATACCTACCATAAGTCAGGTTGAATCTTGAGATTTGTCCTGATGCTACCAATGAACTTAAAACATTTACCTGGGCCTCTGTGCCAGAGTCTGAAACTCTTCATTTTTTTTTTTTTTGTGATATTTGTTTTATCTGCTACAGACTTTTCATATTTAACACTTCTATATCAGCGTACTTTCTCTTAATTACCTCTCTGGTTACATATCTACCTACCTCCAAAGAGAGCAAGCAGAGTACAGAGAATCATTTGTAAGGTCCTTATCGTAGACTTTCTCCCACATGAAAAAACCAACCTCTTCTTTCTCTCCTACTTTTTCCTTCTTGATTTCTTCTTTCCATTTATTTCTCATTATATATATGTTATATGTTATTCTTTTTGTGTGAGTAAAGGGGAATTTCTAGTGTTTAACTTAAAGCCTGGTGATCAGTTATGGAAATAATGAATAAAAGGTGATAATATAGGCATACTCCATTTATACATAATTGTTTCTTCACAGTTCCAGTTAAGATTACTTTTCTGTATTTAAAATACATATAAATTTTAAAAGTAGTTTCAAAATGAAAGCTTTAGAGAATTATTAGGAGGGAAAGGTGAGTTTTGGGGAATGTTAGTTGAAAGTCTTAATATGATCAAGAGAAAAGAGCATAATCTAAAACTTAAATATTGGAAATTTATTTTGTTTTCTTTGTAGTATTAGCTAATTTGTATTTGTACATTTAAAACAGGGACTCATTAAGGATATTAATATTAAATACTATTTATTCTTCATATTTAAATTATTCAGCTGCTTTTTAATTAATAAATAGCTTAATTGTTTTATTTCTTTTAGCTTTAAACTGTAGTTTTTATAGTTTGTTTTAAGTTCTTGATTTTTATGCTCTTGCTTTTATAACCTGATTTTTAAGTTCCTGAAAAAATCCTATAACTAGTATAAGTTGCTTCTTTTTGTAAACTTTTTTCAACAATTCTTCAAAATTGGCCTTTCCCTTGATCTAGTAAATTTTCCTTTTTCATTTTGAAACTGTTTTAAAAGTTGATATTTAAATATGTTAAAATCTGATTATTGTGAAAAACCTAAATATAGTTTTGGTAAGAACATTGCTATATATTCCCCTATATATTACAGAACAACAAAATATACTTCTGTTTATGCATCCATCATGTTTATTATATTGTAATACAAGTGCTCTAATTTTAGGCCTTTGAAGACAATTTAATGGAAGCAAAGAAAGAAATTGAATTATCACAGAGTAAATATAATGCTCTGTCACTACAGCTGAAAAACAAACAGACTGAACTTCTCCAAAAAGATATGGACATCGCACTGGTCAGGCAAGCATATTCAGTTTTCAATTTCTCAGAATGTCATTAATCATTCAGTATGATGGCATATGTTCATTGTTAGTACTTCTAACTGGAAACCGTATGTCTTCCATAGATACATATGTTCATGCAACAAAAATCTAGAATTCTGCACACTGAACTGGCACTAGTTACCTGGGGGAGCTAGGAACTCCACATGACTAATAGGTTATGACTCTTTTCTTAACAAAACAGTGCATTCACTCATTGATTGCTATAGTTTTTCTATGAATATGCACAGTGAATTTTTCTTAATTTTAAGTACTGTAATTATTTATTTTTCTTAGGTCTTTGTCAAAATGCCTGATGGAAACAACTTAGGGAAGGAAGATTTATTTTAATATACAGAGGGGAAAGCATGGTGGCATTCATGATGGTATTTAAGAATGAGCCGTTCTTGTCCATGGTGGCTGCAGTATGAGGCAGCTTGCTCACATCTCTGTTGCTGACTAGGAAGCAGAGAATGTCAGACTGGATCTGGTGCTGGGGTATTACCTACAAGTCCTCTAGCCCTGTGGTACCATGTCTTCCAGCTAGGCCCCTGTCTAGAAGGTCCTATAACCTCACAAAATAGTTCTACCAGCTAGGAAACAACTGTTCAAGTACATGAGTTTGTGAGGGGTATTTCACATTCAGGGTAGAACACAAAACCACCTATTTTAAATAAGTCCTGTTATTTTTCCTTCTTTGTTTTCATTCATATATATATATATATATATATATATGCTTTTATATATATATATTTATATATCCTTACATATGTTTATACTTTGTTTTCATATAAGATGTGTCAAGACAAATTCTTTCCTTCCCAGTGACCCGTAGGTATTTTTCTTAATTTTATTTTTTGACACAGGGTTTCTTTGTATAGCTTTGGAGCCTGTCCTGCCACTTGTTCTGTAGATTAGGCTGGCCTTGAACTCACAGAGATCTAGCTGCCTCTGACTCCTTAGTGCTGAGATTAAAGGTGTGTGTCATCACTGCCCAGTTTTATTTTTAAATTTTTCATTAGTGGAAGGTGGGGAGAGAGACAGAGCGAGAGAGAGATAGTGTGTGTGTGTGTGTGTGTGTGTGTGTGTGTGTGTGAATTCCCCTAGGTCATTTTATGCTTGCAAACACTAAGGTTGTGAAGGAGTGTATGAGATAGTACAAAAGTACACTCTTTTTCACATTGACTTTTAATCCTCAAGTGTTTGTAGATTGTGATTGTTATAACTGAAGATAATATAGTTTGAACTTTAATGTAAATAATTTTTGTATATATCAATCTTGCTTTCTTATTAAAAGATAGATGATGTATTTGAATATTGGAAGAGAAATAAGTTTTTGTTTTCACCTTATACCTGTTATTGTTTAACTTCATCATGCACTTTCTGTAGATGTTGCTCTATTGGGCAACAGGCTCTCATCACCCTCAATTGACATAGTATTGTTTATTTCCTTTGTTAAAATTTCTGATGTGGCAATAGAAAACAGCACAGTCAGAATAGGCTTCTACTGTGTCTTTATTATATTTCCTGATTCTCCTCTACCCTATGTTTGAACTGTTATCACGTGTCCACTTTTAGTAGCCATAGGAGATCAATTATGCACATTTGTGCCTGCAGTGTTTACAAATCTGATTGAAACCATTCTTACCTTAGATGTCTAAAGAGCAAAGCTTATTTTCCTTGTACTGATTTTCATTAGTCAACAACTATTTACACATGTATTTATTTTAAAATCTTTTCACATATGTAAATCACCAGTTTAAAGCTATAGATAGGGAAAAATTCCACTTAAAAAGCCAGGTGTTTTAACAAACTAAGTGCTTGAGCCTGAAATACATGTCTCTATAAATACTCTTTCTGTCCAAACAGAATATCCAAATGATTTTTTAAATTGTTCTTTTAAAAACAATCTTATTTTGCATACCAATCCCAGTTCCCTTTTCCTCCCAGCCTCTCATTCCCCCTTCACCTTCTCCCCATCCCAACTCCATCCACTCCTCAGAGAGGGTTAGGCCTCCCATGGGGAAGCATCAAAGTCTGTCAACATCATTTGGAGCATGACCAAGGCCCTCCCCCCTGTATCTATGCTGAGTTAAGTATACCTCCATAGAGAATGGGCTTCAAAAAGCCAGTTCATGCACTAGGGATAAATCTTGGTTCCACTGCCAGCAGCCCCAGAGACTGCCTATAATCCCCAACTGACCCCCACATTCAGGGGGGCCTAGTTTGGTCTTATGCAGGTTCCCAAACTGCCAGTCTGGAGTTCATGAGCTCCCACTTGCTCAGGTCATTTCCACAATATGGCCTTGACCTGTTTACTTATCAGTTTTCCCTCTCTACAACTGGATTCCAGGAGTTCAGCACAGTGTTTAGCTGTGAATCTTTGCTTTAGCTCCCATCTTAGTTACTGGATGAAGGCTCTATGATGACACTTAAGGTAGTCATCAATCTCATTATAGGAGGGCACTTTAGGTACCCTCTCCATTTTTGCTTAGATTCTTAGTAGGTATCATCCTTGTGGATTCCTAGTGACAGGTTTCTCATTAATTCCATAATGGCTCCCTTTACCAGGGTATCTCATTCCTTGCTCTCCTTCTCTATCCTTCTCCTAACTAGACCTTTCTGATCTATCATGTTCTCCCCACTCCCCTCCTCTCTATCCTACTTACCTCCTCCCTACCCCCATGCTCCCAATTTACTCAGGGTATCCTGTCCATTTCTCCTTCTTAGGGGCAGGGTGGAGGTAAATCATTGTTTCCTTGCTTCTCTGGGGTTGTGGTTTACAGGCTGGTTATCCTTTGCTTTATGTCTGATAACCATTTATGAGTGAATGTATGTACCGTGTTTGTCTTTCTGTGTCTGGGTTACCTCACTCAGGATGGTTTTTCTAGATCTGTGAATTTCAAGATGTCATTGTTTTTTACTGCAGAGTTGTGCTCCATTGTGTATGTGTATCACATTTTTTTTTAAAAATCCATTCTTCAGTTGAGGGGCATCTAGGTTGTTTCCAGGTTCTGGCTATCACAAGTAATGCTGGTGTGAACATTATGGAACAAATGTCCTTGTGGTATGAATGTGCATTCTTTGAGTATATGCCCAAGAGTGGCATTGCTGGGTCTTGAGATAGATGGATTCCCAATTTTCTGAGAAACTCGCATACTGATTTCCAAAGTAGCTATAGCAAGTTTGCATTCCCACCAGCAATATTCCTCTCCATGTCCTCTCCAGCATAAGCTTTTATTAGTATTTTTTATTTTAGCCATTTCAACAGGTGTAAGATGATATCTCAGAGTTGTTTTGATTTACATTTCCCTGATGGTTAAAGATGTTGAACAGTTTCTTAAGTGCCTTTCAGTCATTTGAGATTTTTTTTTCTATAGGGCTTGTGGATATATATTGTTTGAATCTAGTTTTGTCATGGGATATCTTGTTTTCTTCCTCTATAGCAATTGAAAGCTTTGTTGGGTATAGTAGTCTGGGCTGGCATCCATCGTCTGTTACTGTCTGTAGAACACCTGTCCAGGATCTTCTGGCTTTCAGAGTTTCCACTGAGAAATCAGGTATAATTCTGATAGGTTTGCCTTTATATGTTACTTGGCCTTTTTCCTTTTGCAGCCCTTAATATTATTTCTTTATTCTGTTTGTTTTGATTATTATGTTGCAAGGGTACTTTTTTGGGGGGTGTGGGTTCCAGTCTGTATGGTGTTCTATAAACTTCTTGTACTTTCATAGGCATGTTCTTCCTTTGGTTGGGAAAGTTTTCTTCTGTGATTTTGTTGAATATGTTTTCTGTGCCTTTGAGCTGGACCTCTTTACCTTCTTTTATCTGTATTATTCGTAGGCTTGGTCTTTTCATGGCATTCCAAATTTCCTGGATATTTTCAGTTAAAATTTGTTGGATTTGACATTTTCTTTGGTCAATAAATCTTTTTCCTCTACTGTATTTCAATACCTGAGATTCTTTCTTCCATCTCTTGTATTCTGTTAGTTATGCTTTCATCTGTAGTTCCTGATTGTTGACCGAGATTTTCCTGTGCCATCATTACCTCAGTGTGTATTTTCTTTATTTCAGTTTTGTAGTCTTGAACTATTTTCTTCACCTGTTTGATTTTTCCTCCATTTCTTTAAGAGAGTTTCTCATTTACTCTTTAAGGGCCTCTATCATCTTCATAAAGTTATTTTTAAGTTTTCTCTTTCCTGTTTCATCTGCATTGGGATGTCCAGCTCTTTCTGGTGTAGAACCCCTAGATTCTGGTGGTATCATATTGCTCTGTATATTGTTGAATGTACTCTTATACTGTTGTCTGCCCATCTCTTTCTCCAATGGGAGCAGGTGGAGCTTGTGATTCAGGGCGTCTCTCTTCTTCCAATTAGTGTAGGTGGGACCTGTGGCTTAGCTGGTCGCTCTTCCTATATGTGGAGGGAGGTAGGCCCATGCTTCTGTTGGATGCTGATACAGCTCTGAAACTCTTCTAAATGCAGGCTGATCCAAGGCTCCAATGGTGGCAGATGCCATGCAGGAAGGTTTGGGGTGTGAGAAGGCTGTCCCCAGGTTTCTGGGGCTTTGGTGGACAGGGAAGGGGAGTGTGACATGCCCTGGGCAATTAGGGCCTAGAGGTTAGTGCCCTCCAGCTAGGGATCCAGGCACTGACTTCTGCCCATGTGGGTCGAGCCAAGGCCTAATTTACATTTTTATATAGTTTATGTCACACAAGATTTCCTACCATAGGAATCTGGAAGCCTCTACCTCAGAGGTGTTATTCCCTCAGATCCTTAGTGTCATAATTCTCTGCTAGTCCATTTGCTCTCCCCCTTCACCATTGCTCATGTGTGTTTGCAGGGACTCCACTCCCTTATGTGTTCCCATTCCTTCTGACCTTGTTGCCTCACCATCTTACACATAATCCCCAGAGTCCATGATGGTTTGAAACCTAAGTAGCCTTTTTCGTGTTTTCTTCCCTATACTTAAAGTTATTTATTATGTAAAATGAAAGCTTAACTTACCCTATATTTAAAACTATCTGGTAACTATAGTTAGAACCATTGCTTATCAGTTCTTGGAACTGAAATTTTAACTTAATTTCAATAAGAAGGTGGTTATATGACAGTATATCCAGAATTTTTATTTCTATCAAGCTATAAAAGAGAATTGATAAGTATTTGCCTTTGAAAGCCACAGTAGTTCTGTCAATACTTTCCAGGTATGTGTGATAAATATTAAGTACTTTATATATTATTTCATTTATTAATAAGTTTGCCTGCAATAAAATATAATAGATGAGAAACAGGAAGCCGATCTATACTCTTAGATGAACACAATTATTTGTCTGAGGTAATCTTTATTCATGCCTCTCCCTGTTTATTGCTTGCTTTGCACAGGAAGGAACTACAGGAGCTGCAGAATCTGTACAAGCAGAACAGCGCGCATACAGCACAGCAAGCAGAGTTGATCCAGCAGCTCCAGGTCCTCAACATGGATACACAGAAAGTACTAAAGAATCAGGAAGATGTTCACACAGCTGAAAGTATATCATACCAAAAAGTATGCTGAACTTAGGAAAACAGATTTCAAGTGTTTAGAACTTTTGTATTATTCCCTCTTCACGTGGTTTAACTTGGTAATATTTAAATTTTTGTGGATTTTCTGTGGTAAGAGTGAAAAACAACTCATAAATTTGAACTTTTATTTCTTCCGTGAAACATACTAGGTACAGTAAGTAGTACTTCTGATGTAAGAAATATTTGGATCAGGTATGATCCTGATATGTGACCTCAGGCAGACTTCATATAAAATCTGCAGGTTTTATTGGCAAATGTGCACAGACACAGAGGGGGCTGACGAGGTCTTCAGGCTCATTGATTTTCAAGGATCTTTCTCTTTGTTAGTTTCTTTTTACTGTAGTTGTTTCTGGAGCACATAGCAAGGCTTCCTTGGCTCTTTAGCTATGCTAATTGACACAGCATCACTATTTCTGCTATTAATTTAAAGCACCTGTATTGAGCTCTGTATATATTTTACGCTGTACTTCACAACATATTAAGGTGTAAACATCATAAAAGTATTGTTCCACTTTAATATCTGAGACTGGATGAGGTTGAAGGAGGTTAAAGATGACTTTATTTTTTGTGCCTCACAGTTCTGGGGTTAGCAGGTGGTAGCTGGAGTCTGTGAATGTCCTTTATATAGTGCAATAGCTGGTACTGCGTGCAGGCGGACTGGGTGATGTTCACACGTATGTTGTGAGATTCAGAGCTGCATTTATTGAGAGGCTCTGTCTGTTTTCTTGGATTCATGCTGGTTCAGAGAGCATTTTCTGGGCCTAGCAGGTTGTTGGTTACTCTAGAGGCCCTTGAGTTTGTATCCCTGGTGATGGCAAATGTCCAGGTTCAGCAATGTCCCTGAATGCATTAGGGAGTGTGTTGTAGCCAATAGAAACTGAGTTGTGCATTGAAGGAGGAGAATTGAGGAACCAGGCATTCTTCCTTTTTCTTTCATCACCATCAGACCCTCTCCCCAGCAAACTTACCCTGAGAGGAAAGAAGCTGGGAAAATCTAGTGCTCTGTCAGACCCGGACTCAGAATTCTTGGAAGCAACCAACACAAGGCAGGGATGTAGCTTCAGAGACTTACAGCTGTGAACCTTCATAGTAATACACAGTCAAGGGGACATGTTTCTTGTCACAGAAGATGGTACCTAGCATCAGATTGGGTTGTTTAGGGTTCTCCATAGGACCCCCCTCCACCAATAACTCAGCCATATGCAGTGTAGTCCCACCACTGGAAGCCTTGCCTGGCTATAAATGATAGCCAGTTCAGACTCTGTATCCCCCAGAGTCCTCACCAGGGTCACCCTCATAGATTCCAGGAAGTTTCCACTGCAGTGGGTTTCCACACTGGCCTCCAATTGCCTCCCAATTCCAGTCATCTCTCCCTGCACTCTTTCCCTCCATCCCTTCCCCTCCATCTGATCACTCCTGTTCCCATCCCCTAGTGTCCACCCACAGAGTCTATCCTGTTTCCCTTTCCCAGGGAGATCCATTTTCCCTCCATCCCATGCCCCACAACCCTCCTCTTTGCCTTACATCTCTGGTATTGTCATTTTCTTAACAGCTAATATTCGCTTATAAGTAAATATGTACCATATTAGTGTTTCTGCATCTGGGTTGTCTCACTCAGTATGGTCTTTTTTTTCTAGTTCTATCCATTTCCTTTCAAATTTCATGATATCATTTTAAAAAAAAATCTTTTTATTGATTCTTTGTGGGCTTCATAACATGTACTCTAATCTCACTCATCTTCCTGTCCCTTCGTATCCACCCTCTGCCTTTGCAACCTCCCTCCCCCAAATAAAATCAAACTGAAAAAAAAAACAACAGAAACAAAACAAAATAAAAAAAATTCTCATCCTGGAAGCTGTTGTGTGTCACAGTGAGTCACACAGTACACCCTTCAGTCCATAATGATGTCATCTTTAACAGCTGTTAACATTCCAGTGTGTAAATGTACTAATTCTCTTTATCCACTCCTCAGTTGGACATCTAGGTTATTTCCAGTTTCTGGTGTATGCAACTGAGTACTGTTCCTGCTAGGAAGTGAGCAAGGCCAGTCATGGCCAAACAGAGCAGGAAAGCAAGAAATATGTATATCGAATAAGATCCAAGGAATGAGTTTGGTCCAGTTCCTAGAATCAGGCTGGTCTAGATCTTTTCTTCCAGGTTTTTTATTTTTAAAAATTTCAGTTCTTGTAGCTTTGAAATATGAATATTCACCACAAGATACAGTTTGCTCCAGTGTCTGAAATTATCTACCCATTCAGATCAGGAAACTTCTGAACAGGAGTACAACTGAAAACCACAATGAGAACAGCATAAGAGTACTGGTTTTTTGTTTGTTTGTTTGTTTTTTGTTTTTTTTCCTTTGTCTTTATTTTGCATGCTCTTAATTTCAGAAAAAAAAATAAAACAATCCAAACATATTACACAACACCCAACCCTGCTATTCTGTGTGAAGGGATTTTCTTGCCTTAAGTCATAAGGACATGATAGAAGAGAGGCTGTAAACCTAATCAGAGAGCCCCAAGGGTCAGAGCCAGTCAAGGCTGCTGGAGGGACCACAGGGAAACTGTCCAGAGTTCATGGACTTCCCAGAGGTTTCTAATCTACTTTTTCCATGCAAGAGGCATCGTCGTCCCTTCAAGTAGGGAGTTTCGTTAGGAACAGCAGCAGTGGGCTCCTCTGCTGTCACCTCATCTTCATCAGTGGCCAGATGACTTTGAGGCATATTGGTCATCATCATTGTGCTTTGTAATCACAACCACTTTCTTGCCATTGAATAGGCCAAATAGAATCCAGCAGCAAACTGTCCAATCATGGAGATGTCTGCACCATCCTGAAGAGCCTCCACAAACACTTTTGTGTCATACTTAGTAACTAATGGTTCCCATGTTATTTATGAGGTCAGCCATGGTCATTCCAATGCTTGCGTCCAGCGAAGTCAGGGTGAATTCCTCAGTGTTGCCAATGTCAATTTTCAGCTCTTTACCACTGTCCAACTTGGAAAGGCATGTCAGGCTCTCATAATATATCTTATCCAGGGCATAAGAAGTATTAGAGATCAGCCGACAAAGGGAAATTTCCTTATCTGAATAGAAAGTATTGGTGATGGGGGACATGAGCTGAGCAATTTTTATGTGAAAGGCAAAGGTCTCCAATCCTTCCTCTCCATGTTGTACCTCTGAGGGCATCTTGACAGGAAATCCAAGTAGTAGTACAAAGCAGGGTGGGCCGGACTGTGCCCAAGTCACACTCTAAGTCTAGGCTACACTGGGTGACTCAGTACAGTACTATTGCTCTTCTGTTTGATGAAACAGATTATGAAGCCAGAAGAGACAAAAGAGGTCTGAGGAATAGACCCAGAGTCTTGTATGTATGAAAGAGGAGGTCCAGAGGTGGTCCCTGAGAGTGAGGTGTATTGCTTCCACTCCAGCTATCTCCAACTATCTTCCTTTAGCTTGACTCTAGTCTCTGGAGTTGGCTTTTCCCCAGTCATGAAAGCGTCAGTAGATGGATGATTATTGCCCACACACTGACCTCTTGATTGTCCCTGAAAGCTGTCAGTATTAATACTTTCTCTTCTTAAGAGTATCCAATTATATTAGCTGTGAAAAGGACCTTGGCATATACCATTGTATAAGTCAATGACAATGAAAACCACAAATTTGTACTTTGAAATTCTTTGTAAATTCTATATGTAACTTATTTTGTAAAAGTTGCTTAACTTTTGCTGTAAAGTGATATGGATTAGTTTAATAGTTATACAATATAGACTTCAAATGTTTTGATTAATTATAGTTTAGAAGATTTCAGAGGTCTTATTTTTTTATGAATAATTGTATGTTTTAGAAAACTTTTTAGGCATACCTTTCTTGAAATTTTAGGCTTTAGAGAGATGCTCAGAGGTTAAGAGCACTGGCTGCCCTTCCAGAGGTCCTGAGTTCAATTCCCAGCAACCACATGGTGCCTCACAATCATCTATAATGAGATGTGGTGCCCTCTTCTGCTCTGCAGGCATCCATGCAGACAGAACACCAAATGTATAATAAATAAATAAAATAAAAAAAATTAAATCATATCACATATACAGAAATGTTTAGCAGTATCCACTATATAGATAAATTAAAGCTTACATTCTTATGAATTTTTATGCATGCCAATAAATGAAGATACTCCATATCTTTAACTGGGTTAAGAAATTTAAAATCCCACACTATTAGGTATATAATGTGATTTTTCTGCCTGGAGGTTTTTGCTTTTGTCATATTGTAATTTCTCTGGTAGCTGTTTTTCTTAAAAGAATCTTGGCTTTTGGACCACTTTCATAGAATCAGCAGCAGATACACATTTGGAGTCCACATGCAGATCTACCACCACAGTTGGGCTACAACATATTAATAACAAGCATAAGTGGAAGTCCCTTAGGAAGCAAATTCTTGAGCATTGGTGGGACACTGCTATTTACTAGGCATTTCTGTGTAAGATGCTAATTATTCAGGACATACTGGCTCACAGTTTTATATGGAAACATTAGCTTTAATGCATGAGTCTTAACAAACAATTTGAACTTATCCATTAGTGCCTTTAGAACACTGCTTTTGTGTTATTGTACAATTCTACATCTCTACTCTCTCGCTGCTGTCTATGGACGTGTTCCATTGTCCTGACACCTTTGTCTATGTGCATGTACAACCTGATTGCCTTGCTTTGGCTCTTAGCTTTCCCTCTACTTTTCTTCAAAAATGTATACTAATTTATATGAAATAAAAATGTTTCAGTTAACCTTAAAGAATGCAGTGTTCTCCTGGGTCCTTTCCTAACTAATTACATACTTTTTCACATTTCTGTGCTCTTTAGAGTGATTCTTTTTTAAAATTGGTACATGTTAGTAGTAGAATTGTCACTGCTATTCAAGACTGTTTTCTAATGTGAATCTCTGCAATGAGTATAACTAGCTTAGAATCATCATTCTTTTATACTTAATACTCTCCTTGTCTATTGCCCTGACTGGTAATACATTTTACCTTTTGAATGCAGATGTAACTTTATAATGATACTTAACTCTATCACTTCCACATTGTTGCTGCTTATTGGCTATTAACATAAGTTAAGGGCAAGTATATGTCCATAAATAGTTCACATATATATGCACATAATTACTTTATTGATGATATCATTTTGGATTTTTTAAACAGCTTTATAATGAATTACATATTTGTTTTGAAACTACAAAATCAAATGAAGCTATGCTACGGCAAAGTGTTGTTAATCTTCAGGACCAACTGTTTAAAAAAGAACAAGAAAATATAGAATTAAAAGAAAAATTTAAGGAACCACAAGGAGCACCCAGTCTATCCCCTCCAGAGAGTGATTCAAATCACTCAGCAAAGGTGAGAGATTTTCTTATATGTTACCCTTGTACCACCAGAGTACCATTTCATACAGTTGAATGAAAATTTAAATATATTTGCATATTTGAATGTAAAATTAAACTTTTGCATTTTAATGAATGTTATATATGGTACATATTAAAAGGGAAATTCATGTAGAAATGAAGAATATATCAAGTATAGGTGTGTGTGTGTGTGTGTGTGTGTGTGATTTATTTATATATGTTAGGTGTCCTCCTATGTCAGTCTCCACCTTACTTCCTTACTTTTAGAGGAAGATTTTCACTGAAAACTGTGTTCACCCTTTGGGCTAGACTGGAGCAGCCAGTCTCTGCCATCCCAGTAGTGTGGTTACAGGTATATGCCATGGTGCCTGTTTTTATTTGTGTTTTAGGGATCTGAGATCTGATTCTCATGCTTCTGTGGCAAGCATTTTACTCACTGTGACTGCTAGTGTTGATTGCCATCTGACAGGGCTGGAGGCATGCTCCTGGGGGATGTCTCAACCACTGGGCTTGCCCTTGAAGAATATGTTAACTAGGTTAATTGGTGTGGGAAAACCTGCACTAAAGGGGGATGGCATTATTCTTTGGGCTTTGGTTCTTTACTGCATGAAAAAGGAGAAATAAGCTGATCACCAATCCTTATTATTTCATACTTCCTAATTGTGCACACAGTGTGGCCAACTGCATCAGGCTTCCCATGAACTGTGAGCTGTGGTTATGCACACAGTGTGGCTAACTGTGTCAGGCTTCCCGTGAACTGTGAGCTGTGGTTGTGTGTGAAATGTGGCCAGTTCAGGTTTCCTGTGAACTGTGAACTGAAATGAGCCATTTTTTTCTCTCTGAGTTGCTTCCATCAGGGCATTTCACTACAGAAAGAGGAGAAGAAACTAACACTGAGCCATTGCTCACCTCCCACAGTTGATCCTCAGTAGCTGTAGGTTTGAGAATCACTAACTGAATTTTTTAAAAATAAATTGTACATGTTCTGAATATGTACGTATTATTTTTTTTTCTTATAATTATTCCCCAAACACAATAATGCAACAGTTCTTTATGCAGGGTCACGTTGCATCAGGTATAATAAGTAATGTAGAGATGATTCAAGACATACAGGAAAACATCCATATTTTGTTATTTTTTTAAATCAGGGACTTAAGCATCTGTAGATTTACAAAGGATTTGGAACCAATCCCCTATAGATACCCAAGAGCAAATTAGTGGTTATTGTGGTGAATTATGAGGTCATGGCTAGTTGAGACTCTAACTTAAGTGAGATAATAAAGTAGGAGTGTCTAAGAGTATTTCTTATAAATTTCTTGCCGTAGTATGTGTTATATGATACTTAGTTCATGTTAGTGTTAGCCTTTTCCCGATATTGCATTGGCTTGGAATTTTGAACAGGTCATTTGACTTAGCTACATATTCCTTGTATTCCTTGTGTTAGACAAATGTCATGAACAGCACAGCAGTGAAGGGACCTGGAGAGATGTGCAGTAATAGAGACAAAGGACTCTGGGTTCACTTCCAGAATGAACATTTTTTCACTGCTGTTTATATATTGTTTAGCTAACTACTAACGAGAGCTCTGCAAGTGGAGCTTGAGAAGTCTTTTGGACTCTTCTCTGGGTTCTTCCTTCTGTACTTCCCTGCCCTTGTGGTCTTGTTTTGCCCTGAAATCCCTCCTAGACATTATCTCCTGCCTGCAGTTTTCCCACAATTCCTTAGCCATGTCCTGGTCAGAGCTGCAGATCATCTTGACTCTAACAAACAGGAATAAATGTCTTATCTTTTAAGGCAAGTTTTTCCCAAATAAAAAGAGGCTATTAACAAAGTATCCTTGTCTTAGCCTTTTATGGGATGAATGTTAGATAATATTCAAGATGACATCCCACTTAATGTCTTTTAAAAAATCTTATTTAACTTGGTGAAATGAATGTGGGCCACCTGTTACCAGTCACACTTCTCTCTAGCAGCCATTAATTGCCTATAGTTTCAAAGCTAGAGGTGGGATGTGGGAGCCATTCCTCTATCCATGCTGGAATTTTGACTAGATTGATCTTGTGCAGGTCTTGTGCAGTTAAATACAGCTGCTCTGAGTTCATGTGTAATAATTTTGTCACATTCAGAAGACATCATTTTATACCTCTCCATGAAACCCTCTGAATCTAACAGCCTCTCTGCCCATTCTGCTTTATATTCCCTGAGCCTTGGGAGGGAAGGAGGGGAGAGGGTGACTTAGGTAACCCATCCACAGCTGAGCACTCATACTCACCCATTCTTCATACTTTGTCCAGTTATAATTATAAATCTTTGTAATAATTGCTACCCACTGTATAAAAAAAGGCTTCTCTCACCAAACCAAGTGAGGGCAGCGTCAACTTTGGGGTAATGCACATAAAGATTTAGAAACCAGTGTAACATGAACATTCAGAAAAACAGTGGGTTCCTTCCCTCAGTCATGGGATTTTCACAAGATTTAGAGTTTTGGACATAAAATATCCCCCATGAAAAAGACCTCAAATAAATCCATCATAACTGCCATGCTGATGTTACACAATCTTGCCTGGTAGATTGGCATTGTAGCATACAGGGTTCAAAACTCAGTAAGACTGTTGGTTTTTCTCCCCTAGCAGTCTACATGGCACTATGAAAGTGTTCCACCTGGTAAAGAGTTTTCTGGACAGTTTGGGATTTATTTCCTCGTGCTCTGCAACCAAAGTGTGTGGTATCTTCAGTGATAGGCTTTTACCTTATAATTTTACCATATACTTTTGGTGGAAAACAAAGAACAATGGATTTCGTTTCTTTTTGTGGCACTGAGATTTTCATTTCATGATCTCATGAGCAGCATTATCAACCCATGCAGAGTTCCTCTGTTCAAATCCCATTTTAAAAAATGATATTTTAAAATTAACTTACAATCTAGTGGGTTTCTGTAAGGCTTCTTCGAGTATCCTTAGAGTTGGTTAGTCCAGCCCAACTCCTTCTCCCCCATTCACAGGGGGTCATCACTGCTCGAACCTTTAACCCTCAGTATTCCCCCTGTCCCCTGTTCTTTTCAAGTCACTTGTGTTCTGCTATATTCTCTAATAAGTTTTATTGGGGTTGCAAGATCATATATTCCCATGAAGCTTTTTCATACACCCTTCTTTTTGGTTAGCAGTTCCTCTGCCCCCATTCTTCCGTACCCCAGCCTCTCCATTATTGAACCATTCTGTCCCCAGTATTGCCCTCTGTACTTTCATTTTATTTATCTTTTACAGCCTCCCGTCTGTGATTGTGTTTGTCCCTAGTGTTCAGTCCCTATGTTTCTACTTCTGTATGTACTCCAAGTTAACACACAAAACAAAAGAGTCAAAGCTAGCTCCAACATTTGTGAGAAAATATGTGATATTTGCCTTTGTAAGCCTGGATGACTTCACACAGTACATTTTTCCCATTCTGTCTGTTTACCTGAAAATGTCATAATTTCTCTTTTATAGCTGAGTTATCCCAGGTACCACATTATCCATATCCACTCATTGGTTGATGGACATCAGGTTTATTCCATTTGCTGTCTAGTATGAATAGAGCATCAGTGAAAATGGAGATGCAAGTGTATCTTTATTAGGATGTAAAGTCCTTTTGGTATGTGCTCGGGAGAGCTGTTGCTGGGTTATGTGATATTCCTAGTTCTAGTTTTTTTGAGAAATCACCAGACTGAAATCCAAAGTGGCTCCACTAGTTTACACGCCCAATGATATATAAGGGTTCCTCTGTACCCACATTTATTCCAGCATTTGTTATCATTTGTGTTTTCCCAATGTCTTAAGTGAGATAGGACCTGAAAATAGTTTTAGTTTAACCTGCATTTTCTCCTAATAATAGCAAAGGATGTTGGATACTTTTTAAATTGTTTAGTAGTCCTTTGCATTTTTTCTTTTCTTTTCTTTTTTATTTTTTTAATATTGTAGACACTGATTCCATGTTGGATTTATGGCTGCCAAAGATTTTCTCCTTTTGTGGGCTACTTCTGTCAGTTTGCTTTGCCACACAGAAGCTTTTGGAATTATTGAGATCCCATTGGTCATTGCCTGTCAGATTTCCTGTGCAATTGGAGTACCATTCAAAAAGTCTTATGCCTCAAAGTTGCAGTGTATTCCCCCCTTTTCAGTTTCAGATATCAATTCTTAAGTTGAGATCCTTGATCCATTTGGAATTGAGTTTTGAGCAGGGCAAGAGATAATGGTTTATTTTTACTGTTTTATGTGTTAAAATCTAGGTTTGTCAGCACAATTTGTTGAAGATGCTGTCTTTTTACCAGTGTGTATTTTTGGCATCTGTGTCAGAATCAGATGGCTGTGGTTGCAATGAATTGTATTCTATTCCATTGATCTAGTGTGTGTGTGTGTGTGTGTGTGTGTGTGTGTGTGTGTGTGTGTGTGGTGTGGCCATTGTGAATGGGTTGATTTCCTTGACTCACTTTTCAGTATGTTTATCATTGGTATATAGGAAAGGTACTTATTTTTTCTGTGTTAATTTTGTAACCTGCCACTTGCTGAAACTTTTATCAGCTCAAATTATTTTTTTCTGGTAGAGTCTTTATTATCTCTTTTGTATAAAACATTATTATCTGTAAACAGGAATAATTGACTTATTTTATTATTTGCATCCCTTTTACTTCATCTCTTGTCTTACTGTGCTACCTAAGACTTCAAACACTGTATTGACTAATAGTGGAAAAAATGGTGGACACTTTGTTGCCGGATCTTAGTTGGAATCTTTCAAATTATCTTTTAGAATAATATGTGCTATTGGGTTGTTATATGAACTTTATTATTTTGAATTGTGTTCCCTCCATCCATTGCATATCTGTGAGATTTACTATGAAGCATTGTTGAATTTCATCAAAGGCATTTTCTGTACTTATTGCGATGATTTTGTGTTTCTTTTGGTCTCTTTAATGGATAGTATTTATGTATGTTAAACTATCATTGTATTTATTATTTTAAATTTCATTCTGTATTCCAACCACAGTTCTTCCCACCCCTTCTCCTACCACCCACCCTGTCTCCCCACCAGCCCACCCCCAGTCCACTCCTCATGGGTAAGGCCTCCCATGAGAAATCAACTAAGTCTAACACAATAGGCGGGGCAGGGCGAAGCCCCTGTATCATAGTCCTACTGCCAGGAGCCTCTGATATTACAAGATTCACAACTGTTTCCCACATATGGAGGGACTAGTTCTGTCCTCTGGAGTCTCTACCACTGTTGGTCTAGTGTTCATGAGTTTCCACGAGCTTAGTTCAGCTTTTTCTGTAGATTTCTCCATCATGATTATGGTATCCCTTGCTCATATATTCACTCCTCCCTCTCTTTGACTGGATTCTCAGAGCTTGGCCTTGTGGTTGGTTGTGCATCTCTGTGTCTGGTTCCATCAATTACTGTATGAAGGCTATATGATGATAGTTGGGGTATTCACCAATCTGATTACAGGAGTAGGCCGGTTCATGCACCTTCTCCACTGTTGCTGTGAGTCTTATTTGGTATTATACTGTGGATTCCTGGGAATTACCCTAGCACCATGTTTCTTCCTAAGTTCATAGTGGCTGTCTCTATAAAGATGAATCTCTTTCATTGCTCTTCTACTGCATCACTCCACCCTTGACCATCCTGTTCCCTCATGTTCTCATCTCTCCTCCCCTCTTCCTTACCCTCCCCAGTCCTCAGTTTACTCAGTAGATCTCATCCAATTTCCCTTCCCAGGGAGATTCATATGTCCCTGGAAGGGTTCTCCTTATTACCTAGCTTCTCTGGAGATGTAGATGGTAGTCTGGTTATCCTCTGCTTTACATCTACTATCTACTTATGAGTGAATACATACCGTGTTTGTCTTTCTGAGTCTGGGTTACCTCACTCAGGATGTTTTTTGTTTTTTGTTTTTCCTAGTTCTATCCATTGCCTGCAAATTTCATGAGGTCATCATTTTTTCACAGCTGAGTAGTACTCCATTGTGTAAATGTACCACATTTTCCTCATCCAGTCTTTGGCTGAGGGTCATCTAGGTTGTTTCCAGGTTCTGGGTAATATGAATTTTTGGTTGTGAGCCTAAACTTTAAAGGCTGAGCCATCTCTCCAGCCTAGTTATGGGTAACATGAATAATGCTGCAGTGAACATAGTTGAGCAAGTGTCCTTGTGGTGTGATTGAACATACTTTGGCTATATGCCCAAGAGTACTATAGCTGGGTCTTGAGGTAGATTGATTTCCATTTTTTTAAGAAACCACCATACTGATTTCCAAAGTGTCTGTACATGTTTGCACTCCCACCAGCAGTGGGGGAGTGTTCCCCCCAGGGTGTTTTTATCCTTTTCTTTAAACTGAAGTATTCCTTCCAGTATCCTCTGCACAGCTGTTTTAGTGATTGTAAATCTTCCTAATCTTTTTATGTCATGGAAAGTTTTTATTTTTCTTCAACTTTAATAGATTTATGAGGTATAACAATTATGGCTATAATTGTGGTCTTTTAGAACTTGTAATACTTTTTTCTCAACCATTGTGGTTTAAAATTTTCTGTTTAATACTTAGCATTGCTATGATGGACCTGTTCTTTTAAATGACTTGACCTGTCTGGAATATTCAATACCCTTTCTTTATTCTGTGTTTTAACTAATACATGTCACACAGAGTTCAATTTGGGTCTGTTCATTTGACTTCTATGTGCTTCTTCTACCTGAATTGGCCTGTCTTTATGGGTTTGGAAAGTTTTCTTCTTTGATTTTATTGAAAATATTCTATTTTTTATGGTATTCTTCTCCTTCAGGTAGTCTTCTATTCCTAGTTTACCTCTTGAGATTCCACCAATGTCTTCCATAACAGTCACTCCCCAGGATTCAACAAC